>NC_041335.1:37117205-37464705 GCF_004354835.1 Perca flavescens
TTTCTTACACACACACACACACACACACACACACACACACACACACACACACACCTTATATAATGCCAGGTAGAGCTGCAAAGATTAAGCAATTAGTCAACTATTAAATTAATCGCCTAACTATTCATCAGCAATGAAAATAATGGTTAGTTGCTGGCCTAATAATGCCCTAATTCATGTTCAGGTATGAGATCATATAAACAAAAAAAAAAGCTGTTCATTTTTCTACCATCTCTCTTAAAGTTAAAGACCTGCAGTCCTTGAGAATACGCCGACTGTTATCTGTTACAATACACTTGTAAAATAAGCCACAGGATTTAAACACCACCCAGTGTTATAGGAAAGCCAAAGGGGATTTTTTATGGATAAATCAAGACACCACCTTTAAATTGTAAGCAGTATCCATGGCAGCGCATTCCTTCCAAATGGGGAAACAGCAGTGTGAAATTCTACATCACACAAATCCCAAATCACCATGACATTTTACAAGCAAGGGAATCTTTTTTTCATATATATATATATATATATATATATATATATATATATATATATATATATATATATATATATATATAATAAGATCTATCTTGTTATGGCTGTTCATTGACTAATGTAGGATTCATATCCGAGGTAATAGCTCAATAATAGCCTATTCATCTGAGGGGAACAAGTGCTTAGCATCAACAAGCGAGGGAGGGGGGGAAACCTAATAAAAAGAGAACTGCGCCCAGCTGCGCCGAGCCACAAATACACCTAAATATCCTTAACCACATTACAGCCAGAGAAGATTAGCACTGGGATGTGTCGAGTAAAGACTGAATTTAATGTGATATCACTGTATCTCTCGCCCCGAGTGCTGTACTTTGTTATTTACTGCCTGATGATGATGCTCTCACACACGCGCATGCGCGCACACACACCCCAGTGGAGTCTTGGAGACATCTCACACACACAGGAACACACAGCAGTAGGGTCCTGGAGGTGTCACACACATGCACACCCACAGCAATGGGGTCTTGGAGGCGACACACACACACACACACACACACACACACACACACACACACACACACACACACACACACACACACACACACACACACACACACACACACACACACACACACACACACACACACACACACACACACACACACACACACACACACACACACACACACACACACACACACACACACACGCTTGTTAAATGTGAATATTGTTCTAGTTTCTTCTCTCCTTTGTGACAGTAAACTGAATATCTTTGAGTTGGGGACAAAACAAGACATTTGCTTTTTGGGAAACACTGATCCACATTTTTTTTGACCAATTTCTGACATTTTATAGACCAAACTACCAATCTATTAATTGAGAAAATAATCGACAGTGGAAAATAAATGTTAAGTTGCGGTTAGAAGTAATGACAGTAACCTTTGAAGCCGACACAGATATTGTGACTATTTGTAAAAAAAATAAGAAGAATAAGTAAGCAGGGCAGAGAACAAGCTGACTGAAATGTTATTTCTTTAAACGGAAGAATAAAAGCTCTTTTTTTTTTTCGGTGCCGGTTACCCTCAGAGCCGTCACGTTGATTTCCCAGCCACCCAGAATCCCTTGCGGCAGGCCTCTGCCCTTTTCTATCCCCGAGCTCTATACTTCCATGACGCCTCTTCACCTTTCGACCCCCCCCCACCCGTGATCTCGAGGGCGCGACCCCGTCCTCTCTGAACACACAACCGGCCCAATCAGAACGCTCCGCTCGCTGACAAAAACACCCAAAGGCCTCTCCTGTGACAGCGTGTGTGACATCAGGTCAGATTCCTTTAGCATAACAACTACCACTATGGAGTCCGTCTTTGTCAGCACAAAACAATCCACAGAGAGAGAAAAAGTCAGATTTAAAAAAAAACAAAAAAAAGGGGGAGGGGGCAGAAAAGGTCAGATTTTCACCAGGAGGGCTACGGAATAGGATAGAATAGGATCTGGAAATATAACAACTTAAAGGCCGTTTTCTCAAAATGAGTTTTTTTCCCCCACACACTGCGAGCGAAGAATCTCCACTTCTGTAGCACCTCCGTTCACCAAACTTTGCAGTCATATTCCGAACTATATTATAACTATATTTTAAAAAGGTTTTTACAGAGGGATTTGTCGATGTATCACTCTTGGCCTGATTAACGTGACATTTTATGCCTAAAAATAAGGGGCGGAAAGCCGTCTTTTTAAGGCTATTGGCAGTATTTTCTGATTTACTATAGGTAACAAAAGGAGATTTTCATAATCCCCTCTGGAACTGTCTTTTAATTTAATATATCAACAAAATGAAGAAGAAAAAAATATATGCAAATTCAGCTCATATTTAAGTAGATATAGCCTAATTAGCGTATTTAAACATCAAATTACAGAAAACTTGCAATACATTTTTTTCTCCTATTCGTGTGAGTAATCAACTGGTGAAGTTTGATGGTGATATGCGTAAGTTAAAAATGTTGCCCTATTCACCTGAGGTGTCTCGCCTCGAGGCTCGTCTCCTCCCTGTGTCAGAAGTGACGGGACAGGGGGCGGCCCTCCGGCTCGCCCAGTAAGAGCGTGCGCCCCATGTGGGCTGAGGCCTTTACGGTGGCCTGGGGTTTGACTCCGACCTGCTGCCCTTTGCTGCGTGTTATCCCCCATCTCTCTCTCCCACCTTTCCTGTCTATCCACTGTCACTATCTAATAAAGGGAAAAAAGCCCCAAAATAAAAAAAAAATATATATATATTAAAAAGTGACGGGACAAATGGACATTTTCGTGCAAAGACGGACACGTGACACAACATGCGGGCGTCTAGAACATGCAGCAGGTCGTTAATTCATCAGAAATTCAAAATTCACAGAAAAGCTCATATGTTTCGATATAAATGAAGCTGCTCCACTGCCTAACATTGCCAATACAAGTTGTTTTGCCTGATTTAATGTATTAATTATTTATGTATTTGTATTCATTCTATGCGCATATGTTTAACGGATCATGACTATACATATAATACACATTTCTTATTGTATCTAGAATATCTACTTTTTTATATATATATATATATATATATATATATATATATATATATATATATATATATATATATGCATATTTATTTATTTATATTTAATTTATTTTGTCGAATTCTTTATTTATTTCTATTTATTTATATTTCTTCTATTTTTTTGGTTTATTATTTATCTAATTTGTCAGGGAATGTTCTGTTATGTTTAAAAAACAATTGTAGAAAAAAAAAAGTAAAAAATAAATAAAAGAGGAACAAGTGAGGACATGTAGGTCTCTGCCGAATAGGTAAGCCTCCCCAAATAAGTTATGTTTAAATAACGGAGGTATTGTCCCAGGTATCCCCTGCCCCTGGGGGTGGAGTGGATCCCTGCAACCCCCACCCAAGAGCAGAAGAAGATAACTGAAGAGAGAGGGGCAGGCATGGGTGAAGGGGGGGGGGCGCATATTTCTCACACAGGGGTTATTTGGGTTTGGATTTCCTCTCTCGCAACATAAAGGGGGGAAAAAAAAAATACCCAGGCAGGCATCGCCCCCAGCATTCGTCACACACACACACACACACACACACAATTTACAGAGATGAGTGTAGCTTCGGATGTCACAGACACACACACACACATGCACGCACACACACACGATTTAGAGAGATGAGTGGAGCTTTGGATGTCTCTCACTCACACACACACACACACACACACACACACACACACACACACACACACACACACAGACACACACAGACACAGAGGAAACGCAGACACAAATCAGAACATGGGAAGTGATTTAGTGCCTCCTTCATAACTCCCAGCCGTGTCCCAGACCTGTCCAGCATGTCGGCCGAGCCGCTGACATATTGATCTACTTCGCTGTCTCTATTTGGTTCCAGCACAGAGCTGCAACACTCGGATTTCTCAGATTTCACCTTTTTTTTGGACAAAAGGTCAACCACACACACGTGAAAACACGTCGCGTTTGGGTTTTGGAAGCAGCTGCATGACAAAAGCTCTGGTTTTAAATCTAAATAATAGTAGAGCTGCAAAGATGAATCGATTAGCCGTCAACCATTAATTTAATCGGCAACTACTTTGATAGTCGATAAATCGGTTTGAGTCATTTTGTTATGAAATAAAAATCAAACTTCTCTGATGTCAGCTTGTTAAATGTAAAATATCTTTGAGTCGGGGAACAAAACGAGACATTCATCTTGGACTTTTTGGGGAAACACTGATCCACATTTTTCTGACACTTTACAGACCTAACAGCTAATCCATGTATTTGAGCAAATTAATCCACAATGAAAAAGAATCATTAGTTGCAGCCCTAAATTAAAGAAAGGGTCATTTTACGTTCTCTTCCAGGAAAATGTAGACATATCATTGAAATGCGTGCAATCAATTAGATATCATTTAAAAAAATGATATTCTATATTTTTGGGCTTTGGCTGTTGTGTGTTGTAGTTACATTATTCTGGGTTGGAGGGGGAACATATATTAAATAGATACATAATTCAATATGTTCTTAATGTTCTGCATACAGACTGAGAATGAACAATAGTCGTGGAGCATGAAACCGATGGGAAAAAAAAATGTTCAAATGAAATTATTTTCTCTTCCATAACTGGCAAATGGCAGCTATTTCTCAGGCACTCGCCTCGTGAGCGAAAGCTACAGATGTTCTATCTCTCTCTCTGACTTTCTCTTTCGCTCCATCAGTCTCTGCCTCTGCCACGCAGCAGAAACAGCCCCAGTGTCATAACCCATTTGTCAATCGCTCAATACAAATTAAAAAGGCGCCTGACGACTACCTGTACGGCTAATGACATAACGGCTGCTGGCAGCGTGACAACTGCACACGCACACACACGCACGCACACACACACCTTATATAATGCCAGGTAGAGCTGCAAAGAATAAGCAATTAGTTAACTATTAAATTAATCGCCCAACTAACTATTCAACACACACACACACACACACACACACACACACACACACACACACACACACACACACACACACACACACACACACACACACACACACACACACACACACACACACACACACACACACACGTGAGCTGCAACTAACAATCTTCCCTGTCAATGAATTTGTCGGTTATTTTCTCGATTAATGGCGTTGATTAGTTGTTTGGTCTCTAAAAACGTCTGAAAATGGTGAACATTTTTTTCTCCAAAAAGTCCTCAAATGTCCCGTTTTTGTCCCCAACTCAAAGATGTTCAGTTTCCTGTCCCAGAGGAGAGAAGACACTAGAACAATATTCACATTTAACAAGCTGGAATCAGAGAATGTTTACTTTGTTTTCATCAAAAACGGTGAATCGCTTATTCTTTGCAGCTCTACTTGCGTCCCGTGCAACATATGAACCCAGGACACCTTTTTTTTTATGTATTTCTATTTTTTCCTGGCAGTCACTCAACAAGACAGTGGACAGCCATCCACGGTGGATGGTTTCATACTCCTGGTCCTGTGCATCTCCCTGACAAAGTCTTTTGCTTTCCGTTCCCCGCTGCATCCAAGGAGAATATTTACCGCATGCTGAGACAAGTTTTATTTTATTCTAACACCCTTTCCCAGGGGAAAACAAAACACCGGATGAGCTGCTATTTTTTTTTTTTTTTTTTTTTTTTTGAAGAGTTGAAAATCCAGCAGGGCCTGACACCTTTGTTCATCTTTCTCTCGCTCCCTCTCTCTCTCTCTCTCCCCCCCTTCATCAGTCACAAGCACGCTTCTTTAATAGGCTTCCTTTGACTGTCACCAGTGCTCAATGTCTTGCAAAAAAAGCCTGGGAACATGGAACTCAGACACACACACACAGACAGACACACACACACACACTTAAATTCCAGGGGGCTTTTTTTACATCTGCAGTATTTACAAGTCAAGTAAATACTCTTAAATATTTTCAACACATTGGAATTAAGTGAGTGTGTTCCACCGAGTGGGACACCTGAGATCGGGGGGGTCCTAAATAAATCAAACTTCACGTCTACACCTGACAAATCCACGCTGTCAAGTTGCAGTGGCTACAAACCTGACCCTCGGCTCCGTCTCTCTCTCACACACACACACACACACACACACACACACACACACACACACACACAGCGATGAGTCGACTAATCCAGGGGTCTTCAACGTATTTTAAGCCGAGGACCCCTTAACTGAAAGAGAGACGGCACAGGGACCCCCTACTACATACAGTATATTACATAAAATAAACTAGGCCTTCAATATCTTACCTAGGGGCCAGTGAGCCTATCATCAGTGGGGATTTGTATTTGCTGAACTTTTTTTTATCTTGCTCAAATCAGCACTTCTAGCCATAAATTAGCTGTTCTTTGTCGAACCCGTGAACCCGTCAGTAACCAGATGTGTAGTCTACGTCAGGGGTGTTAAACTCCGTTTCACTAAGGGCCACGCTGGAAAATAAGGATCCCACCAAGGGCCAGACATGTAGAAGAAGTCAAACATCTTTGACTGTGTTATTGCATGTCTGATATACTCTTCTCACTTACAGCTCGGTCGACATAAAGCCCCCCAAAAATGGTATGTTAGCCATCAAAGAAAAAAGTTGGAAAACGCGCCAAAAAAAAAGGTCGGCAAAAGTTGCAATGACATTGGGAAAAGAAAAAAAAAGTGCCAAAAGCGTGGACAAAAGTGACAATAACTTCAGAAAAAGCAACAAAAACTAGGTGTGCCAACATTTATTATGAACCTAAATTGTTATGAGGGCCCGATCTAAATCTGCCAGGGGCCGGATTTGGCCCACGGGCCTTTAGTTTAACACGTGGTCTACGTGGTACGCAGTATACCCGCTAACAAATCTCCAGGATTTCCATATACCCACTTAAAAATGCCCAATGACACGCAACAACATACTATCCATTATATTTCTGATACATTTTGATTTGTCATCTGTGTTGTTCTTCTTCACATCAGGCTAAATGAAGAGATTTCCACCGTAAATTGGTGCATAAAAGTGTATCAGAATACAGGAAAGTCGTTGACGCTCAAACTTCCTTGGGGGAGAACACCCTGGACCCCCCACTATTTTTATCTGTGTTTTTTTTGCCCCCAAAAGGTGCCTTCCAGGCAGCGCTGCCTGGAAGGCACCTTTGGGAGGCACTGGTTATGGTTAGGGTTAAGGTTATGGTTAGGTGCCTTGAAGGCAGCAGTCGCAGCGCTGAAAAAAACACCATCAAGCCCCCACTATGATACTGCCCCTCCCCAAAAGACATATACATATACATACATACACACACATATATATATATATATATATATATATAGTACACCCACTACAATGCATTAAACTACACCACTGTCAGTAACCGAGTCAAACTTCGAGAGTTGCCTGAGGATGAATTATGACTTTTGGAAAGAATATTACCGAGGCTAATTGCTATGATTATCATAATGAGCATCATTACTGCGGCGCGGGAGTGTGTGTGCGATGGGACTCCGCTGCATGTGGAACACAAGTCGATACCAAACACCTTGTAATGACAGGTAAAGAACACAGACTGCCCCGAGCTGGGTTTTTTCCACACTCAAGCACATGCCAATCACTTTCTCCTTTCTTTTCTTTTTCAAGAGAAACAGGAAATAGAAATTACTGGCGTGTGATTTGTGTGTGTGTGTTGTTGTCAAAAGGCACGCTAGTCTCGCAGGATTGTTCTCCGTGGTGGAATATCAATACGGCGCTTTCAGGGGATTTAAGTGCTTTCTAGTAGGTGGGATAAGATGCAAGTTCCCTCTTTTCAAAACTGTCAAAGTCAGCCGCGCGACAGACAGACAGAGAGATTTGATCATGATTAGAGCAGTTCATGGGGCTGATTATTGAGATTTGATCATGATTAGAGCAGTTCATGGGGCTGATTATTGAGATTTGATCATGATTAGAGCAGTTCATGAGACTGATTATTGAGAAACTCGTCCACAGGGTCAACTGTGAAGTGTTCTAAAACTGTGCTGCTAGAAGAGGGAGAAAAAGAGAAAAAGTCACACAAGTGTGTGTGTGTGTGTGTGTGTGTGTGTGTGTGTGTGCGCGCGCGTGTGTGTGTGTGAGTGTCGGTGTGTATGAGTGAGTGTCGGTGTGTCTGAGTATACAAGTGTGCGTTTGTGTGTAAGAGTATACGTGTGAGTGTACAAGTTTGTGTGTGTGTTAGCATGTGAGTGAGTGTAAGAGTGTACATGTGAGTGAAAAAGTGTGTGTGTGTGTGTGTGTGTGTGTGTGTGAGAGTGTACGTGTTTGTGTGTGTGTACAAGTGTGCGTTTGTGTGTAAGAGTATATGTGTGAGTGTACAAGTTTGTGTGTCTGTGTGTGAGTGTATGGGTGTGCGTGTGTGTGTCTGTGTGTGCGTGAGTGTGTGTGTGTGTGTGTGTGCGTGAGTGTGTGGCCTGTTATCAAGACTCTGCACGAGTTTCCAAATGAACCGTCGGCTTCTGGCTGAGATATACAGAACGGAAGGGAAGAGGTAGAAGAAATAATAAAAAAAAAAAAATAAAAAAAAGGGGAAATGTTAACTGACACCGTACAAGGACAGCTGCTGGTGTTGCACAGCAGACTCTGCAGGCCACAGGAACCACAGGGCCTGCAGTAGAGCTGGGAGGCATGGTGAAAATCAAATATCACGATATTTTTGACCAAATACCTCGATATCGATACCCCAACGATATTGTAGTGTTGACTATCGGTGCTTTCACAAAATATTTAGACAATGAGATCTTTGATAAATAATCATCAGTAATGTGGATCTAATGACTAAGTGGGTAAAGGTGAATAACAGAACAGTTACAACAGTCTGGTAAGTTCAGAAAATGACATCACTTTAATGTAATGCAGCCTTTAAAACCAGGAAAAGACACTATATTACGATATTCAAAATCTAAGACAATATCTAGTCTCATATCACGTTATCAATATAATATCGATATATTGCCCATCTCTAGCCTGCAGTAGGGCGTGTAGCCGGGATATATATATATTTTTTTTTATATCATTTATTGGGGCTTTTTCCCTTTATCTGAAGGTGACAGAAGTTGATAGACAGGAAAGGTGGGTGAGAGGGGGGGGCTGCAGGTCGGATTCAAACCCCGGCTGCTGTAAAGGACTCAGCCCACATTGGGGGGGGAGGGCAAGCTCCCACTGGGTGAGCCAGAGGACGCATCTTTTCCCCAGAATACAATTATTTTTTTTTTTTAACCAATGATTGATTTAAATATTATTTGTTTGGGCGCACAGGTAGGTCACCTGGTAGAGCGTGCGCCCACATAGAGGTTTACTCCTCGACGCAGTGGCCGCAGGTTCAACTCCGCCCTGCGGCCCTTTGCTGCCCCCCTCTCTCTCTCCCCTTTCAAGCCTACGCTGTCATGTACAAATAAAGGCCGAAAATGCCCAAAAAAAGATTTTCTGTTTACACAGTACGATACTATCAAATCGCAGTGAAAATCTAAAATCGGCACCCATGATGTATCGTTAGCCTGCACGGTGAAATACTGGGTGCTACATGATGTCACAGAACGTTGGTTCAACGTTGGTTCAACATTGACATCTCCACTTTTGAGCAGAATTGAATTTTTCAACTTCAAACACTTAATTTTCTGCATTCTGGCGAATTTTTCTTGGCAAGTTTTTGGGGTACCCCCCCACCCGTGAATTCCACCAGAATGCATTCAAATTTAAATGTATGACCATAGAAACAAAATGGAATGGCCTTTCTATCCATTGTATTTCTACTGTATTTCAATTCTGCTCAAAAGTGGAGATCTTAGTATTTGGTTTGAGTCATTTTTTATGAAAAAAAAAAAAGTAAAAAATTCTCTGATGTCAGCTTGTTAAATGTGAATATTGTTCTAGTTTCTTCTCTCTGTGACAGTAAAACTGAATATCTTTGAGTTGGGGACAAAACGAGACATTTGTGGACCTCGTCTTGGGCTTTTTGGGAAACACTGATCCACATTTTTCACCATTTTCTGACATTTTAGAGACCAAAATAACTCATCCATTCATCCAGAAAATGATTTCCATATTAATTCGCCAATGAAAGATAATAGTTAGTTGCAGCCCTACATACAGTCCGTCCAAACTGACCCTTGACCTCGCAGCTTTTTTTAACTTCTGCTGCAATCAACTCGTCCGCATCACCGACGTCCACACGACTACACCATTCGACTGTTTAACCCTTGTGTTGTCTTAGGGTCAAAACTGACTTGCTTTCAAAATGTCTATTAATCAGAAATATGGGTTTCAATTACCTAAAAACAACACGGATGGTTCCATACAACGCACTTCGCGAGTACAATAAATGATCAGATCTGTACTTTCGTTGGATTTTGGGCATTTCTTTCAATTTTATGGCATTTGAAAGAAAAGAAAAAAAAATCTAAATGGTTTCGAAACAGTATCCTGACTGAATGTTGACATATATCAGTCTTTGATTATTCATCCTTTACTATTAGTCTAAATAATTCATAATTTCAGATTTTTCAGAAAAAAACCTAAACTCTCAACAGACACGGATTATATCTCCTATTTAGGCACATGAAGATGAATGAGAGAGAACTCAAAGTTCTGCCATAATTCTAATCAGTGCTGGAAGAAGTATTCAGATCCTCTACTGCAGTATAAGTACTAATACCACACCGTAAGAATACTCTTACACTCTTACACTAGTTCAAGTATTAAAAGTAGAAATCCTCCCATTGTAGAAAGACATTTTTGTCACTTTTTTCACGTTCTTTTATTAATTGTCGTTTCTTCAAATGCTATAAAATTGACAAAAACACCCAAATCCAATGAAAGTAGTGAACTGATTATGTATGTAACTTGTTAAGTGCGTTGTAGTGAACGACAGACATTACACATACATACACAATTTGTTTGAAAGAAAACCCACACTTATGATATAGAAACTTTTTGAAAATGGGTCAAATTTGACCCAAGGCCACCAGGAGGGTTAAAGGTCTCATCATAATCAGCTGGACTTGTAGTCCGTTATATTGTCGGATAGTTTACTTTAGAATCAAACATCAGATTTTAGAAACTACATGTGTTTTGTGTACAGAAATCTTAAAGTGTAAAAACTAGTAACTAAGTAACTAGTAGTTAAAGCTGTGACAGATGAATGTAGCGGAGTAACTAAAGTAACTAGTAACTAAAGCTGGAACAGATGAATGTAGAGGAGTAACTGAAGTAACTAGTAACTAAAGCTGGAACAGATGAATGTAGTGGAGTAACTAAAGTAACTAGTAACTAAAGCTGGAACAGATGAATGTAGCGGAGTAACTAAAGTAACTAGTAACTAAAGCTGGAACAGATGAATGTAGCGGAGTAACTAAAGTAACTAGTAACTAAAGCTGGAACAGATGAATGTAGCGGAGTAACTAAGGTAACTAGTAACTAAAGCTGGAACAGATGAATGTAGCGGAGTAACTAAGGTAACTAGTAACTAAAGCTGGAACAGATGAATGTAGAGGAGTAAAAAGTACAATATTTCTCTCTGAAATGTAGCGGAGTATTTACGATTTGGTTCATCATTATTGAATGTAACAACGTGACAGAATGCATATACCTTAAGAGTGAATATGATCTCTGCATAATTCAACAACAACGCTCCTGAGTAAGATGCAGGTGGACAGGTAGAAAACCATTTCACCTGCGAGAATCATATTTCATATCTACCACTTCAGAAAACTGATTTTTCTCAGCGTGTATTTCAGACTTATATAACCGTTCAGAAGACCCACACTGCAAAAAAAAAAACCTCTTCACTGGTTATGTCATCTACAGTATTAATCTTGTGTGTTTTTAACACCCAATTGGCCCATTTTAAAAGTATTTATTACTACTTTTTTTATTGTTTGTTTTAGCTTTATTGAATAAGACTGACATAGTCATCTTTTCACTGCATGGTGTAAGTCTTCACTGTGCATATGACAGTAAACCTCTTCAATTGTTCTGATGAATAAAATGTTATTTCATCTTATTATAAGTGTTAAAAACTATTAATTCACACGGTCACAGGAATTACATTCATGCTAATGAAAATGATCTGTTAAGGCTTTTCTTGCCCGAGTTACATTTAGTTAATGCTAATGCTATAATGATTTATATTTGATATTTATATATTTATGGCGTGTCACTGATATTATCTCCCCCCAAAGACTGACGGGTACACAGGGATGGATATTTTTTGCAGTGGGATGCTGGCTCTTATGGAACCACACTGCGGGCTATGACTTATCTTTAATTATTATGTTATTTTGCTCCCTTCTGTGTAGCCTAAGCATCAGATTCAATCTCGAAATCCCCCACCCCCTCCCAAATACACCTCCACCTTTTTTTTTTTTTTTTTTTTTCATCTTTGCTGTCTGAAGCACTCAAATGAGAAACTGTCAGGAGCCGTGATTTGTGCTAACTAGCTATCGATCGCTCCAGAGCTGCATGCCTCGTGTCCATGCAGGGAGGGCTGAGAGAGGGGAGGTGAGAGAGGGGAGGGAGAGAAGGAGAGACAGGAAGAGGGAGAAAGGAGAGGGTAGGGGAGAGAAGGAGACAGGAGACAGAAAGAGAGAGAAAGGAGAGGGTAGGGGAGAGAAGGAGACAGAAAAAGAGAGAAGGAAAGGAGATAGGTGACAGGAGACAGAACAAGAGAGAGAGAGAAAGAAGAGGACAGCAGAGAGAAAGGAGAGGGTAGGGGAGAGAAGGAGACAGAAAGAGAGAGAGAGAAAGGAGATGAGAGAGAAGGAAACAGGAGACCGAAAGAGAGAGAAAGGAGAGGGTAGGAGAGAGAAGGAGACAGGAGACAGAGGAGGGGAGAGGAGAGGAAATGAACGCAGAAATTAGTCTATTCTGTTTTTAAATCCTTACTGATTTTATATGTAGTTAACTGGATGCCATCGGGCCAGAGAAATGAAACCAGCGACAGCAACAGGGTGACGGGGGCTGGCCACCTCTTATCAGCGTTGGGTTTCCGGCTCAGAAGAAAACTCATTAATCAATATCAGAAGTGATGATGTTACTTATCATCTCCTGGCATCAGTGGGCGTTCTTCCTTTCTTTTCTTTACACCACCACCAGCACGCTCTGCTCGTGGTTTAGTTTTCAGTTTTTTTTTATCTGAATTTCAAACAAATTAATAAAACTCTGTTACCTATTTTCATATATGATGATAAGGGGGGAGAGAAACCATGGGAACAAAAAGGCCACAAATTTGTCTTCTACGTTATCAGAAACTAACCGATTGGATTGATTCTGGATCCCATTCAAATGTACCCTGCTTGTTTTTGGTCTGTAGATTTAGAATAATAATATAATATCGGGGTGATATTAGCCTGCTGCATCAGGGGAAACTTTAAAATTCCAGTGCTCTCTGGAAGTGCTGGGATCAGTGTTAACCCGGCACGCTGTGCTCAGTCTCATATAAACAATGCGCCTGGACTCCAGCCTCGGCGGTGCGCGCCCCCGCCCCTCTCAGCACCCGCACTGATCAGAACAAAGAGGCGCTCGAGACGCACCATACAGCCCACCCATCCATCCATTATCACACACACACACACACACACACACACACACACACACACACACACACACTTCTGTCCCCAGCTTTGGGGATAACTAACATACAAATAGAGACAAAGAACATCAAAAAAGA
This sequence comes from Perca flavescens, assembly GCF_004354835.1. Lineage (NCBI taxonomy): Eukaryota > Metazoa > Chordata > Actinopteri > Perciformes > Percidae > Perca > Perca flavescens. The sequence continues at coordinate 37,130,923 of NC_041335.1, forward strand.
AATGACTCAATAAATTAAAGCAACATATATTCACACAACTTGCCTCAATTCTGCAATTATAATGCACAATAATGCACACAATTTGTGTTTTCTGCTCAGTTTAAAAAACACACATAATCCAAATATAAATAAAACAGCAATAATGAAATCATTTAGTCGTAATCCTTTTTGTAATACTGAGATAGCATTATTAGTAGAGTCGGAAGAATTAGAAGAACAAACTGGTCCGCAAGCGACGCAACGGTAAAATTGCATTTTAATTTAGATATAAAACCATAAAACATAAAAACAAAAAAAAACATATGGGTAGACCAATACCATAAAGCTACAGCTACACACTGAAAGAAACTGCCTCTGTGCCTTTAGGCCAGAACATTTGCATTCTTCTTAAGAAACTTGGTTTTGTACAAACGCCTAAAATTACTAACACTAAGTGATTGATAATATTAATACATGATAATAAATCATTTCAAAGTGACAAAAGTAGGCAATAATAATTTAAAATGTAAAACAAATTGTTAACAATAGTCAAACACAATCTGAAAAATAGTTAGGCTATTAAAAGATTTCTAAATTAACTTAAAAAAATAATAAAAATGAAAGTGAATGGCTGTATTTATTTCACCGTGATATCTAATCCTTAAAATCCTGTCCTGCCAATGTAAAAATCAATCCCCCGGTATTATCCCAGGGCAATAACAAAAACAAACAAGGGCGAGGGGAACCCCGCTGCGCAACGCATATCCTCAAAAAGCTATTAATCTTCTCAATGTAGTTGTTCACCATGAAAACCGAGATAAAGAGCCACAGGAAATGTTTACTTTGCCGGGGCTGTTCTTTTGAAGAGGCTCCACAATGAAGAAACGTATGGAAACACATAAGGTCTGCTTTTGTTCAGTCAGATCAGCCTGAATTTCAGTTTAAGAAAAAAAATTTGACATCGTTCAATATGACCCAATTTAACAAGGAAAAATACAGCATCAATTGTGTATTTTTTTTCCTTTGTAAATACTTGAATGGCACTACCATTAAATTGATTATCTTCCTATAGACTGAACCTCTGAAATTCAAAGACCCTATAGTTAAACACAGACGGCTGCTTTCTGCCCGCACAATATGGACAAAAGGTCCCATTATCAGCGTTACGCAGAGCATTTTCTACCTATTATGTATGTGCTGTTACACTGCACTTCAGACCCAATACAAAGCATTTTACGGAAGAAAATACACTCATATGGAGGAAAATTGTTCAGCTGGTGTGAGAGTGAGTGCGTGAGAGGAAGAGAGACAGAAAAGTGGAATTTTTTTTTTTACCTTCTTTGCTGTTGTTTTGGCTCTTATTTTTTTCCCATGGTCCCATGGCCTTGTCGTCCTCCGACCCGTCCATCATGGCCTTGTCGCTGGGCACGTACCAGGTGGCGTGCTGCTCTGCCATGAGGGTGTCAAGGTCAATAGTGCCCATTGAGCCCTTCCCAGCGTCCGGGCTGCAGCTCGCCAGCTCATTGTCTCCGTTCTGTGACGGACAGTCGCCGTTCTTTTTGCCATTTTTCATGGCCAGGGGCTGGTCCTCGGAGATGCTGAACTGCTGGCGCTGGAGCTGGATCTGGGCCTGCAGGATCTCCAGAGGGTGGATTTCATCCTGGCCAGAGGTGCTGGATGGTGTGCGTACCTGCTCCACCCCAGGAGTGCCCGGGTGGCTCACCCCGCTGGCCCCTGCGCCCCCGCCAGCGTTCAGTCCGTAGCTGTCCGGCGTCGAGGTAGTGTGATTGGTAATGCCCATGCCTAGGGGCTTCTGTCCATTTATCAACCCGTGCTCGCTCCTTTGCATTTTGGGCGAGCCGGTGATCATGGGGCTGCGGTTCGGCTTGTTGGCCGAGGCCCCCGCGGCGTCCGAGCTGGAGGAGACCTCGTCCTCGTTGCCGTAGTGGGTGCTGACGTCGTCGGGAAAGTCCACCCGCGGCGAGCTGCTGTCAGATTTGGCCACACTTTGGATGCCGCTGTCCAAAGAAGACATCAGGTCGGCCTGGTCCCCCAGCATTAGGTCGCCTCCTTTCCCCCAAGAGGGTGACTGGAGGTGTTTCTCGTGGGGCGTACCCCCACCCCTCTCCCCAACGCCAGCAGAGGGGGTCTGCTGGCCTGGACTTACAACAGGGTTACCATTGTCAGGGGAAAAAAAAATTCCAGGGCTCACATGTCCGCTGTCTCTTTTTCTCCTCCCTCTCCCTCTCCCACTCCCTGTTGTTGCCTTCCCCTCACTGCACGGGGTAGCGTCCATGTTGTAGTTTGGGGAGAGGGCGCTGGCTTCCCCCTGCACCGGCTGGCTTTGACTCGGAGGCTTTGAGTTGCTATTCCCAGTGCCAGGCATCTGGCTGTTCTGGGAAGTGCTGCTCTGAAAATATTCAGCTCCAGCACTGCCAGTCCCATTCGACGTGCTGCTATTAATGTCCTGCTCCGTCTGACTCAGTTTTCGCTTGCCCTCGTTTTGGTTCTTCTTGTTGAATGTGACGTTAAGATTCGGGGCCCCCAGGCTAGCGATCATGTTCTGGCAGGCGGTGGAAAGAGCCGCCAGGCAGCTCTGGCCGAAAACACTGTCTTTAGTGCTGGTTTTGCTGAAGTTCCCGAGGGACAGAGCTCCCAGCTTACTAACAGACGACCGCTGGCCTGGAGGGAACTCAGACTGAGGAGGGTAGCTCCCTGGTGAGGTGTTCACCCCCTGGGGAGCACTGTGGCCCGGGCCCTGACGGTTACCCCCTCCGTAGGGGAACGTTGGCTGTGCTCCCATTGGGGGTGCGGGGAAGTCAGCTGGCCGCCTCTCCGCCTGTGCATTCGGATGCCCCGTCCCCGCTCCTGGAGACTGCATTTGAGAGATGTTGCTCACGTTGAACTGCGAGTGCATACCGGGGGAATGGAGAGCCTGTACATGTCCGTCTCCTGGTATTCTCATGGGCTCCTGCATGCCCATGCCTGGCCTAAACATCATCCCAGCGCCGTTCTGCTGCAGCCCCATGTCGTGAGGCACAGATTCATTACCCGCTCCACCCATACGCCGTGACATCATCTCCCCTGGTGGGTGGGACCCCTGGAACCAGGAGTTCTCCTGAGCTACGTGAGGATTTTGTCCGTCAATGTTCATCCTGCCGACGTTCTCCCTGTCAAAGTTGGGTTGGGGCATGCTCCCCACCGGGCCTCCGTGAGCCATCGGGCCGGGAGGCACTTCGCCGTGGTGACCCAGCTGCTGCAGACTGGGCTGCCTCATCCTCTGCTGCTGGTTGCGAGAGGCCATCTGTTTGATCATCATGGCCGCGTTCTGCCGCTGCTGCAGAGACTGCTGCTCGGGCCCTTGGTGCTGCAGCGGACCTGGGGGGAAACCTTCGTTCACAGGTGGGGTGAACTCTCCAGACAGGCCGGGGTAGGCGGAGGGAGACAGGTGGTTTTCCATCCCGCCGCCAGCACACCAGCCTTCACCGCCATGTGCATTGGGGAAGTCAAACCTTGGCCTTTTCGCCATGTTCATATAGGGAGAGTCAAAGTGTTGCAGCCTCTGGTTCGGGGGCTGTTGGGAGGGAGGAGGAGCGGGCTGTTGCATATTAAACATGGGGTCCCCGTAGGGGTGCAGACCCCTATTTTCCAGTCTGTGAATGGGATATTCAAACTGGTTGTGTTGGCCAGGCATCATGACCCCTCCGTCCAGAATGTTGGGGTTAGTGGAGCCCGGCTCAGCCTGAGGGGGTCGGGGGAGCCCTGGGGGGCATGAATTCTGCCTGGCTATTAAGCCTGCCTGTTGTTGCTGCTGCTGCTGCTGCTGCATGAGAGGATGTCTTGCGTTGACCCCCGGCTCCATTCCCACGGGCACCTTCCGGCCGTTTCCAAAACGCTCAAAAAACACTCCATGCTGAGGCTGCTGGGGCTGCTGGGGCTGCGGAGGCGGCTGGTGGCCCTTAGGGATGCCCGGCATACCTGTTGTCCGTGGCATGCCAGGGTTCCCTGGGAAACTACCACCAGGAACTGGCCTCCCTGGCCCAAAATGGGGTAACTGAGATTCTGATTCTGATGGGGAAAACACATGTACATCAAAATGTCCAGAAGGAGGCTCGCTTGGGAAGTTATACTCTAATCCGTCGACAGCTCCCTGGTTGGGCATGCGCCGAGGCTCCAAGCCGTGAGACTCCGAGGAGGAGGATGAGGAGGAAGGGAGGCCGTGGAAGGATGCTGCTCTGTTGGGCGACTGGTCCAGGGGGAGACAGGGAGCGGGAACAGCGTGGCTGCCACTGGGAGGCCCGTGATGTTGAAAGTCAGGCATGTTCCCAGGCCGCTGCTGCTGCTGCTGTTGCTGCTGCTGCTGGGGGAAGCCATCCCCGGCCTGCCCCTCAGCGAGAGGATCAAATCCTTCTCCAAAGCCTTGCTGTGGTCCCATGCCATTGCCGTTGTAGCCCATTAGCCTGCCACCATGCAGGCATGATGAGCCCGGCTCAGGGCCTCCAAAACTCCCACTGAAATGAGGGTGAGGTTGATGGGGGTGATGGCCGTGAGGATGTCCTTGATGAGGTTGCTGGTTGTTAAAAAATCCATGCATGGGTCCTTGCTGCTGCTGGAGCCCGCTGCCTGCATGCATGTCCGAGTGGCCCCGCGGGTGGAAGCCCCCGTACTGCTCTCCGTTCATGTTCATATTGAGCCCAAGCATTTGCGGCTCGTTCAGAGGGCCCATGCCGGGCTCCACGGTCCCCGGCGGGCCTCCGGCGTGAAAACCTGGGCCTTTATAATGCGAACCCATGTTCAGCCTCGGTTGGTTTATGTTTCTCTCTGACTGGCCAGGGTTTCTGCTATTAATCTGAGAACCAAACTGCTCCAGCCCAAACATACTCCCCTGCAATCAATCCCACATGACGGCCAGTTTGCCAGACATCGGTCTGTTTTTCCGTCTGTCCCCAAAAGAAAAAAAAAAAAAAAAAAAGAAGATGAAGATAGGCTATGAGAACTATCCAAATGTTTGTATCAGCCTACTAATCAAACTGCTTTATCGACTTAAATGTTAAAACTTACCAAATAAGTTCTGATTGCGAATCAATATATATATATATATATATATATATTTTTTTTACTTCTCTAAGGACGCGGAGGAGAGAGCTACAGAGGACAGACTGTGTCCAAATACGCACGTAAACTGTGTCCCTGCTCCCGTATTATAGAGTGCACTTGACTGCTCTTGTGTTTGTCTTTGACTAAGCAAACAAATATGAAACACTGGGAATTAACTTGCTGCACGGATGACCTACCATATTCCAAAGTTTTTCTGTGCGCATTTCTTCAGGGGCGAACATGGCACAAAGACACGTCGCCAAAAAAAAAAAGAAATTAATCTAAATAGGAGAGCGCAGAAGAACTGAAGCGATCAAAAAAGGGAATTGAACAATTTCTGTAAACTAATTCATTATTCCAGTCCAATGTCATTTGTTCCAGAGCGACTTTTTTGTTTTTGTATAAGGTCCCATACTTGAAACAAGAAGAAAAAAAAAAGTCCAATTGGAGCCGTTTGGTTCAAACTATCTTTGTAGCTTTGAGGGGAGAAACATATATTTTAAATAATATCTGCCCACTGATGTCCTTCAAAATCTCTGCTGGGCAGCACGTAGCCAAAAGTCCAGTGTGAGTCCACAAAGACGGGGTTTCCAACCATGCAGGCACAGGAGCGCCGGAGCGTCCGTTTACGCGACCTGAACCCGGAGCAGCGCGGCGTGCACCACCCGCACTACCCGCACTCCACAACCCCGGAGCGGCTTGACAGCATCCTTCACCCGCTGCCGGTCATGAGTCTCGCATGGAAGCGCCTTTTTTTTGCTTTAAAGTCCTTTCGATGAGTTTCGCTCCTAAAGTGTGCGTCCCCCTCCGTGCACCGAGCCGTGCCGTGCCGTGCCCTGGTGTGGTCTGAGTGCACTTGGGATCGATTCACAGACACACTCCGCTCTGCCGCTTCTTGGCGCTGTGTGAGATCAACGCCGTCCGGAGGAGCCAGCAACAAGTTTTGCATTTCTGCAGCCGCTTCCATCCCCGAGCTCTCAGCCAATCAGGACGGACCGGAGAAAGCTTCGGGGGGCGGGACAAACGCTCTTAAGGTGGTCCATGAGATTGTGTGGAAAGCAGAGCTTTTAGAAACAGCTTTCACTTAAAAATATGTTTTCACTGAAACTGTATTTTTTGACATTTAAATCCCAATCTTCACATTTCAACATATATATATATATATATATATATATATATATATATATATATATATATATATATATGCAGTGTGCATAAAAGTTGAATAAAAATAAAAAATAAAAAGAACTAAAAAGACTAATGGCTAAGAGAAAATCTGAATAAAAGCATTAAAATAGACAAGTTTTTAAGTAAGTGGTTTCTATTTAATTCTAAGGGGATCCCATATGATCTGTTTCTGAGTGAGGAAACACTCCTGCACCTCTCACACCCTCCGCTGGAATAAAACGGAGGTTTTTTTGCGCCGCCTGCACTAAACCATTCAGCCTTTTTTTCTCTCTCATATTGTGCATATTTCTTTTTGTATTGATCGATTATTTCCTTTTAATGCACCATCCATCAAGGCAGCTTCCTCGTCAGTGTTACTTGCTTGGCAATAGATCCTTTTCTGATTCTGATTCTAATAAATAGTGTGTATTTTAACACTTTGCAGTTTATAAAGGTTTAGAACATGCAATGCAGATGCCATTTCTACACTCAAGTCATGTTTCTCAGCCCAGCACTGTGTTTAACAGCAGGGAAAGCTCCAGATTTTCCAGCTTGAAATGTGAGGACGTTTCCTCTGTGACCCGCTGAAGTCACACGCTGTATGTTGCATGTGTTCTCACGCGTTAAAAAGCAAATCTGTGCCAAACAAAAGGGTTCAACTCTGGCATCGGTAGATTCCACTAATGCTCTACATATCTGAGCTGATATTGATGTTGATATAAAAGTATAAATTAGACTGATATTATAAAGTGTGTCCCCAACAGAGGCGAAATAATCCTCCTTAAAAGACCATCTGAACTAAATCATGTGGATGATATTGGCCTTCGGTTTCCGATAATCAATAGCATTCCCTGAGTAATATATGGATACTTTTTTTTTTTTTTTTTGCAGGGCCAATTCAGGATAATTTACTTCGTGGCTTAATTAGCTGCGGGCCTGTAATGCCAGAGGTTATGTGATTAAAATGAACACACACATACACAGACACAGACACACACACACACACACACACACACACACACACACACACACACACAAACAAGCACAGAGACATAGACACAAACACACGCAGATACACACACACACACGCATACAGGAAAAATTAAGTGCTGCAATATAAGACATTTAATTATTGCAAAAATAGCTTATCGTCATTTCCATTTGAGTTTGAGACAAAGGTCCCAACATAATGTTGTTTGTAGCTCACACGTATCTTTCTCTCTCTCTCTTTTTGTCTTTTAGTGTATTTATCTAATCAGTTGGGACATTTTTTTTGATAACTTGGATCTTGTTCTCACTCATTTTTTCCTGTGTAAAATTAAAATAACTTAAAAAAAAAAGAATGTATACAAATATGTCAGATGTCTCCTACACATAATCCAGGGTTGTGTGTAGGAGTTTTGGCTGCTGAGATTAACAGAGCTCAGTTAATAATTGAAATAAAAGGGAACATGTGGGAATAAACTCAACACAATGCACTTCCATTCACCACCACAGGTATTTTTTCCGTTGGTGAAATGAGAACACCATATTATCCTTTTCCCCACAGTGTGTGGACAGTGGTGCGTTTGGAGAATAAGGTGTCAGACAGCTCGGGAGCTTTTGGGTTTTTACCAAACAGACACAGCGCCACCCAGTGGCCGCTCACGCTCACACTGAGGCACTCAGCAATGAGTTTCAGATGATATGAGGCACATAGGTCACAGAAAAAAAAATCTTGATTTGAATCTAAAGCGAAGAAATACTAAACATTGGTTTAATGAATCATATAAAATACTTGGGAGTGAGTGTACAGAAGGATATCATTTACCACTAATCCTTTATGACTTTGTGAAAAATGTTACATTTGAAAAAAAAAAAAAACACACACACAAAGAGAGAAACACACAGAGAGAGACACACACACACACACACACACACACACACACACACACACACACACACACACACACACACACACACACACACACACACACACACACACACACACAGAGAAAGACACACACACATATACATACACAGAAAGACACACACACAAAGAGAGAAACACACAGAGAGAGACAAACACACACACACACACACACACACACACACACACACAGAAAGAACACACACACACATATACATACACAGAAAGACACACACACACACACACACACACACAAACACACACACACACACACACACACACACACACACACACACACACACACACACACACACACACACACAGAAAGACACACACACAGAGATACACAGAGACACTAACACACACACACACACACACACACACACACACACACACACACACACACAGACACACACAGACAAACACACACACACACACACACACACACACACACACTACTAACTAATTACTAACTTAAGTCAACATGTTTTCTTGGGGAACAACCACAGCTGAGGGAAATGGGACAGGATGTAATGTATGTGTACAACATTTCACAATAAATATAATCAGTAGGGCTGGGTTAAAATCATGGATTCATTTTAAATCAATCAACGTTGGTCTTTGCGTGATCGGATATTGATTTATAAAATGCCGAAATCAATCTCTTAATATGATAAATATATTTCAACTCGACTGTGTGTCTGTTTTTGTCTTTGTGAAGCATTTTGATGCAAAACTTGTTTGCTTTTAAAGCGATATATAGATTAAATGAAATTGAAACTTGAATATGCTAATATATTGTTGGTTCTGTTAGGTAAAAATCAACTTTTTAGGGGTCAGTTAGGGCTACCGTTAGTAGCTACCGTTTCTTTCAACCTGGACCCTATTGTCCTATGTTTTTGTGTCTAAGTCACTGATGGGAACAACAATCTTTGACATTGGTCCAGTATTAAACAAAAGCAGCGAAACAAGCTACAATGTAAATTAATAGGGCAATTGTGCAGCTTGTTTTTATCTTCACAAAAGTCCTTGTTTTGCCACTGACAGACTCAGATTATTATTGTAAGTATCTGACAACATTATGGAAAGGATTTCTAAAGAGATAGACCTTTAAAACCTGTTTGAGACCTTTCTGTTTAACCAGAAACAGCTCTGAGATAGCGCTAAACCCACCAGAATCCATTTAAAAAATCAATACTTTTAGCGTGTATAGAGCAAACATATTTTCACATGTAAATCAGTAAGCTGTGTGTTTATTTCAACCAAAACTAGAATTGTCATGGTTAGAAAAGTGGAAAGATGACCCAAAACGGCTTTTCATAGTTTTATTTAGTTTCTGTTGAATTTGAATGAAGTGGATATTACGATGCTAAAATTACTGTTATTTTACATGGAGTCTGGTGGGTTTAGCAAACGCGCAATTGTTGTTCCCATCAGTTACCTAGACACAAAAACATAGGAAAATAGGTGCTGTAGCTTTTGCTCATGTTTCCTAAACCCAACTGTCCCGTTCTTTACCTGAAGCCAACTGTCCAGTTCTTCTTTTCCTAAACCCAACTGTCCCGTTCTTCTTTACCTAAACCCAACTGTCCAGTTCTTATTTTCCTAAACCCAACTGTCCAGTTCTTCTTTACCTAAACCCAACTGTCCCGTTCTTCTTTTCCTAAACCCAACTGTCCAGTTCTTCTTTTCCTAAACCCAACCGTCCCGTTCTTCTTTACCTAAACCCAACTGTCCAGTTCTTCTTTTCCTAAACCCAACCGTCCCGTTCTTCTTTACCTAAACCCAACTGTCCCGTTATTCTTTATCTAAACCCAACCGTCCCGTTCTTCTTTACCTAAACCCAACCGTCCAGTTATTTCTTTTCCTAAACCCAACTGTCCAGTTATTCTTTTCCTAAACCCAACTGTCCCGTTCTTTTCCTAAACCCAACCGTCCCGTTCTTCTTTACCTAAACCCAACCGTCCCGTTCTTCTTTACCTAAACCCAACCGTCCCGTTCTTCTTTACCTAAACCCAACTGTTCCGTTCTTCTTTACCTAAACCCAACCGTCCCGTTCTTCTTTTCCTAAACCCAACTGTCCAGTTCTTCTTTTCCTAAACCCACTGTCCCGTTCTTCTTTACCTAAACCCAACTGTCCCGTTCTTCTTTACCTAAACCCAACCGTCCCGTTCTTCTTTACCTAAACCCAACTGTCCCGTTCTTCTTTACCTAAACCCAACCGTCCCGTTCTTGTTTACCTAAACCCAATCGTCCCGTTCTTCTTTACCTAAACCCAACTGTTCCGTTCTTCTTTACCTAAACCCAACCGTCCCGTTCTTCTTTACCTAAACCCAACCGTCCCGTTCTTCTTTACCTGAACCCAACCGTCCCGTTCTTCTTTATCTAAACCCAACTGTTCCATTTTTCTTTACCTAAACCCAACCATCCCGTTCTTCTTTACCTAAACCCAACCATCCCGTTCTTCTTTACCTAAACCCAACTGTCCCGTTCTTCTATAAACCCAACCGTCCCGTTCTTCTTTTCCTAAACCCAACCGTCCCGTTCTTCTTTACCTAAACCCAACCGTCCCGTTCTTCTTTACCTAAACCCAACTGTGTCGTTCTTCTTTACCTAAACCCAACCGTCCTGTTCTTCTTTACCTAAACCCAACCGCCCTGTTCTTCTTTACCTAAACCCAACCGTCCTGTTCTTCTTTACCTAAACCCAACCGTCCCGTTCTTCTTTACCTAAACCCAACTGTCCCGTTCTTCTTTACCTAAACCCAACCGTCCCATTCTTCTTTACCTAAACCCAACTGTTTTGTTCTTCTTTACCTAAACCCAACTGTTTTGTTCTTCTTTACCTGAACCCAACCGTCCCGTTCTTCTTTACCTAAACCCAACTGTTCCGTTCTTCTTTATCTAAACCCAACTGTCCCGTTCTTCTTTACCTAAACCCAACCGTCCCGTTCTTCTTTACCTAAACCCAACCGTCCCGTTCTTCTTTACCTAAACCCAACAGTCCCGTTCTTCTTTATCTAAACCCAACTGTTTTGTTCTTCTTTACCTGAACCCAACCGTCCCGTTCTTCTTTACCTAAACCCAACTGTTCCGTTCTTCTTTATCTAAACCCAACCGTCCCGTTCTTCTTTACCTAAACCCAACCGTCCCGTTCTTCTTTACCTAAACCCAACCGTCCCGTTCTTCTTTACCTAAACCCAACAGTCCCGTTCTTCTTTATCTAAACCCAACTGTCCCGTTCTTCTTTACCTAAACCCAACCGTCCCGTTCTTCTTTACCTAAACCCAACCGTCCCGTTCTTCTTTACCTAAACCCAACCGTCCCTTTCTTCTTTACCTAAACCCAACCGTCCCTTTCTTCTTTACCTAAACCCAACCGTCCCGTTCTTCTTTACCTAAACCCAACCGTCCCGTTCTTCTTTACCTAAACCCAACCGTCCCGTTCTTCTTTACCTAAACCGAACAGTCCCGTTCTTCTTTACCTGAACCCAATTGTCCCGTTCTTCTTTACCTAAACCCAACCGTGCCGTTCTTCTTTATCTAAACCCAACCGTCCCGTTCTTCTTTATCTAAACCCAACCGTCCCGTTCTTCTTTACCTAAACCCAACAGTCCCGTTCTTCTTTACCTAAACCCAACAGTCCCGTTCTTCTTTACCTAAACCCAATTGTCTCATTCTTCTTTACCTAAACCCAACTGTTCCGTTCTTCTTAACCTAAACACAACCGTCCCGTTCTTCTTTACCTAAACCCAAACGTCCTGTTCTTCTTTACCTAAACCCAACCGTCCCGTTCTTCTTTACCTAAACCCAACCGTCCTGTTCTTCTTTACCTAAACCCAACCGTCCCGTTCTTCTTTACCTAAACCCAACGTCCTGTTCTTCTTTACCTAAACCAAGCTGTCCCGTTCTTCTTTACCTGAACCCAACCTTCCCCAGGGTGTCTGAAGGGTTTTAAAAAGTATTAAACGGTAGTAAATCAAATTAGTAAAAATTAAGGCCATTTAAAGGTATTAAAAGGTATTAATCGCCATTTTACGAGGTATACATTTTTTGAATGATTTTTTTGCAAACTATGAGTTGTCCATTTGTTTTATTATGTATATTTAAGTTGATCTTGTAAAGTTTTTGTAATATTATATCCTATCCAGCATCGGGTGATAGCCTATTTTAGCCTGACAGCCAGACTCACATCAAGGTGTTGGGTCTGGGAACTCCCCTTTGGCAGGGCTCAATCCGAGGGGCGGGATAAACGGTTGTCTTTCAAATTCCCCCTGCACGCTACAACCAAGCAGAGCAACAAAGAAGATAGCGGAGCTAGTTGATGGATTCTACTTTTGTCGTATCGGGTTGGCAAAACTCCGAACACATCTTTTTAAAGAATGACTTCAGTGCTGTTATTTGTTCTTTTCAAAAAGATAATCTGAACTCCAAGTAGAAGTGGATATTCAGATTGATTAATGACGTGTTAGCGGTCTCAGTGTGCAAGGTGGTTTTGTGCATTCTCCTAACAGTGTGGAAGTGTCATCGCTTTTACCTAAATCAGTGGTTCTCAACCTTTTTTGTGCCAGCGCCCCCCTATCCATTATCCAGGTCCCTAACGACCCCCCATCAAATATTATGTATGTTAATTGCCCCGAATATTAATGATTATGCCCTAATATAGGCCTATTATTCCATCCATCCATCTTCGTCCGCTTATCCGATGTCGGGTCGCGGGGGGAGCAGCTCCAGCAGGGGACCCCAAACTTCCCTTTCCCGAGCAACATTAACCAGCTCCGACTGGGGGATCCCAAGGCGTTCCCAGGCCAGGTTGGAGATATAATCCACCTAGTCCTGGGTCTTCCCCGAGGCCTCCTCCCAGCTGGACCTCCCTCCACCTAGTCCTGGGTCTTCCCTGAGGCCTCCTCCCAGCTGGACGTGCCTGGAACACCTCCCTAGGGAGGCGCCCAGGGGGCATCCTTACCAGATGCCCGAACCAACTGGCTCCTTTCGACGCAAAGGAGCAGCGGCTCTACTCCGAGCTCCTCACGGATGACTGAGCTTCTCACCCTTTCTCTAAGGGAGACGCCATCCACCCTCCTGAGGAAACCCATTTTGGCCGCTTGTACCCTGGATCTCGTTCTCTCGGTCATGACCCAGCCTTCATGACCATAGGTGAGGGTAGGAACGAACACTGACCGGTAGATCGAGAGCTTTGCCTTCTGGCTCAGCTCTCTTTTTCGTCTGGCGGTGCGATAGATGCAATACCGCACCCGCTGCGCCGATTCTCCGACCAATCTCCCGCTCCATTGTCCCCTCACTCGCGAACAAAACCCCAAGGTACTTGAACTCCTTCACTTGGGGTAAGGACTCATTCCCTACCTGGAGACGGCATTCCATCGGTTTCCTGCTGAGAACCATGGCCTCAGATTTAGAGGTGCTGATCCTCATCCCAACCGCTTCAAACTCGGTTGCGAACCGATCCAGTGAGTGCTGAAGGTCGCAGGCCGATGATGCCATCAGGACCACATCATCTGCAAAGAGCAGCGATGAGATCCCCAGCCCACCAAACTGCAACCCCTCCCCACCCCGACTACGCCTCGATATCCTGTCCATAAATATAACAAACAGGATTAGTGACAAAGCGCAGCCCTGGCGGAGGCCAACCCTCACCTGAAACGAGTCCGACTTACTGCCGAGATCCCGGACACAGCTCTCACTTTGGTCGTACAGAGATTGGATGGCCCTGAGTAGAGACCCCCTCACCCCATACTCCCGCAGCACCTCCCACAGTATCTCCCGGGGGACCCGGTCATACGCCTTCTCCAAATCCACAAAACACATGTAGACCGGTTGGGCATACTCCCAGGCTCCCTCCAGGATCCTTGCGAGAGTGAAGAGCTGGTCCGTTGTTCCACGACCAGGACGGAATCCGCATTGTTCCTCCTCAACCCGAGGTTCAACTATCGGCCGAACCCTCCTTTCCAGCACCTTGGAGTAGACTTTACCAGGGAGGCTGAGAAGTGTGATACCCCTGTAATTGGCACACACCCTCTGGTCCCCCTTTTTAAAAAGGGGAACCACCACCCCAGTCTGCCACTCCTTTGGCACCGTCCCAGACTTCCACGCAATGTTGAAGAGGCGTGTCAACCAGGACAGCCCCTCCACACCCAGAGCCTTGAGCATTTCTGGACGGATCTCATCAATCCCCGGGGCTTTGCCACTGTGGAGTTGTTTGACTACATCAGTGACTTCCGCCTGGGAAATCGACGACAATCCCCCGTTATCCTCCAGCTCTGCCTCTAACATAGAGGGCGTATTAGTCGGATTCAGGAGTTCCTCAAAGTGCTCCTTCCACCGCCCTATTACCAGTTTTCCAGAAGCACTTTGGTGCCGGCCGAAAGTCCTTCTCCATGTCTTCTCCAAACTTCTCCCACACCCGCTGCTTTGCCTTTTTCACGGCAGAGGCTGCAGCCCTTCGGGCCCTTCGGTACCCTGCAACTGCCTCCGGAGTCCTCCGGGATAACATATCCCAGAAAGACTCCTTCTTCAGTCGGACGGCTTCCCTGACCACCGGTGTCCACCACGGTGTTCGTGGGTTACCGTCCCTTGAGGCACCTAAGATCCTAAGACCACAGCTCCTCGCCGCAGCTTCAGCAATGGAAACTTTGAACATTGTCCACTCGGGTTCAATGCCCCCAGCCTCCACAGGGATGCACGAAAAGCTCCGCCGGAGGTGTGAGTTGAAAGTCTGTCGGACAGGGGCCTCCTCCAGACGTTCCCAATTTACACGTTTGGGCTTACCAGGTCTGTCCAGAGTCTTCCCCCACCCGCTGACCCAACTCACCACCAGATGGTGATCGGTTGACAGCTCTGCCCCTCTCTTCACCCGAGTGTCCAAAACATACGGCCTCAGATCAGATGAAACGATTATGAAATCGATCATTGACCTTCGGCCTAGGGTGCTCTGGTACCACGTACACTTATGAACATCCCTATGTTCGAACATGGTGTTCGTTATAGACAATCCATGACTAGCACAGAAGTCCAACAACAAACAACCACTCTGGTTTAGATCAGGCAGGCCGTTCCTCCCAATCACGCCTCTCCAGGTGTCTCCATCATTGCCCACGTGTGCGTTGAAGTCCCCCAGCAGAACAATGGAGTCCCCGACTGGAGCCCCTTGCAGGACTCCAGTCAAGGTCTCCAAGAAGGCTGAATACTCCGAACTCCTGTTTGGCGCATAAGCACAAACAACAGTCAGAGTTTTCCCTCCCACAACCCGCAGGCGTAGGGAGGTGACCCTCTCGTCACAGCGGCGCTCAGCCGGTGGCTTGTGAGTATCCCCACACCGGCCCGGCGCCTCACACCCTGGGCAACTCCGGAGAAGAAAAGAGTCCAACCCCTATCCAGGAGTACGGTTCCAGAACTAAGACTGTGCGTAGAGGTAAGCCCCACCAGATCTAATCGGTAGCGCTCCACCTCCCGCACCAGTTCCGGCTCCTTCCCCCACAGAGAGGTGACGTTCCACGTCCCCAGAGCCAGCGTCTGCTGCCCGGGTCTGGTCCGTCGAGGCCCCTGACCTTCACTGCCACCCATATGGCCTATTATTGTTGTTACTATTGTTATCAAAAATAATCAAAAAATCAAATTGAATGACAAAACAACACAAGCCCTGAACTGGCCGGGAGTTTATGGAACTGCTACATGTTTGCCAAACAACAAAGCACAGTCAATCTCTCTCGCACGTCTCTTTTCGTTCTCTCTTTCTCCGTGAAATGAAGCTGCATTCAGGTACAGTAGGAAACATTGTGTTCTATAAACCATCTGACGAAAAACTGTTACTGTGAAATATAGTCTACTTGTGCTACATTGGGGGGGGGTTAAAGAATACAACAGGACGTCGCGGCGATTGCTTTTTTTCTTTTCTTATCTGAACGCAGCTTCACTAGTAGCTACAGAGCTCATTTAAGATGATGCTCTTACGTCCCGTTTCCATGAAGGCAGCACGGAGCTGCGCCAAACAAAGCTGACCGAAGCACAGAGAAGTTAGGATACCCGTCTCGTCCAGTCGCAGTGCTGTAAACTGGCAGCTTTTAATGTTGCAGACCACTTATTTTTTTAGTAGTTTAAGTGTAAACATGTATTATTGTTAATCTTTGGTTTAAACTAGCTTTCAAACAAACGCCCCCCAAGGGCACCTCAACGCCCCCCATCATCTTCTGAACGCCCCCTGGGGGGCGGTACCGGCCCGTTGAGAAACACAGAAATTTATTTGAACAAGTTCTGAAAAAATCGACTATGTACTGCTAGCTCTCGATGTAGCTAGATGCTGTGATGGTTGACCGTGTTTCCTCTAGAATGGTTTTCAGCGGTGGGGGTGTTGAACGTCAAAAAGTAACGTCACCTTAAAACAGCGTGTAGATTCTTTTTAGCATCTCACATCACACTTTGAGTCACTATGACCACTACTACTATGGTCAGAAACATTGATTGTGCCAAAATATGACAATAAAGTCGCTGTCAATGGGCTTATCGGCAAACGTTGCTACCGACCGTTGGCTTAAAACCATCCAGCAAATAGACGGTGCAGTTACCTGAAACCGGTGATTAATGTCACCGCTCATTTTACACACAGTTTAACAACTAAACAAAACGCTGAGTGAACATTACTAGCTACGTTTTTGGTTTTGAGCGGTATGGACCCCTAGTGGGGAAGAAAAAGCAATTCAATTGAAGCACTTACCATGAGATCACAGGTTCACTTAGTCTGTGTGTATGTCTGTTGTCTTGTATTTCACTTGCCTCATGGAATATTTTCTATGTGTACTCATCTGCGTGTCTATACATACAGAAGAAGGTTCAGTTAGTTTAGTGGTTTCTTTGAACTGCTTTAATTTATAATTTTATTTCATCTATTCATTTTATTCTAAAGGTGAAATGAATGCAAGATGGGTTAGGGTTGCAATAAGTATCCAAAGTCAGTGAGTCTAGTCTATTCTGTTGACTTTCCCTATCTGCGTTGTTCTATTGGCCAAGAGGGTGTAGTTTTATAAATCTCAAACTCTGTTTAATGGTTAGAAACGTGTTGCCGTATAAACCTGCAACTCAATGGCGTGTTGGTTTTAAAAAATGTTGAGAAGGTATTAAAAATTGTATTAAAAGGTATTGAATTTATCTCCAGGATTTCTGTATATACCCTGGTCCCGTTCCTCTCTTCCTAAACCCAGATGTCCCGTTCTTGTCCCGCTTGTCATGGAAACGTACCTTTTCATAAGCCCACCCACGGCCTTTTCCTCAACTTAACTGCGTCAAAAGTGACGCCAATAGTCCCGACCCAGCGCATTTAGATAAAGCGTGTTTAGATATGACGCTAAAGGAGACTTTAAGCGTCAATAACAACGCCAAAGGCACCTTACACCAAGCATATGTATTTTACGAGATGAGTGAGAATGTGTTGAAGAATGAAAGTGGTCAGTCAGTCCAGGAGTGGGCTTGTGAGATGGCTAGGGGTGGCAGCGTTTTGAAAAGATGTCATATAAACGGTTTGCCAGATTGGAGGTCTATGGTAGACAATGGGGAAAGTAGCTGAGCTTTCTGGAGGGCTCCTAAGAAGCTTTGTGCTGGAGAAGAGACGTGTATGATTTGGTTTATTGTCTATTTCGTTGGTATTTTGTTGAATGGTCTGGAATATTGCAGTTACTGTGTCATCTTTTCTTGATTGTTGTCTATTAATGTTGTAAGGGGTATTTTTTTGTATTGGTGTTGGAGATACGTTTAACAGTTGACAACCAATCGATTCATCTTTGCAGCTCTCCACCAGTGAGATACAGTTCTTGATCTGACTGCAGTCTTCTCGGATGGAGACAGACAAGCTAAGTATGACAAACCGATGGCAAGCCCCCGGTGATGATAAATGCAGCTCAGAGCTCCTGCGGAGGAGACTTCATGACAATGGACAGTGTACAGACTCTTTCAGGCACTGTCACAATAGCACTCTTCTCAGTAGGAATTTAGAACTCGATCCGTCTCAATATTTCACTCAATAGGACAGCAGATAGCACAAGTGGGTGCCCTGCTCTACCTTTAACTCACAGTGTTCTTCAGAAAGACATATATTACCATGGGGGAGAGGGGGGGTTGCCCAAAGACGCTGTTCCGTCCCTTGTTTGGGAAAGGAGAGGGACGGCGTCCTGTGCAGTTCGGGCGATATGGAGCGGAGCCTCATAGGTGTAGATTTCGGAAAGGGGATGCAGGAGATATACTGTATGCCCCCAGATATTAAAGGGGTGGTTCAGAATTTTGGACATAGGACCTCATTTCCAAGTTAGCTAGTGTGTTATTCATCAGTGGAGACACTTTTCATCCAATCCTTCCAGTTGCAGAGTTTGCTGGTGCTAGGCTAGCGCAAGTCAACAGAAACTGCTAGCCTGCCTTTAAAAACAGTCTTACCCACTCCACAGTACACCCGAGCCAAATAAATTATATATATATATATATATATATATATCGATGTAAATGTCTGTGTGGATACAATAATGTTAGAAATAAAACTACAATTGCATTGCATTGCAATAGTTATAGGCTACTTTGTTCCCTGTAGTTGGTAGCAAAGATGTGATTTATTGTAGATTTAAATTTTGGAGCGTCTGGCTTTAACAAGGTCTCATGCTCTAACAGATTTGTTGTTGAGATGTAGATGAATCCTAAAAAAAAAAAGCTAAAAAACATCCCGAAACACGTGCGATGTTTTGAACAATCCAGGAGAATAATTATTTCCTTTGGTAACACTTTACTTGAAGGTATCTACATAAGAGTGACTTGACACTGTCATGAACACATGACACTGTCATGACACATGAACCAAATGACAATGACAGAAAGCGTTACATCATAAACGTTTCTGACTTGTTTATAATGTTCATGACAGTGCCATGTCACTCTTATGTAGATACCTTCAAGTAAAGTGTAATCTTTCCTTTACATAAATAAAGACATTTGCACCACGAGTTGTTGCATAAAAATTCACCAGGAACGCAGGAAATTAAGTGTTTGATGCTTAAAATTGTATGGGGACCCCCAGAACCACCCCCCACCCCTAAATGTTGAAACAAAATGTAGACCCTTGCGGAGCGTAGTGGGTCCTCTATGGACCTGTCACTCAGCTGAGCCATCACAACTCTGTGGGTCAGGGCAGGTTAAGCAGCATCTGTCATCCAGAGAAGAAGCATTGTGTTATGGGGGAGGGATGCGACACAGATCCATTCGCCCCCCCCCTCCCGTCTACCCTAACCCTCCTCTCCGGTTGGCTCCACACCTTTTCCACCTCTCCCAGAACAACAGGAAACCTCCGGAGAATCTCTGGAGCTTAACTTGACCCGAGCCCGGAGGACGAGGAAACACTCGTGACATCACTGCCAAGCCGCCAAAAATAACTTTCCTCTCCAAGAAAACCCTGCAGCTCCTGTCTGGACAGACACACACACACACACACACACAGACAAACACAAGGACACACACACACACGGACACACACACGGACGCCTGTACGCTTCATATACGTTCAGACTGCAGGCAAAAGGGGCCCAAATCAGATTTTTTTTGGGGTCAAGTTACCAGGTCAGACTTCTTCAGAAGTAGTGTGAACACTCAAATCCAATGTAGACCACTTCCACATGTGGTCCTGAATCAGACCCAGATCCATAACCTCCCTAACTTTAGTGCAACAGCGTGCTGCTTCTGATGTCACTGTTATTGGTCTTTTGCGCATACGGGTCAGTTCCAAACCGCAAACAGTTCACACTGGAGTCTTCTTATTTTTGGGGCATTTTTAGGCCTTTATTGACAGGACAGCTGTAGAAATGAAGGGGGAGAGAGAGGGGGAAGGACATGCAGTAAAGGGCCGCAGGGTGGAATCAAACCCCGGGCCCGCTGCGTCGAGGAGAAAACCTCTATATATTGGCATCTACCAACTGAGCTAACTGGGCACCCCACACTAGAATCTGATATAGGCCACATTTAAAAAAAGTAGTGTGAAACGGCAAACAAAAAAATCAGATCTGAGCAAAATAAAAATTGTTGCTTCTGCTTAAATTGTTAAGCTATTTCAGTGAGTCAGCATGCACAATACCAGGGACTCTAAGTGGAATGCAGCCATCAGTAATGGGTTTGAACACACCTGTGCTGTTCCTACTATGACATGTCAACATGTTTGCTGTGAAAAAGGTCAATAAGCTGCTCGTTCTGCTTATCGCAAAGTGTTTTATAGCTCTGATCGCAACGTGACATCATGACTTCACGTAAACATACACGCCCACTTTCTAAAGCCAAGTGGCGTTGTATCTGTACGCATTTTGAGTTATCCGCGCGTGTGTCTACGCCGTATACGGCGGACGGGTTGGGTTCAGGAAAAGAACAACGGGACAGTTGGGTTTAGGCGAAGAAGAACGAGACTGTTGGGTTTGCGGATTTTCGCCCTTTCATACTACTCGCTACGGCGTCAATTGACAAGCAATCGCACGGTAATGTAAGTCAATGGAGGCCATACGGCCTTGATAAACATGCTAAAAAGCGATCAAAAGCATACGAATCAGTCTGCCGGTGGAGACTTTTCCTCGGCAGCAGGCCTGGATGTCCTGCTGCGTCGAGTCTTGAGCTTCCCCTTTGAGATCCGTTCCTCCTCTTCATCTGTTGCTTCGTCTATTTAAACTCGCTCGTGACATGTCCCCTTCATCTTCCCTGCGAGGGAGACACATGGATGGATGGAAGCATGCCGACTGCAGACTAACAGGAGGTGTGTGGGCGAAGCCTGTCCATCTCTGCTTTTAGAAACAGCATTATTTGCTTGTTCTGGAGGGCAGATATGACTGGTTTCCTTGCAGCAGCGGCAGGCACATGTGACCATTCCTCCACAAACAATAAAAGAGGCGGATATCTCAGGCAGCAGACTGGCGGCTCTTTCCTGCTCTTTAGCACGGATTCCGCTGTTATTGTGCGACTCCTCTGACCTGCGGGTCACTGGCAGTCTAGTCCATGCTGGAGTCAACACTAATGTTTCTGAGGGGATGTTTATCCTTTCTGATGTGCATTTTACAGTAGAGAACTAGATATAGATAGATAGATATAGAGCCAGCATATCTCCACCAGACTCCATGTAAATAATCAGGACTTTTAGCGTGTATAGAGCCAGCATATCTCCACATGTAAATGGGTGAATTAAGGGTTTATTCCAACCTAGTCTTCCTCCACAGCGCTGCAAAGGAGGGTCTGGATAGTCGACACAGCATTCTGGGATAGGAGAAAAACGTGCTCTGGTTTATTAGCATTTCTTTGAACCAATCACAATAGTCTTGGGCAGCGCTAAGACCCGGACGGAGCCACAGGGCATCTGCAAAATAGCTTCGGGAAGGAACTTGTTTTGGTGGAACGTGTACGCTCAAAAGTAGTTTTAATTGCGCAATTTTTTGAAAATTAAACCATGTAAACCTATTCTGGTACAACCTCTAAATACACGTATGAACCTGGAAATGAGCATAATATGAGCACTTTAATACTGGACCAATTAAAAAAATAGTTCCCATCAGTCAGAGAAAGCTACCCTTTAAAATAGGTTATTGAGAATTGTTAAAGTTAGCAAACAGACGTTAAAAAGCCGTTGATTTTGAGACGACTGCATCATAAGCTAGTACGCACATCTATTGGCTTGCTATTGACAGTCAAAGGTTTTTATGCAAGGGCCGAAACGGCACACGGTCAGATCTCGTTGCCCATTGGTTTAGCGGAATTATGCAAGAGGAAATGAGTCTTACCACATCCCCTTAGGTTAAAGGTGCTGTAGGTAGGATTACGAAGATGCAGGACTTGGCCAAAAAAATTTTATCGACAACTTCTCAGTCCCTCCTCCCACAAGGGAGAACGAATGTGTGTGCATGAGCAGTGATTGACGAGCAGTTAGACATCCCCCCGGCCCTGATTGGTGCATCTGAACAGGGAGCGGTGGATCTTTGCAAATCACACTACAGGCTGTAGGTGGAGCCAGAGGAGCTGGATTTATTTTTAAATGACCTGCTTCATGTAGTTCTACTAGAACATAGAGTTAGTTTCAGCAAATATGACAGAAAGTTAGTTTTAGAAGTCTTACCTACTGCACCTTTAAGTGTTCAATCTCCAACAACCACCTGTATACAATCAGACAACAGAAGCACAATCTGAAATGTTTTCCAGACAAAATTTATTTTGATACTTAGATACAATGTGAAGACCTAAATGGCACAAGACAAGAAATCTCAGAAAGAAAAGGCACAAAATATCATACATTCACTATCATGTCCCCTGAATTTCAAAAGCTGATCAGAAACATTTAAAAGCGAGCAGTTCAGAAGTTAAACAGCTCTCAATTTCATAAATTAGGAGAATACTGTACAGTTTGCAGTTTGAGAGTACTTCCTCTCCCCCCGTATCGTCGTCTTGACAGATTGGTTTAATCATTGATTGAGTTTGCTTCTCTCTTCAAACAGACAGCAGGAATCATTAAGATAGACTTGGACACATTGATTACACTGAAAAACCGATTGCTCTTTGAGACATATGCAAACTAACAGAGACCGACTGCCTCATATACTGGGACAAAAAACTAAATCAGGCTACCGCTTCTCATCACGGTGACTTTGAATTTTCCCCACAGAAAAGGTTGAAAATCTGGTTTGGTGAAAGGAAGTCAATTGTTTGGGGCAACAATATATGAAAAGAAATAAAGATGCTTGTGTCGTATTGTTAACCTGAGAAGATTTTATTGTTGCCTCAGAGAATTGCTTCCCCCTTTTCCTATGTTACCAGCCTACACTTGTTGGGACTCATGTAAACAATCAGAAATCCATGGACACTCTTTGGACAAGCCGATAACCCATCGCTGAGGAAGCGATCACATTCCCTCGTACAGTTTACACACAATAAAAACAGAGCCCAGATCGTTCATTACATCGGTGTCTTGAAAGGAAACGATATGGAAAACAAACCAAACCCCAAAATCCTGTTGCACAATTTAAGACACTGACGCATAGGGATGCACTGAATCCAGGATTCGGCTGAATATTGGGCTTTCTGGCGTTGTTCTGGTTTCTGCCGAACCTTAGAATTTTTTCCCAGCAAACCAAACCCTACGCTTGCACTAGGCGCGCTACGCTGTTTGCCGTAATGACGGCGCCGTTGGTTACAGGAAGGTTTTTACGTAGGTGGAGCATTCAATGCAGCAGGCTGTGAGGAAGTGGACATGGAACTGGTGAGCAGAAAAAGTTGTTTGGCAATCTGTTCAATGCTGATTGGTCTGGTGGTGGCGAGGACCCTGAACTATACACAACATGGCCGCCGTTACAACATCTGGAACGAAACATCCAAAAGAATACGAGTTGTGCATGAAGGAATCTCCACACAGCAGCCAGAATGCAGCAACTTCAGGTACGGCAAAGGAAGGACAGTCCCTGTTGACTTCATTCATGTGTTTACTGTGTTCATGGACTGAGGATGGGAGGACGAGTCAACACAATCTTAACCAGTGGATTCGGTATTCAGTCGAACCCCAAAAATCTGGATTCGGTGCATCCCTACTGACGTATGACAAAAAGAACAAGGATCAAATGAGGGAACCACTTGTACTATATAAAATATGTATTTAACACTTGTGATGAGCATGATTCTGAAGCCTAAAGGGGAGAAAGTGCACTCAATAATATGGCATCTCCATCCAAAAGGCTGATCTGAGTAAGGCTGCAAAGATTGATTAGTTGTCAACTTAAATTAATCGCCGACTATTTTGATAATGGACTGATCGGTTTGAGTCATCAGAAAGTAAAAGAATTCTCTTGATTCCAGCTTCTTATATGTGAATATTTTTAATATAAGTTTCTTAAATCCCATAGGACAGTAAACTGACTATCTTGTGTGTGAGTTGCTGGACAAGATATATTGGGGTGTCATCTTGGGAAAACACTGATTGACATTTTTTTTTAACCATTTTAAAAAAGGCCAAACAGCTAATCGATCGGGAAAACTGACAAATTCATCAACTATTAATGAATGGTTAGTTGCAGCCCTAAATCTGAGGCGAAGATGTAAACCTGCAGCACCAACAGCGGTGTAGTGTACAGGCCGACCCCGCTGCTACTTACGTTTGCTGGATGAAGGAGTTTCACACATCGACACTTGTCAGGAAACAAAAGGTGGTCACACGTAAGAAAATAAAGGGGGAATCACAAACGACTTTGCCCGTAAAGCTCCGCCTGCCATGATTTGGTCCTAACAAGTAGCAGGCCGATAGGCTTGTGCTCACGTTTAGGTGTCAGGAAAACAGTCAGAAACAAGGGAGGTAGCTAGAGCAATAGCTGGCAGCAGAGGTACGATAGGTATAATAATAATAATAATAATAATAATAAAAACAATAATAATAGGTCCGGAGATTAAGGCAAGCAGCGTGTGGTGCTGGTGTCGACTTGTTGTTATGAATCTGTAAACACACCTAGAATGAAGAGAAGAGGCCTTTTGGAAACCGTTTACCTCCGAGAAGCCGAGGAGTGAGACGGGCCTCTGGGGTGAGCTGGGGTGAGCACTGCGCTGCAGTTTAGCTTGTGGTGGAGGCTGGAGGGGTGTAGCACCATCTGTGGCTGTTTTTCAGTGCAGTTTTTCTTTCCTCTGGGGACATCTGCTAGGGAGGTGAATGCTGCGTTGTAGATTTTTTGTTCTCTCACACACCCACACACACACTCTCTCTCTCTCCCTATTCTGAAGACATTGACACATAAAGAAAACCAGTGGGAGCTGTAAACTCTTCCAAAGTAACATCTCTTAGCTGAACAAGCTCGCACAGATCTGCCCAGCTTGAGCTTTTAAGAGATCAGTCACCACAAAGGCATCCACACCTGTGTGTGTGTGTGTGTGTGTGTGTGTGTGTGTGTGTGTGTGTGTGTGTGAGAGAGAGAGAATGAATTCACATGTTTATCCTCGACATATATGCGTCATATGAATGTGTGTGTGGGTTCTATTAAAATCTGTGTAAGAGGGAGAGTGAAAACCTGCACGGGCATGATTGTCAGTGTTAAAAAGATGCAGTGCTTTGGGTGGAGGATTGGTGGGGGCGGGGGATTACAACGGGCCAAGGCGCCAAGGGTGTTAGTAATCTCTTAATGGAGGCTGTGGCAGGAAGCAACATGAGTATGACAAGCAGACAGACTCATGCCGGGGAATGCAATCCACCGGGCCAGTGTGTACGGTAAAGACCGAGGAGGAGACAAAGAGAAGCCAGACAGGGCATCGTCTTCAGGAGGAATGTTTTAGGAGGAGAGAAAAAAAAAAAAGGAAAATCTAAAATACGACAGGAGGAAATGTTTGGTCCAACGCCTGCCTGCCACTGTGGAATCAGCCAATGAAAACTCTAGTGTAGGAGGAGCTCCTGTTGGTATCTCTCCAGAAGCCTTGGTCATTGTGAAGAACATGATGCTGATAGCTGGCGTCTCTCTGCCCAGAAGATCAAAATAATCTTATCAGAGTCTTATCAGCTGGGATCGGGTTGGTTTCTAGAAAAATCAATTCCTCGGGGGATTGAAACTCTATGATTGGGGTGCGAGTCAGGGATCTGCTCTATTGATTGCAGGTAGCAGAGGCCCCCACCCACCCACCTCCCTCCCCGCCGTGAATCAGTTCTGGTAAAAAAAAAAAAAGAAGTTGCACCAAAAAAGCCCTCGTAGCAGTCTCCACCGCTGCGGTCATGGTGGGAGTTTAAAAACTAAAGATTGGCCTTTTTCATTCGTCTGCAGCACTGGTTCCTCGTACTTCTCCCCGTCTGCGAAGCTGTGGGGAAACAGAAGAAAACACCAACGTCAGATTCAGGGAAGCTAAACATGTAGGAGGCAGCTTTAGTGGCTGCTTGCATTTCAGTAGAAACTAGAGATGTTCCGATACCAGTATCGGTATGGGCGGTGAGACTGCCTAAAACGCTGGTATCGGGAAATACTGGAGTTTATGCACCGATCGATACCAAATAATAAAGCCCTGAAGAAAATCTACGTTAAAGGGATACGCCACCGTTTGTTGAAATAGGGCTTATCGCGGTCTCCCCTAGCTGTAGATTTTGTGCACGCATTGTTTTAGTCTGGTGCAACACCGGCAGAGCCACCGCTAGTTAGCTTAGCGTAGTGAAGGGAATCCTATGTTGCCGGTTAGCATGTTGTGAGTAAAAGTGAGCCAACAAAAAAGAAAAAAAAAAAAAAAAAAACCTAATTACTTGCATTGAGACAAAAAATGCTTTGGCCCACCTATCTACAGCCAGGGGAGTCCATGATAAGAACTATTTCAACAAACGGTGGCGTATCCCTTAGTAGTTTATTTAGGTACTTTTTCCCGTTATAACTGACTGACAAACTGGAGAATAAAAGAAAGTTCTGGGGCATTCATTGTTTGTGTTTGTTCATGTTTCACAAAGAGTTTAACCTGAGCCGGACAGACAACAAAGATAGGCATTTTCAGGACTGGTCCAGAACCCTGCAGGGACCTCAGACGCAACAATTGACCCACTTCCACCACTAGGTGGCGCTATAGCAGAAATTAATGGTTCAACAATAACCCTTGTGTTATCCTTCGTGTCGTGGGGACTTGGTTAGTTTATTTGCATTTTGTATTGGCCTGTCCCAACGCATTTGATGAGTCTCTGGGAACCCCCCACACCCCGTGCCAGTTCACATGAAATGACATCACATAGTATGCGAGGGTCACCGGGGGACCCGAAGCTCAACGCCAGGCCAATGTAAAAACGTTGGGTGGGCTGAATGGGTCCCGACAAGGGATAAGGGTCCGGGGCAAGTTAAACGCCACTTTGGGCAAATAAATATAACAATCCAGGTACCTATTCGGGCATCATCGTATCATAATCATTTGATTTCAATGTCTCATTGGCCAATCAAGAATTGCGTTTTTTTTATTTGGCAGTTTTTTTTTTTTACGTTGATTCATTTTAGGATATTTTTATTTTTGAAAAAACTCGGAGGCCCCCCTGCAGTGATGCTGAAGAACCCCTAGGGCTCCCAGACCCCCTGTTGAAGATCCCTGCTTTAGTCGATCACATTCTATGCATTTTTTTTCATGCTGAAGGAGTTATTTCCAAAAAAGGTATTTCTGAACACATTTCGGGTAAACACAAGATTTAAAGTGGTGCTTTTGCGCGATTCTTTGTGGAGAAACTTGGTTTTACAGACCTGTCGATTAAACCAACTAATCCATCAGTCGACAAAATCGTACGAGTGTTTCTTAAAACCGTAGACAAATACGACTTAATGTCCTTTTTGCAAACTGAAATCTTTCGCCTTTGCTTACAAATCTGCTCCAACTGTCCTGATCCGGCCCCTTGTTTGTCTTCTAGGTAGATAAAAGCATCGCTTTCAAATTCTTCCACCCTGAGGCTGGTGGCTTCAGAAAGTCAATTAGTGGAGGAATCTGATAGCCGAACACCTCAGATGGAACAGTTCAAACCAACAGGGGCTCTAAACAGAGGAATAGACAGATCTGATGAAATGGCACGAGGATTCACCCTCCAACTTCACCCATCCTCCCCCCTCGTCCAGTTTTTCTCAATCACAGCACACACTCTCCTTCTCAACTGCAGAATTCCATTTGTATGTTAATGAGGAAAAAAGGAGCCATCTTGGAGCCTCCTCTCCTTTCTTGCCCTTTCCTTCTCTCATGCAGATGCCCCCCTTCTACACCAACTGGCACCCGACCAGTATACACAGAAAAGAGGCAGACTGTAAAGTGGACAGCGTTTCCTCTATGTTGATTTGACCGTGGCGGCCCCCCACGGCAACACTTCTGCCCCCCCACGGTATCAGAAATAGGGCTGCATTGTCAGAGTGCATGTCGGAGAATAGCGTGGTCACTCGGCAGAAAAAGGGAGAAAGGAAAAAGAGACGCTGTCCAGATGATAAGCCAGTGGGGATTGTGTGTGTATATCCTTGAGAACTTTAAGTCGTATAACTTCTGTTGTCAGTTCATTTAAGCCTGGTCTTGCAAATTTAAATTAAGTTAAGCGGGGATTTGGACCTGCCCCACTGCTAAAAAAAAAAAAAAATCCCAAAGGAAACACCGGTGGAGTTTCTTATTCACCCGTTGCAGTCTTGTCAAGAAGCTGATTGGCAGTGTCTGTATGAAGGCATTGTGTCCTCCCATACAGTCCCAACCCTGATCCTGCTAAAGCGGGATTTACTATGTGTGGTAGAGCGAATGAGAGAGTGACTGCGAGTACTGACTCTAAAGTCATATGGCGCTTTTCCAATACATGGTACCTGCTCTGCTCACCTCTACTCACCTTTTTTGGTTTTCGATTACGAAAAAAAAGTCCGTGATACCTGCTAACAGGTACTTTTTTTAGTACCACCTCAGTTGAGGTTCCAAGCGAGCTGAGGCGATACCAAAAGGTGACGTGAAAGCGACAGAGGGGTGTGTCCTGAGGCCGTACTAAAATCTGCAATGGAAAACTGACGCACAGTGCGTCGAGACGAGGGCAAGTAGAGTCGAGGCGAGTTGAGCAGGTTACCATGTAATGGAAAAAAGCCAATAGGGAGATTTCTGGTCTGAATGGGCCCCAACCCTTGAACCCAGAGGTTTGGACCTCGGTCTCCTCACCACAGCTCTTTTTGATGGCACCCGCCTGTTTACTTACTCCAAAAGAAAATGAGAAACACATGCTGAATTGGGCGAGATGTGTGAGGGGAGGGGGAAAGGCTGAGCACAGAATGCAGTATGTTGGTTGTAAGCCAGGAATGTTTGAGTCTGGCCCACTTTTGCCGGTCCAGCCCGGATTCCTCCATTGTTCTCCTTGTACGGCCAAAAGCTCCCAGACTGATATTTAGAGTAGTTCCAAGAGCAAACAAGTGGTAAGGTTTTACAGAGAATGTGATTCACAGAAATTAAATCCAGCGATTTAAAAAAAAAAGAAAAAAAGAAAAAGAGGACCGTTTTCCTTCTCTTCTGCCTTGTACTCCTCTGTGGGGAAGCTGTGATACCACGCTAGAATGGCTTGAAACAAGGTGACCAAGGCATTTTTTCCACAAAAAATGTTACAGAGTCCATGGTAGAACTTCAGACATTACCACAAAGTCATGAAATACGTGTGGCAGGGCACCTTTAAAACAAAGTAATAAAATACATGTGGCAGGGCACCTTTAAAACAAAGTAATAAAATACATGTGGCAGGGCACCTTTAAAAC
This sequence comes from Perca flavescens, assembly GCF_004354835.1. NCBI lineage: Eukaryota > Metazoa > Chordata > Actinopteri > Perciformes > Percidae > Perca > Perca flavescens. The sequence goes on from NC_041335.1 coordinate 37,160,300, forward strand.
AAAGTAATAAAATACATGTGGCAGGGCACCTTTAAAACAAACATTTCTATGGACGCACCATGCTTTCATCGATCTCAGAAGGTTAAAGAAATAGCCTGTGCGATTCTGAAAATTTTTTCCCAGATGTCAACGCTCTTGCATACACAAGTGTGTACACATACGCAACAGGCACTCACACAAACGGAGGTTTTCACAGGGTCAGCACAAAACCAAACGACCGACACATACGTCATAGTTCTCTGCGATCTGGTGTTATTGACTAATTCAGAGTGATCTATGGAGTTGCAAGTGAAAGCATACACGTGCATGTATAGACATAGTGGACTAAAAGCCCTTTCACATCACCGAAGAGTAGAGTGGAAGCAGAATTAAGCCATGTTCAAACTTGGCGTCTGTTTTTTGACAAGAAAAAGTTGACTAGGGCGCTTTTGTAGTAAAATAAAGAAAGAAAGAAGAAGAAGCCTCTAGCTCAACCAGTAAGGGTGTTCGCCCCATGTTGGCTGAGTCCCGCAGCTGTGCACGGTTCGAATCCGACCTGCTGCCCTTTGCTGCGCGTCATCCCATCTCTCTCCCCCTTTCATGTCTATCCACTTTCAAATGAAGGGAAAAGGCCCCCCCCCCAAAAAAACTTTTAAAAAAAAAAAAAAAAAAAAAAAAAAAAAAAAAAAAAAAAGAACAAAGGATTTTTTTCACGCCATAGGATTATAATGTATAACAGACGCTGGAAGTTTAAAAAATAAAAAATAAAAAACACCAAAGTGTGAACGTAGCTTAAGTATGCAGCACCAAAACCCCAACAGGGAGCAGAGAGAGCATCTAAAAGACTGGCCTCTATCAGTGAGAACTTACACACTCAGACCTACACCTGGCCTGGCTACTCATCTGCAGCCTTTGTGCCTCGCACAGAGCCCTTCTCACGCATCTACGTAGACAAAATAAAATACAGTGAATATTCGGTACAGTTACCGAATATTTTTTAACAATACCCAGCCCTACGTACCAATAATATGTACAGTTGTGTTCAAAATAGCAGTGTGATTTAAAAAAGTGAATAATGCTCAAAATCCTTAGAATTGCTTTTAATTCCATATCAATGCATTGGAAACACTGCACATTCAATTCTAAATCAAAACATGACCAAAATTGATCCAGTTTGTGTTATACCTTTACAGAAAGTGAAGAAAAATGAATATTAGGCCATTAAAAAAAAAAAATAGCAGTATTTGCATTTTTCTTTACAAACTCAAATATTTATTACTGTATAAACTGAAAAATTTGCTTTACTTTGAATCACTGCACTAATATTTAGTTGCATAACCATTATTTCTGAGAACTGCTTCACATCTGTGTTGCATGGAGTCGACCAACTTCTGGCACCTGTGAACAGGGATTCCAGCCCAGGACAATTGCACTGGAATGTCCACAATTCCTCTGCATTACTGGGTTTTGCTTCAGAAACAGCATTTTTGATGTCACCTATGGGATTGAGGTCTGGGGATTGGGCTGGCCACTCCATAACATCAATCTTGTTCATCTGCAACCAAGACTTTGCTCGCTTACTCGTGTGTTTTGGGTCATTGTCTTGTTGAAAGACCCATTTCAAAAGGCATTTTGTCTTCAGTATAAGGCAACATGACCTCTTCAAGTATTTTGATGTATGGAAACTGATCCGTGATCCCTGGTATGCAATAAATAGGCCAAACACAACAGTATGAGAAACATCCCCATAACGTGATTTTTGCACCACCATGCTTTACGGTCTTCACAGTACTGTGGCTTGAATTCAGTGCATGGGGGTCGTCGGACAAACTGTCTGCGGCCCCTAGACCCAAAAAGAACAATTTCGCTCTCATCAGTCCACAGAATTCTCCTTTGACCAGTCAATGTGTCCTTTGGCAAATTTCAACCTATTCAGTACATGTCTTTTTGTTCAGCAATGGGACTTTGCTTTGCTTCACATAGCCTTCTTCTGATCGTAACCGTACTCACAGGTAACTTTAAGTCTTCTTTGATTTTCCTGGAGCTGATCATTGGTTGAGCCTTTGCCATTTTGGCTGTTCTTCCATCCATTCGAATGGTAGTTGACTGTTTCTTCCCACGTCGTTCGGGCTTTTGATGCCATTTCAAGGCATTTGAAATCATTTTGGCTGAGCAGCCTATAGCTTTTTGCACTTTTTAATCAAAGTCCGCTGTTCCTCAGAGCAATGACTGAGTATTTCAGTGTGAAATGCACTATAACCAGCATGCACAACATTTGCTTCCTTCCTTAAATATGGGCCATAATTGACGCCTGTGTCTTCACAGAATCAATCACCTCACTAAGTGAACACAACACTGCTATTATTTTGAACATGCCCCTTTCAATTACAGATTCAATTACACAGAATGAGCAGCATGCATGTCATGACTGTTGAGTCTGTTGGTTTTCTATGACTCTATAACACTTACTAGTAAATTATTTGCCATGTAGAAATATCAGTTGTACCAAAAAATTGGATTTATGACGTTAGTGATATTGGACTGCTATTTTTCTAAACACAACTGTACATCAGACGCCCAAGGTTTACTTTTATATTGCACATTTTCAATATCTTTAGTTTTCTATACTATTTGGCTTTGCCTTACATTTGCACTATTAAATTATAATATAATTTATTACTGTATTGTACACATTACTTATCTTTTATATTATACTTGTTGTACGTGTCCGGATTGCACCGTGGGTCGGAGAGAAACGTATTTGCGATTGCTCTGTATGCCTGGCGCAATATCGCAGAATTGACAAAGTTTACACACACCTCGTCCAGCTCCCTCTGTGTCTCTGCCTCCATCCGCCGGATATCATCCATGCTCAGCTCCACCCACCTATCAATCCAACAGAAGAGCTGGCGGTGGAAGTTATTGAAGATCCTCTTCTCTTGCTGAGGGAGACAGTGGGATGCTTGGTTAGGGCTGGGTGATGTTTTAAATGTATATTATATCGTAAAAGATGTACCATATTCACAATATGAAAAAAAATGTATGCAACTTATTGGAGGGAAGAAAGCCCTGACTAGGAATTGGTCTCAACTAGATGCTTTGACGAAAACTATTCATGAAATTTACACAACTAGTGCAGTGCCCATGCAAAATCAGTTGTTGTGTGTGTTTTTAGTAATTAGTGCTGGGGAAGGGCAATTACAGTAATGGGCAAAGATTCAGAGGGAGGTTGGTTGGAGCAGGTAGCTACTACTTTAGGAGGGGGGAGGGTAATTAGAGTGGCAAGAAGCTATTTATGGTTCTTTCAATCATAGATTTCTCATTTCTTATCCAAACGTCAAACTTGGCACTGCACACACTCATGCCCCTGGCAAGAAACCTGTCTAGTTTGAACAGTTCGAGAAATATGCAAATAACAAACACACTGACATATAGACGTTCCTGTAACCTAATAGATAGCCTATTGAATAACTTGATGATACAGAAGACACACCATTTTGTGGAATGATGCATCATCACGTGATATTTACAACGATGTGACTCAAAAACTGCCTATAAGTGGCACCATGCTCTGTCTGCCACTTGTCTGTAGCTGGTTATGCTTTGCATGTGAGGGATTGTGAAACGTCCTTAAATTCGTGAATTGTCGTTTGTTTATTCTAAGTCAAAGACAGTCAAAAGTAGTGCTACTTTGCACATTTTTGTGGGTCTGAGGTGCATGTCCCTTTTTAGCTACCAAAGCGCCGCTGCTTTCTTCGACCCTGTTTCTGGTCCTGCGCTGAGCTCAATCAGTGTGCAGGATGGACCGGCGGCTAGAGCGGCAAAAGCCAATGTGTGCTTCTTTTACCAATATACATTTAACCATATCTTTTCCATTTCTTATCCAAACAACGTCAAACGTGGCACCACACTTACTTGTGCCCATAGCCAGACACCTGTCAAGTTTGAAATCCATCGGACTAACGGTTCGAGAGATATGCGAATATCAGACACACAGACAGACGTTCCTGTAATTTATAGATAGATGGAGACGTTAACATTTTCTGTAAAATTACAATCAAAAAGATTTAAGGGATTGTGGTCAAAATGGGTCAAGTGCATTAGCCCACGGAGACCAGAGCTGCTTTAATCACCCAATTTCCCGTAAAGTTACCAGCTAACGCTAGCAGTAGCTAGCTAGCTTGGTTATATTTTATAAAAAACAAATCTAGTTGTAGTCTCGCAATGTGTGACTCTGCAATATCCCCAGTCTTCACATCTAACGTCTTTGATGTGAGAGGATTGTCTTTAGATGTGAGATGGCGTCAGACTTCAGTCTTTTTAAAGTCTTCTAGTGTCTGGTAGCCATTAATTGTCTTTTGAATCTTGAACGATGTATACCCTCTCCCTGATAAAAAATGTAATTATGAAAAGAGAGAAAAATGTACGTAAAATGGCTTGAATTCCATGTGATAAAACTCTCATGACATCAACATTTGCACTGGAAGTCAAATAACAATAAAAGTGACCAATCAGACAGTCAAGGAGGCAAAGGATTTCTTCACCCAACTGAAACTCAGAGCCTGAATGCAACACCGAGGTAACCGACTGTGTGAAGTCAAACTGTGTGAACGTGTGACTCTAACCTCATGGATGAAGTTCTCCACTTTGGTCTGCAGGCCCCACCACTTGAACTTGACTGTGACCAGTTTGTAGGCACACATCCGCGGGCAGTCAGTGTTACTAACCAGCTCTTTCTGTTCGTGGAGAAGAACAGCAAAAAGAACGAAAAAGACTCACAAACCATCACTTTTTAAAAAGCGCAGTGTAAGAATAAATAACAGTCAAAACTTGACAGAAACTTTCCAACAAGATAACAATCAGGAAAACAGCAGAAGGCTGAGAGAATATTATTTTAGACTCATCTTGGCTGCATTCAAAGCTAAAGAAAAAAATCATTAATACATAATGCTTTGGGTATGGAGCTTGCTGAAATAATTATCAATATGAAGATGTGCTGTGCAGAGATAAAAGTGCCCTAATCTACAACACACTTTCTAAATCCACCCGCTGCTTGCACTCTGTCTCCCTCTGAAGACGAGAAGCGGGGGAGGAGAGAGGGGGGTTGGGGCAGAGCAAAGTGGATAAACTCCAGATGAAGGGACCATTTCTCTGCCTCCGCCCTGACAGTGACACCGTTCCCGACAGGCATGCCTTTGTGGCCACGGAAGGCAGATAAAACGGCGCTCGCGCAGCGATAAAGGGCGTCGCGGTGCAAAGCCGGTTACATTATTAACACCCAGGACCTCCTCGCCCCCGTAACACACACACACGATCTCCCTTTAGAGAACACCTGTTTAATTAATCACTTCATTCTGGCTCGGCACTGCGAGAGAAAATGCCACAGACCTGCCTCGATCACCCTCATCCCACCGCCGTTTGATGCGACAATCACGGAAGGGGAGCAGCAGAGGGGAAATGAGAAACATTTCTAAATTTGCAGTGGGTTTAGAAAAGTTGTCGTCGCTAAAAGGAGAACTTCACATGAAACGGATTCGACATCAAAACACTTACGGTGACATTTCTTCTCTCCCTCTCTGTGCCCCACTCAAAGGAGCAGAAGTTTTCAGAAAAACACAAAGGGTACCGATATGCAAGCATGTGTGCATGCAGAGATAGACAAGAGTTGTATTGCTCTGAGAAGCTGGCAGAAATTGTGCCTCTGTTGTCACATAACTACTTCTCCCCCCCTTTTCTTTTCACCTTTTCAAAAACAGCCTTTTTCCATGTCCACAGCGGACGGGAAAGTGATCTAATTAGAAACACAAAATAAAAAGTTGTGTTTCTTTATTCATACTTTTTAAAGCTGTTTGGCGGCCTTTGTTCTGTGGAAATTCTTGAAGCAGAGGGAAGCTTCTCATGGTGAACTGCAGAGTAGAAATTCTCAGCGCTCTAATGGTGAGCAGGACCCGTTTGCGAGGCCGCCGCGGTGCAGCTGGGTTTAGAGAGGGGGAAAGCAACCAAATTCCTGACAAAGTTTCTCTGCTTGGATGAGCCATGTCTTGTTGACTTATTACTCTAGATAAAAAGCACATCAGTCTTTATACACGACGGCTGCTTGTCAAATTTAGAATCAATGTCGGTACGCGGTTTCTTTCTTTGTCTTCTGTCACACACAAAGTGTGGCAGACGGCGCTCAGAGTAGAACCTTTATCTGACCTGGTGACTGGAAATTTCTATTACATCCAATTAGGGCTGAGAAAGAGGCGATTTGTCTTCATCAAACTGCAGCCTTACACTTCTGCCTTCCTCCGGCTCTGTACTCTCGGATTATTACAGGCTGATGGCGATTGCTGTGGAAAAGGACTGTCTAAATTGAATAAAAACATAAAGCAGCCGATTGTGTTAACGCATTTGCCCACTTCATGTCAAATTTAGCAGGGACATCTTTGTTTCGAGTCGACGCAAATATAGGTCTGCATCCGTTTTGCATTTCTACATTTACCTGATGATGGTCTGAGACCGAAACGTTGTATTTTTCTTCTTAATAAATTATTGCTTCAGTAATGGTCAGTAGGGCTGTGCTCGATTGAAGAAATTCTTAGTTGACCAACACTCATTCAATTGTACCGACTAATTGATTAATTGATTTAATCGACAGATCTGTAAATCTGAGTTTCTCCGCAAAGAGTCATGCAAAAGCACCACTTTAATTCTTGTGTTTACCAGAGATGTGCTCGTACGGTTCTTGGAAATAAGTCATTCAGCATGAAAAAAGCATCAAACATGACTAATCGACTAAAGAGATCTAAGTTGACTAAGACTAAAACGACCGATTAGTCGACTAACGAGTAAGAGGGAGCAGCCCTAATGGTCTTTGTGCAGGATTTTCTCTAAACTTTTTGATCTGCTACTTTTGATCATATCCTACGCACCTGCCTGACAAAAGAGGTGTGCAAAAAAGCTTTCCTACGTTGCACATCTGGACACTGCAACTTTTCTCCGTTCTTCAGCTCACGCTCTGTCAAGTTGCAGAGGGATTGTGAGTGAAAAGTAGTCTGGCTATCACCAGACCGTCTGAGGAGTCTGCTCTGTATTTTCTACTGCAGAAGAGGCGTGATCAGTGGGCATAGTTCAAATGACTTCGTATACGCAATTGGATAGTCTTTCAACCAATCAGAGCAACGATCCGGGTGACGTAGCAGCGACAGCGGCATTGATGGGTTGCTGCGCTTCGGTGGCCGCCATGTTGAACGTAAACACTAAGTTGCTTGCTGTCGCTCCTCTATCGTCATTGGGTTAAACCTACCAATAGTGCGCCAGGTGGATGAGCCAGTTTGTGATTGGTCCCCGCAAATTTGTAACGGAAGTAGGATAGATAAAACGTACAGGTTTCCAGCCTGAGCTGCAGGGAGAAATCAAATCGCCGGCAGATTGGGCTGGGTTTACCCAGTCTATCTGAAAAGCTTCTTTTTTTTTTTTTTTTTTAAGTCCAGCCAAACTCTTGATTGGATTGAGGTCTGGACTCTGGCTCTCTAACTCATGTGACATGAACACTGTTGTTTTTAGGCATTTTCCGAGTTGTGGTTGCTGGAAAATAAATCTTCTCCCAAGCAGCAGTTCTCTAGCCGACTGTAGCAGATTTCAGTCTTTTGCTGCATTCATTTTACCTTCTTACCGTCATAAACCACACACAAAAAGCCCAATCTTTGCTGCTCAGAACACTGAACGTACTTCCACTGTGTTTGAGGGTCGCCTACATACCTTAGTTTAGTTTTTGTTTGTGGTGGGTTTCTCCAACATTCGTTGCATGCGTAGTGTCTGCCGCCCCGGCCACGAAACCCTGTGGCTTCTTCAGAGTTGGCACAGGCCTCTCAGTGGGGAGGACAGTCTGCTCTAGACAGATTTATAGATGTTCCAATATTTCTTTCCATTTTTGTTATGAGCGACCTCACTTCATTTAGTGCTTTGGAAAATTTCCGCACAGAATTACGCAACCACTTGTGCAACTGGCGAAATATGTGAAACTACAGCAACAGACTCAGGTCTTTGTGAATGAAGATGACCCAGTACGTGCCTCCCTTCAAATAGTCTGGTAAACAGGGTCAAACACGGTTGAATCTTTGTTTATTCTTCTGTAAGATTAATTGCCATTTGTGTGTGAATGTAATTTCCACAGCTCACAAGAGCGTTACCTTCCAGGTGGGCCCCAGGGGTCCTCGGCCGGTCTTCGTTGATTTGAACGTGGCGGGGTCCTCGTCTGGCTTGTAGTCCTACAGGGAGAGTAATTGATTTAATTATTAAAATACAGAGCACATTATATTTAGCCGACACAAACTGTTCAACAAGCAAAAGATTTAAAGATTTTAAAGATCGTGTTTGCTAGTTTTTGTTTCAGCTTTGCAGAAAGGTCTAGTTGTCGTTTTAATATATATTATATGATTGTTTTTGTTAGAGCCAGGTATGTCTCAGAAGTATGTAGCGACATATACATACAGAACATATGTTGGAGATGTTTCAGGTTTAATCTTTGCGCTACTTTAGTGTCCGATGTGAAGCGGTTACAACAGCACCGTCACATGTCAAGTCTGTTCAGTTTCTGTGGTTCAATGTCACGAAAGTTGACGGAAATTCACGCCATCTCCTTATTTCAGTAGTTAAATATTATTACTAAAAAAAACTGAAAAAGATACATTTTTATTTAATTTTTAACTGGCAATAGAGTTTCAGTTTACTCTTTGTTGATTAGTTTCTATGCTTATTTTCATTTTAGTTTACTAAAGTAACCATACTATGTACAACTTGCTCTAACTGTAACAACACTCCCTTCACTAGAATGTTTTTTTTACACAAGTGCACACACAGTCATGTCCTGCTAAACCCATTTTGGCGAACTAACCACCTGTTCCCCATTGCACAGGAGGATATTGGTCCCTTGGCAAAAGATGATTTTTAAGGCATATAGAAAAATACTGAGCGCATATGCCAAGCACATGACCACGTGACAAACATGACAAAGTTGACTTCATAAAACAGGCCAGAGGAATGGTAATACAAATAAATGAAATGGCTTACAAATTATCAACAGCTCAAGGGCCTAGCAATTTAAATAAATCATGATGCGCCTGCAGCTAAAAGCTACTTTTCAGGGCTATCGGACAACAGGAGGGTGCCAGTGAGAGAGAGAGACACACACACACTAACGCTGAGAGCTCCATCACTGTAACAATACACTGTGCTGCACTAATGAGGTCTGTGAATCGATGTGCCGTGGTAGAAGAAAAAGGAGCTCCTCCACAAGTAAAACAGTGTGTGTCAGAGTGCGAGTGTGTTTGTGCCGCGTGTGTGTATTTGTCTAGTTCCGGCGTACGAAGCACTGTGAGCCTTAATTACACCAACAAACTCATCTGTGCTGGCGGTACGCTCCGGGCCCTGCAGCCATGCCTGAGGCGGAGAGCTGATAGGGTCCTCAGACACAACACACTCCTCCAGCAAGGCAAACACCTCCGCCTCGTTACACACACACACACACACACACACACACACACACACACACACACACACACACACACACACACACACACACACACACACACACACACACACACACACACACACACACACACACACACACACACACACACACACACACACACACACACACACACACACACACACACCCTCCCGTACATATACACACGCAGAGCCAGTGAAATGAGGCAATGTGATGTCAAATAACAGTAATAATGTGTAACGTCTTCAAATAAGATTTCAGGGATTCTACGAGTATCACAAACTCATACTTATATTTTTGAAATATTAGCGAGGCAATCTACGGATGCTCAAATGGTGTGTATAGTTTTTAAATGCTTTGAAGATAATTCAAGATGGCGATGTGTATGTCAAATAGAGACCAAATGTTGAAGATAATTCACATTTATTCAAAACATAACGAAACGATCAATCTACTCCGACCGGCTAATGAGTTTTCCTGCCGTCGGTTCTTGCCATCAACTGTCAGCCAGACTGAAGTGTGTCACGGCATTTCATCCTCTGCTAATACGGTTTACTAAAATACAGCTTTGGATCCACTAAAAACAGCTCCACTAGATACAACAAGTACCTGGAGGTGTTCCAGCACTGTTCAATACAGATGACAGGGTATTGCCAAGCAAGATCATTTTTTGTAGAAAAGTATTAAAAGGTCCCATGACATGGTACTCTTTGGATGCTTTTATATAGACCTTATTGGTCCCCTAATACTGTGTCTGAAGTCTCTTTAATATAGGCCTTAGTGGTCCCCTAATACTGTGTCTGAAGTCTCTTTTATATAGACCTTAGTGGTCCCCTAATACTGTATATGAAGTCTCTTTTATATAGGCCTTAGTGGTCCCCTAATACTGTGTCTGAAGTCTCTTTTATATAGACCTAAGTGGTCCCCTAATACTGTATCTGAAGTCTCTTTTATATAGACCTTAGTGGTCCCCTAATACTGTATCTGAAGTCTCTTTTATATAGGCCTTAGTGGTCCCCTAATACTGTGTCTGAAGTCGCTTTTATATAGACCTTAGTGGTCCCCTAATACTGTATCTGAAGTCTCTTTTATATAGACCTTAGTGGTCCCCTAATACTGTATCTGAAGTCTCTTTTATATAGACCTTAGTGGTCCCCTAATACTGTATCTGAAGTCTCTTTTATATAGACCTTAGTGGTCCCCTAATACTGTATCTGAAGTCTCTTTTATATAGACCTTAGTGGTCCCCTAATACTGTATCTAAAGTCTCTTTTATATAGACCTTAGTGGTCCCCTAATACTGTATCTGAAGTCTCTTTCCCGAAATTCAGCCTTGGTGCAGAATTACAGCCACTAGAGCCAGTCCCACAATGAGCTTTCCTTAGGATGTGCCATTTCTCTGTCTGTGGCTATTGGTCTTCGTCGACTAGTCATTTTGACTTTCCAAGACACGTATGAGCACATCTCTGGTAAACACAAAATAAAAAGTGGTGCTTTTGCAGACTGATCTCAATAAGTGGTGTACGTATGACACGCCAATTCGTATGCCATTTTGGCGCATTATCAAGACGCATAATCGCTTTTTAGCGTGTTTATCAAGGCCGTTTGGCATCCATTGACTTACATTACCGTGCGATTGCGTATCAATTTACGGCGTAGTGAGTAGTATGAAAGCCCGAAAATCCGCACAGAGAGGTTGGTCGGGGTGGAGGATGGGGCAAACACGGCACTTATTGAGATCAGTCTGCAACCAGTCTGCTGTATACAGCGTAGACATATACGCGGATAGCTGAAAATGCCACTTGGCTTTAGAAAAGTATGTTTACGCAAAGTCATGATGCCACGTTGGCTTTTGCATGATTCAGTTTTTGTCTATTTCAAATCATTGTAAATAAAATCTCTTTGGGGTTTTATAAAATGTTGTTGCTGAAGATTAAGCAATTGGATGACGATTGCGACGGGCTTTTGTACCGTTTTTCTAATAACTGTTAAACGGACATAAATTGATACCTTGTCTGTTGAATACATACAATGTAAATGTGAAAAGACTTGTGTCAGTAATTCTTCCTATGCATTGAGCCTCCAAATATTTCTGAAATGAACCAACACTGAAATTAAAGAGGATTCCATGTCTCTATTTTTATTAATCTGCTCAAAAGTAAATTAAATCTCAAGAATATTGCTCATCAAAAATAAAATCAATAACCTCCGTTTGAACATTCCTTATGTAAAGTGGATTTGCAGATAGTTTGTAATGATCATGCTCGTCCACATGAAGGCACCACACTGAGTTTTTTATCATTTTATATTCACACTGCAAGCGGGCCAGAAGAGTTTCTACTTACAGCGTTGGACACTTGACTTCTGTCTGCAATGTCAATGGGCACAACACTCACAGTGTCCCACGTGGAACTGTCTAGTTTGTGCACCTGAACACCAAAGAAAAGGAAAAAAAAACATTTCTAAGGAGAGCACACAAACTCAGACCTGAGGTACATCCCATGTCCATGTGCGAGGAAGGGAGGCAAGTAGAGGAAAGTGGTCAACATATGCTTTTTTGGCTTTTTCCCTTTCCTTTATTGTGTTATATATCTTTTTTTGTGCATGTTATATGTTTACAAAAGTGAAAAAGCCCAAAGTTCTCCCAAAGGGACTTACCATCTCCAACAGAAAACACTGCTCACAAACAGCTCTATTGCAGTCTATTGTGACGAACGTGCGTCATTTTCTAACATTATAATGCTCGTCTAGCTGCTGGCGTGGCACGCCTTCACACTCGGCTTCTGACTGGCTATTAGTCTTTACCTAGGTACTGTCAGGGCACACCCACATACTCTGCTTCTGACTGGCTAGTAGTCTTTACCTAGGTACTGTCAGGGCACACCCTCATACTCTGCTTCTGACTGGCTAGTAGTCCTTACCTAGGTACTGTCAGGGCACGCCCACATACTCTGCTTCTGACTGGCTAGAAGTCCTTACCTAGGTACTGTCAGGGCACACCCACATACTCTGCTTCTGACTGGCTAGTAGTCCTTACCTAGGTACTGTCAGGGCACACCCACATACTCTGCTTCTGACTGGCTAGTAGTCTTTACCTAGGTACTGTCAGGGCACACCCTCATACTCTGCTTCTGACTGGCTAGTAGTCCTTACCTAGGTACTGTCAGGGCACGCCCACATACTCTGCTTCTGACTGGCTAGAAGTCCTTACCTAGGTACTGTCAGGGCACACCCACATACTCTGCTTCTGACTGGCTAGTAGTCCTTACCTAGGTACTGTCAGGGCACGCCCTCATACTCTGCTTCTGACTGGCTAGAAGTCCTTACCTAGCTACTGAGCATGTGCGATTCCCAACAAAGATGGAACAGAAGTGAGATGCCTCACTCTGTAGCTAAAACAGAGAGCTCAACACACAGGGCCAAAAGAGGAACAAACTAAAATATGTTTTTTGAAAATTAAACCACATAAACCTATTTTGGTACAACCTCTGAATACAATTATGAACCTGAAAATGAGCATCATATGAGCACTTTAAGCAACATGAGATGCAGCGCTGGTGTTAAAACTGGATATTTGCTTGATACGATGCAGCAGAGGTACTCACATTTTCTTGTGTTCCAAGGTCTGGTTTGTGCCACGTCTCAATCTTAATGAAGAAATTGTCTTTCATATACTCATTCTACAGGGAAGAGCCACGATATGATAGGATATTACACAACTGAATGTATAGAAAGTACATGGAGTATGAAAAAAAAAATAAAAACACCTTTGATTTGATTTTTTTTTTCCATTCATCTCAAACAAATGTTGTAAAAGAACAAAATCAAAACTTAGCTGAAGGAAATTGAAGGCTACGTACCGTCACGACTGGATGAGGGTTAGGCATGAGGGAGGAGAACAGAGGAAGACAAACCAAATCCATTACGTATCAAAAAAATCAAACTAACACTCTAAATTCACCCCAACAGAAAACATGTGGCCATGATGCAAGTAACCCAGGGTGTGTTTAACACCGGAGAAGACTAAAGGTACGTGTCCACTGTGGTGTATTCTAGACAGCAGGGATCGCTCCGCTGCACCTGATTGGACCAACGCTTCAGTTGCTCCCGGATTTCATGAACGGCAGCTCGTTTGGAAACACTTTTTCCGAAAAATAGTTCACCGAAATGTAGGGCTGGGTAACTTTTCGATACCAACACTGAGACTTCGATACCGGTTCCTAAGGATACTTTTTTTTTATACCAATTTTATAAAACAAAAATATATGACAACATTACGGCACAGATATTTTTATTTCGTTTTCCAGCTCCTACTACGCGAGTCCGTCTCTGTGTGACGTAGAGTTTTTCCTGCGTGTCTCTACGACGTGTAACGTTAGACAGCCAATCACAGTCATTATTAGGTCTTGGTAGAAGCATGTTGCGTGCTGATTGGCTCACTGACTCTGATGAGATTTACTCCTTGGGTGTCGAAATTGGGTATTTAATGACGAGGCATTTTTCGATACTCGATACTTTAGAGGCAAGTCCGTAGCCTGGATTCAACTTTTCGCAACTGAGGGGTAAACTCAATATTGCGTCTTGAAAGTCTCCCACAACGCTACCAGAATGCATTGCACCGCTGCTTACATAGACAATAAATGACGCTTGACAGTGGACACGTACCATAAGGGTTTCAGGGTAAAGCAGAGGTAAGGAGATATGGGAAGGGGGGGCACTCACTGGTTCTGCAGTAAGGGTAGGCATTCCAGGCTTTTTCATGGAAGACAAGGGAGCCTGTAGGGGCAATCATCTTGACAAATGCTGGGACTTTACTGTGGGGTGGGTAGACAGGGTGGGAACGGGTAGATGCAAAAGGGGAAAAAAAAAGAAGAAAAAAAAAAGGATAGGGACATATTGCCTCAGTTATCACACGTTCTAGAGGAAAGATTAAGTTGAAATGCTTCACAACAAAAGATAGGACAACACTGCCACTGTCTGGTAGCACGCTGGTATTACACTGTAAGAAGGCAACTATGGGGATCACATAATCAGGATTGAAAAAAAAAGACAAATACCTCTTTATGTGGTAGATTTTGTGTGTGTACTGTCCTTTCTCGCCGTCCTTTTCGTAGGGCTCGTTCTTGAGTACCTCGATGCCCTCACCGCCGCCCGTCTCATTTTTACTTGCTTCAGCCACCGAGAACAGCTGTCCCACTTGATACTGGAACACAAAAACACACAACCGTAACACACAAATACATCAGTCACTTACAGTACGTCACAAACTGAAAGCTGGTCTTAACTAACTTGCTGACGCTTCAGGTTCGATGAGGTATACCATATTTCCTGAAATAGGAACATTTAAGTATTTCTTATCACAGCAGGGGTTCTCAAATGTATCCCTCAAAAGGTCTGCATCTGAAACTAATTTCAAAGGTCCAGAAGGGGTCCAGAATGATTGGCAATTAAAAAACAACATTTAATCAACTCACTTTTAGCTTTTAGTTGAGTACCCAACTGTACCTTTTTTCCAGATTCATGCAGTAAAAGTTAGGACGTTTTGGTTGCCATTTCCAGCTTTCCTTCGTGTATATTCAACGTCCCTAATAATGTATTCATCAATAGAAAATGTATTTCAAAATAGAAAACGTTACACTTCATTATGTATTTTATTCATAACATGAGGGCTGGATCCGGACTTTGAAGGCTACATGCTGCATCATAAACCCGAATTACTGGCCACGTCGATAATGTCAGATGGTTGTTTACTCTTCTAGGCATTGTATAATTGAAAAAATATATAGAAAAATGAATATGCATTTTCTTCTTTTGAATATCTTTTGACCCTTACAGATATTTTGGGGCCTCTTGTGGGTTCCCAAAGCCAAGTTTGGGAACCACCGCGAGGTTACAGCCCTGTGTCGTATGTTTAAGTTGTGATTACGGAGACACGGCATATTTATTATTTATTGATTAGCGTTTGAAAATTGAGCCACATGAGCCAACATAAACTTGGTAAGAAGATTGTCCGGCTGCCACGGCAATAGATATTTATGTAACGTGACAAGAAAAACTACCGCAGGACTCAACAGTCAAATAAGCCTGAGTGGGACCTACGGTCTTTTTCTTTCAATCATACTGCTGTCATTCCAGATTAAAATACACTGAAGAGCAGCACAGTATAATGTACGCCCCTCTTTTGTTTATTCCTGGTTGTTACATAATTCTGCCTGTCTGCGTTTGTTTGACTGCTGGTTTTTATGTATTTATGTTTGCTTTAATTGTCAGCCTTTAACCATCTAGGTTGCTGCCTAACTCAGCTGTAGCGTTCCCATGTACTGTATGTAGCTGCTGCTCCATGTTTGCTTTACGGTTAGTTTTTATGCATCTGTGACTGCCTGTTTGTCTGCTTCAATTGTTAGTTTGTAAGTGTATTTGGTAGTATTTGTCATTTCTAGGGTTGGGAACCGAGACCCGGCGCTAATATGGCACCGGTGCCACAACGGCCGGTTTCTACCGGACCGAATCTCATTTCGGTGCCAACTAAATACCTGCGCTGCTCTCTGATGCCCCAAAACGGACGATAGAGGCAACAGAAAAATTGCTGTGTGTGACGCTATTTAACATTTCACTTGGCAAGCAGGAAACGTTAGCATACCACTAGCTAGTAGCTGGATTAAAATGCTGACAGCTAACGTTAAAACAGTGTAAAGTGTGTCTGTATTTCAATGTAGAGGATTCCAACAGCGGGACGTCCAACAGTCTGCAGCTGCCTTTGTCGGAAAAACAACACAGACGGTGCGTTCACTTGAAACTTGCCTCGCCAGCCTCGTAGTGCATTCAAAGTTATTGTAAAATACCTTTTTCCTATTTTGTGGTCGTTTTTGTCACTTACTAGCAATTGACCGCTGAAATAAGTTATTGTTGTTTGCTGGCCAAAGAGTAGTAGGCGAGCGCGAGATGCCGAAATGGATGCCAATAAGATTCTGAATGGAAAGTTAACTTTTAAAAAGTTGCCAAATGGTTCCATTGACGACAAAGTGATGTGTGTGTTTTGTGGTTGTGAACGGAGCTATCATCGCAGCACGTCCAGTCTGAAATACCACTTGATGGCCGAGCACACAGCTGATGGCCGAGCACACAGCTGATGCCAATTCTCCGCCCCCCTCGTCAACGCCAGTCGACAAAAGCCGATCCACTTTTCCATGTTGATAAGAGCATTAAAATGAGAAAAAATAAAAATAATGGGACAAAAAGAAATCAAGGGACATTTAGAATAGATACAAATGTGTGATTAATTGCGAGTTATGGCATTAATGCGATTAAATATTTTAATCGTTTGACAGCACCTACATTTAATATAAGAAGTCTGCACCTCTTTCCACGCGTTCACCCCCTACCCCAGGTCAGCTACCACCACAAATAGAATCCAATTCTGTGGGAAACACTGACGTTAACTAGCGTCTCGTGTTATGATGTTTGAACAACAGACGGAGCAACAGAAGCCTGAATGTTTGCTTATATTTCAACCACCAGAGCTCTTTTTGCGGTTTCTCCCCTAAAGAGAACACTATTTTACAATTATTTGGAAGGAGCTTTGAAATGTGGCAATGATTGCCAAGCGTGTTTAATCGCCATATAAAGCAACAGGGCGAGAGTCTGGGATTTATGACAGAAACCTTTCTAAACACGGGGAACAAATCGTGCTCTTCAGAAGAATTACACATGATGCTTTTTTTGGATGAGACTGTGTTGCCTCAACTTGCAACCAGAAGCCAAAAACTGGAAATGATAATATAGTACGCCATTCATTATTCACAGCCTTTAATCTTTGTGAGGATTACGCAATTACTTAAAAGAAAAGGCGCATTAGAGAGGCTTGTTGTAGTTCCTAATTAAAAACGTTAAGCCCAACTAAGGGATCATCAGGTTCTACTGAATGTGAGACTAACAGAACACATGAATTGCGTTTGTGGCACAGAATGGGTGTGATTAAGGGAGGCGATCACTACAAGCTGATGTACTGTAGATGATTGGGCTAAGGTAAATGGGGCGAATGCCGATCCTCGATCAGTTAAAAGATGCTGAAATCTGGACAGCTCAGTTGGTAGAGCTGGCAGCCATATATAGAGGTTTGCTCCTCGACGCAATGGGCCCGGGTTAGACTCCGACCTGCGCCCCTTTGCTGCATGTCATTCCCACCTCTCTCTCCCCTTTCGAATAAAGGCTAAAAATGCCCCAAAAATAATCTTGATTAAAAAAAAAAAAAAAATGTATTCAGAAATTGGCTGCAATCTGATACTATGATCGGGACATCCCTAGTTTAATAGTTGACGAATAATCGATTAATCTTTGCAGCTCCGAAAGAGAGGCTAGTATTTCACATCCTCTGCACTGACCGGCCGCGATGGCTCCAACAAACTACACTTGAGCTTGTTGTCTTTTAAAATGAACCAAAGAAAAGTAAAAGAAGTTATGGACCTTTTTTCACGGCAGACATGTTGTCATGTCGTAGTAGGAAAAGCACAGGTGTATTAAAAACCATTAATGATGGCTGTATTCCACTTAGGAGAGGTCCTGGTATTAAACCATTACTGATGGCTGTATTCCACTTAGGAGAGACCCTGGTATTAAACCATTACTGATGGCTCCATTCCACTTAGGAGAGGTCCTGGTATTAAACCATTACCGATGGCTCCATTCCACTTAGGAGAGACCCTGGTATTGGGCATTCTGACTCACGATACGATTCGATATAATTCGATACACTTACATCATTTTCTGAAAGATTTAAAGGGGACCGAGTGATTTTGGTGACATCTTGTGAGTGTTCCATTTACTTGGATTTAATTAATTGAACTGAAAACAATTACACAATATATGTCTCTGACTGGACAGAGAGTCTACAGCAGGGATCATCAACTAAAATTTTTTCAGAATTTTTCTAAGCACTGTGGCGGCCGGACTTTTAAATAAAGAAAATAAAAAGAATTTATAACTAATACGCCTATTCTTTTT
This sequence comes from Perca flavescens, assembly GCF_004354835.1. Taxonomy (NCBI): domain Eukaryota; kingdom Metazoa; phylum Chordata; class Actinopteri; order Perciformes; family Percidae; genus Perca; species Perca flavescens. Next base: position 37,178,772 of record NC_041335.1, read on the forward strand.
CACTTTCTTACTGAATTAATGCTATTTTTTTTTTATTACATGTATTAGTGTGAGCAAACTCTTAAAAAACATGGAAACTCCCTAATGATAACTGGCTCTTTAACTAGAAAAAGATCTCAGACTATGAGGCAGTTCACTGAGGAGTGATGGTTAAAGTCTGTGATTATGGAAACATTATTGTAGTATGCAGCATCCTGATTGGTGGAAAATGCTTGCAGAAAGAAAGGCTGTTGTCAGGTAAACATGTCACCGTCAAAGAGGCTGAAGGGAGAAGTTGACGTGGAAAGGCCAACAGCCCAGCTTTAATGATGAATGACTGATAAGCAGGCTATGCACTCGTCATGTATGCCTCATTTGTAATGAAAAGATGATGTTGCAAAATAATACAACCAGAATCATCATCATCACTCGAACATAACGATCGCGTCATTCACGTGCATATTAAGTAGCTCCAGATTGTCCGCTTTAGCGGAGGGTTTGGTTTGTTCAGCCAGCAGGTTGTTTGCAAGAATTTGTCAAAATGTCCAGATTCCCGGCAACCTAAGATAAACAGTTCGACTACAAACCACAGCTTTTGTTTTAGCTTGTTTGTAAAAATTCGCTATTTGCAGAGTAGAGCTGTGTTTGCGTAAAACAGCGCGGTGGACTGAGCAGAGAGAGCAGATTGAAATATGGCTTTCTACATGTTTATGCCGGTCTACACAGGTGAGTGCATTGATAAGTATTGACTTTCTACTCACGAAGGTTTAATTGTAGCCTATTTACAGAAAAGAGACCAGCGTGAGTTCATCTGCCCCGGCGGCCGTTGGTAACTCTGTATCGTTCCCAGTCAGGTGCTGCGTGTTTTAACCTTTAACGCACACACATCTCGGCTCAGCCGTGTGTGTGTTTTAACGCACACACAGCCGTGTGTGTGGAGCTCGGTCATCGCTGTAGAGAATCCCGGCGTGTGAATAGAGATGTAAATACAGGGGGCTGGGTTTTTGCTCTAAATGCTTGAAATAATAAATAACAGAACACAGTTTCACATTTTGTGAGTTCATGATTATTCTGGGGGCCAGACTAAAAGCTTTGGCAGCGGGCCGCCAGTTGACGTTTGCCGCTCTACAGCGACACTAGCGGCTGGCTGACCAAATCGCTCTTCCTGCAACGCAAACGGGGGTAAACGCGGGGGATTTGAATGGGACTTATGTATCGATACTCGCGGCATAAAAATCGATACTTTCTTGGGGAATAAAATATCGATTTATATTGCGGAATCGATGAAAAAGGCCCATAAAAATGAAAATAAAAACACAGCTTTTCAAAAACAGAACTCATTTTGTCAAATGTAATAATAAGGGAGTCTAAAAAGTGATTACTCACCTCCTCAACACTACAGGGTAAAACCACACGGCTGCAAAAGACAGAGAGAGAAAGAGAGAGAAGTTCTTAGACACTGCTCAATAAGCACTTGTGCCAGAAGCACTACCATTTTACTTTAAAGTGAACAACAAGCATAGCATTACCTCCAAAAATAACATCACACTTAAGGTAGGTGCAGGAAAACATCATTCAAGCCAACGTGGCCTATCTCAGGATGAATAACACACTTTAATAATAAAATCTCTCCACACTAGGGCAGTCTGATTAATCAAATGTTGATCGCGATTTCAATTCCGGCTCCTAACGAGCAAAAAAACAATGTAATGGAGAAGAAAAATCACACTTTGCAGACTACATTTCGCAAGCAAACGCTTATTTTGTCTTGTGTTTTTGGAAGAAAACCATTTAAGGCAGAGATCTGAAAATATACATCAACATAAACCCAACATATTATTAATAAAGAGAATTCTCTTTTTAATGTACACAACACGGATGATAGGCGTACTGGCCTACAGCTAAGGTAGCCATTCACAGATACAGTTAAGCTTAAGGTTTTACTGTGCCTCATTTTAACATTCAAACATGATGTACGAATATGCCAAAAAAATGTATTTTAAAAGCTTAATATTGTATGCACCATACAAAAGGTATGTGTAAAGGCTGTAGGACGTCCTACACGTTATTGTAGGTTCAGTTTAATATGCAATTTGATAAAATATATATAGGAGGTCCCTGCTCCATCTCTTTTTCAGCTTGGCCTAAAAAAATTTGAAGACCCCTGAATTAAGGGAAGAAGTATGAAGGGACATTGTACAGTTCAAGGTTTTTTTCACTCTTGATTTGTTTAACCGTTTCCCTGTTTTTTTTTTTTTTTTTAAAAAGGTGAATGACATGAAAAACAGGCAACCACTGCAGAAGAAGAAGTAATGACGTTTACGCAACGCCTTAAAAAAATGCCCAGAGAAACCCCCGATGCTGAAGAACAGGAAGCCAGTCGGCTGCTCTTCCGGAGGTAAAAAGTATTTCTGCTTCAGTCTCACACACCGCTGCTGACTCAGCAAGATGACGGGCACACGTTACTAGACAAGAGTGGAATATTACGGCCGAGCAAAGCCCAGATTGGATATTAAAAAAAAAGGAGGCCATTTTGGGGTTTCAAAAACACTGATTAAAAACAACAAATGTGCTCCACAGACCGGCGACGGTCCGACAGCTGTTTGAGAAAGAGAAGAAAAAAAAAAACAATACCTGAATATTTGATCTTTGAATCTTTAGACGAGATACCCACACAAAGACAGTATTGAGTTTGTTGCATAGTTTAAGAACACTGCAACCTTTTCCCTTCATGGCCCAGCAAACTTCAGAGTGTGGCATCTGCAAACCAGTTGCATCATTTAAACGTCAGTCAATGGCCACTAACCACAAAGAGCAAGAGCAAACGAAAAGGAGGCAGAGGAAGCTCTCTCAAAGCAGGAATCTACAGCAGCATAGGGCTGGGTATCGGTCAGAATCTTTCCATCCGGTGCCAACTTCGATACCTCAGTTTCGATACCAATTCCTAACGATACCACATGTTTTTAAAATCCATTTCAACATCAACAAAAATACATTAAACACAAAGATTTTATTTTCCACCTTAATTGTGAATCAAAACTGTTATCCAAAATTTTTAAATTCTGGTACAACAGCTCAATCTGAGTAACTTTAATAAAAGTGCCTTGCAAGCTCAGCCTGTCACTCAATCATCAGGGCAGAGAAACCACCGTTGTGGCTGATTGTCTAAGAGGAAGTGTAACGTCAACAGCACCGCCACCGCTTTCGGCTCGCCATTAATTAATTAACGCTGCCTGCGTGAAGTTTTAAAAAACTGTAACCACACTTGAAACCAACGGTTACTCTCTGTGACTTCAACAAAACTGCAGACAGTTTACTCCGTCCGCACCTGTGTGTGTGTGTGTGTGTGTGTGTGTGTGTGTGTGTGTGTGTGTGTGTGTGTGTGTGTGTGTGTGTGTGTGTGTGTGTGTGTGTGTGTGTGTGTGTGTGAGCTCCCCTCTGTGTCAAATGGAGAGAGGACAGATAAGTGCACGACTCTTTGCCGAGAAACTCAGATTTACAGATCTGTCGATTTAAATCATCGAATCGATTAGTCGGTACAGTTGAATGAGTGTTAGCCGACTAAGAATTTCTTCAAATCGAACGCAGTCCTAATGACCGCACTGCACTTTTTCTACCGGTGATTTTTTTTGGATGATGTTGAGCTTTGGCCCAACCCATAACAAGGAGAAAGGTCTGCAAACTTAACGGTTATTAATAATAACGCAGCATTTCATTGTTATTTTAACAGAGCATTAGTAAAAGGCTCGTGCACAGCGCGCGCACACTATGCTTGTTACACACACACAGGGACGCACAGCAACACACACACATGCAGAAGATAACAAATAAAAATATTACGGTGCAAATCCTCCATCATAACAGCAACGCTCCAAGGTCCAAACGCGCCTGGCTTTTAAAGGGAATGGGAGATGATCTCTGATTGGTTGATTGCATGTTACGCCCAAAACACACCTCTGATTAATGAAGACACTAATGGCGTTTTTCCATTACAGGGTACCTGCTCGACTCGCCTCGACTCGGCGCACTGTGCGTACCTTTTCCATTGCAGATTTTAGTTCCGCCTCTGCTTGGCTGGTCGTCATAGCGACTGCCGTGGGCGTGGCTTTGTAGCGTTGCATTTCCCCCGACTCATTTCCTGGTTCCCCTTCTCCGTAAACAACATGAAATCAACAAGATGGTTAACTTTTCCTGCTCCAGATTTCCCACCGTGGTCAGACAGAACAGGGGTGACACTTTGTTTCTCTCATTATACGACTCCAGAGTCACTACGCGGAGCTAATCGCCGGCACTCTCTCACTTCTCCCTCGCTCACCAGCTACACACACACACACACACACACACCAGCGCACAAGTATACACATCAGGCCACTTGTATGCTACGGAGAAAGCTCTGCGTGGAGCCTCCAGCAGCAAAAAAACACCGCTGGCTAAACTATTTAAAAATGCCGTCTGTCGCTAGCAATGCAGTGATCAGTGACGATTCTTTCCGACCAATCAGCAGCCTGCAGGGTTTAACGTCACCTTCTTGGCTCGCCTCAGCTCGCTTGGAACCTCGACTGAGGAGGTACTAAAAAAAAGTACCTGTTAGCAGGTACCAGGGACTTTTTTTCGTAATGGAAAACCAAAAAATGCGAGTCGAGGCGAGTAGGTACCATGTAATGGAAAAGCGCCATTAGTACAACCCTTTTCATTTTTGGAAGACACACAGGCTTGTATCATGCGGACGCAACAACAGTAGTGTTGTCATTACTTCGAATTGCTCATGGGTGCGACAGAAGCTACGCACTACAGCTTTAACTTGTGTTGACATTAGGTTCATCTTTAACCTCGACCCCGAGTGACAGATGATTTTTTTTGTCTCTCCAGGCCACCGCCGACTCTAAAACGAGCCTGTGCGATGATGAGTGATGCTGACTTTGACACAACCAAGGGCACATCATCACGATGGGAGCGTAGGGAGCAAGTGAGGAGTTGCGGCAACAGGTATCTTTCAGTGTCAAGTGCACAGTAACGCAGCATAGAACGAGCTGGAATTAACAGGCAACGTTGATGCTTCAGCCAAGCTCTTCTTAAAACTTAAAAATGATAAAGAGAAGGGTTGGCAGTGGTTCCCAACCTTTTTTCCTTGGCGCCCCCCTACTGATGTCTAAGAAAAGCTGAGTCCCCCCGAGACCGAAATTGAGGTAACTCTCGAGATAGAGCCTTGCTTTCTTTATTGATACAGAGCAGTTATCAGCACTGTTACGTTTCTCCGCTATGTTTCATTCATAAAATAGTGATGCCGTGGCGGCAGGAAAAACGAGGATACAACAAAATATATAGTTTTCATACAGACTTTTGTATACATTATATATTCTAGTGTATTATCATAATTTGTTTAACTTTTTTTTTTTTTTAACCTAAACTCAAACCAGATAAAAACTTGCATCCCCCTGTGATCTTTGCCGCCCCCCCCAGGGGTGCCCAGACCCCAGGTTGGGAACCACTGGTCTAGGGGTTAGCTATTGAAACACACACCCACACACCCACACCCACACCCACACACACACACCCACACACCCACCCACACACACACACACACACACGAGACGTACAGGAGGACCTGACAGCTACGCTCGTTATTGTAAGTGCAATGATAAGTCCAATAAGTACTTTATCAAACCGTATGACTGTGTGTCCCAGCCCAGAATAGGAAATTAACTTACAATGTAAACTGTTTCTATGTTTAACGTTTTCTGACTTATTCAAAAGACGGAGCTTTAAGAGTTCCTCGCTTTTTCTTTTAAAGGATACATTTTTATAAGAGCTACACTGAAGTTGGCAGTTTGATAAATGCAAGTTATTTCAATCTTCATGTGCTAAAAAGGCACATAAGTTCCTATGCATCCTGATAAAGTTCCCTTGGCCTTGGAATTAAAATAGCCCCACACACACACACACATCATCACATACCCTTCACCATACCTAGAGATTGGCATGGGGTACTTTCCATAAAATCATCTCTCAATGCAAATCAAACCAGTTATTAGGCTAACTGACAAAAAACCATGCCAATCTCTAGGTATGGTGAAGGTTATGTGATGATGTGGGGGTATGGTGAAGGGTATGTGATGATGGGGGGTATGGTGAAGGGTATGGTGAAGGGTATGTGATGATGTGGGGGGGGGGGCTATTTTAATTCAAAAAGCCAAGGCAACTTTATCAGGATGCATAGTATCCTGGATCCATGAAATAACTGGCCTTTAAAAATAAATATCTGCCTGCCTCTACGTTACATTATTCATTCAAAAAGAAAATTGGTGTCCTTAAACGTTGTATTTTTTTCAATTTTTTTAATTAATGTGTTAAGATTAATTTTTTTGTATTCCTCTTTTTAGTCAACTTTAGCATGGGTTCCTAGTACATACTACTGCTGCTTGCAGGCTAAGTTGATTGAAATGAAAAAAAAAAAAATAAAACTTAGTTTGACACGCGTGAACAACCAAGCTAATCCGGATGTAAATCTAAGTCTCTTATCCCGGGTAAGATTAGTTGGCGCCGCCGCTAGTTTATGGGTCAATAGTGCAAAGATAACATTAGCAGCGCTAAGTGATTCTCATTCATGTTAACCCGTCAAGTAAGCTAGCTAACAGTTAGCATTAGCAAACAGTGGGCTAATATGTAGCTCAAGTTAGTTAAAAGTTGCACAGCTTAAAAAAGCACAAACGCCGCTACTCTTATCGTCAAAACACTAAACCACAGACGTAAGTGTTTAGAGGCCAGCTAACGTTACATTAAGTCACTATGAGAACGAGAAACTGTAGGATAACAACAGCTGTCACACAGTGTGCCATAAGTTACCACCGGTAACCGGTAGGCCATACCCGGCCATACCCAGCTCTTCCCTCGTGTGTCTGACAGACACTGAGTCGAGATGAAAAGTTTTCATTAGTGTCAAACCACTGACAAAATAACTGCCCCGCCTTCCCGACTCCGTTACTACACGATGAAGTTGTCTTAGAAGACGTTAAAAAGAGAAGCGTTGCACTTACTACTCCTTGATGAGGACCATCGTAGCCCTTCTCTTCTCCTCTCTTCTTCTTCTTCTTCAGTTGCTTGTTTAACGGCGGATGCGGACTAACTTAGCGCACTACCGCCACCCTCCAGATAAATTGTGCATGATCATCACTATGGCTTACCCCTTCTCCTCTCGATATATACGTCAATGGTTTACTTTTTTTTTTTTTTTTGCTTTCAAAAAAACTTTATTATTCCAATACAGAAAACATACAAACTTTGACAACATTAACTACATACATACAAACATGGAAAAGGGGGAGCGTGGAGTTTACATCAAAAAGGTTGAAAGGCATTATAGATGGTCAGAGTCCGGATGGCTTTCTTATACGTCAATCCTTTTAAAGTTTCAAAATATAATTTCATGTCATTTTTAAATTGGTGAATATTCGGTTTGCTGTTAGATCATTTAGATTTATGGATATAAAATTTCCCAAATAAAATTAAAAGATTTAAAATGAAAATATGGCATTTATTCAAATAATTTCCTTCATAGTAAAAAATAATGTTACTACTTTGTAATCTTATCTTAGAACCACACAATACATAAAATACATCCTCCACATCAATCCAGAACAATCTGACATAAAAACATTCACAAAACAAATGTGCAATTGTCTCTGTGAAAACCCCACAAAATGTGCAGGATTCAGAAAGTTCAGGTTTATATTTCTTTAAAATTTGATTTGTTGGGTAGATGCAATGGACAATTTTGAAAAATACCTCCTTAACTTTATTACTAACAACATATTTATTATAATAGGTCCAAATCAAATTCCAATTGTCAATGGTTTACTGCCCAGTGACCGCTGATGCGTCATGACGTCATGCGCTGGGCGGTAGGGGCGGTAGGGGCTGTCGTCGGGCACGTTTTTTAAAAAACTTTATTAAAAGAACACAAGTAAATTAACAAAACGAAGATTATATATTTCTTTAAATTCAAACTTTTCAACATTTTTACGTTTTTGTCACTTTTTTTTTTTAAGGTTTCTGGTCACTTTTTTCCGATGTTTTTGTCGATTATATTCCCCTGCTTTTTTGAGGCTATTTCCGACATTTTTGTCACTTTTTTTTCAACGCTCATTTTGAATAAAACACCCAAATCCAATGAAAGCAGTGAACTGATAATTTATTTTACTTGTGAAGAGGAATAGTGAAGAGTAATAGTTGTAAGGAACCATCCACGTTATTTTCTTTGACAATTTGGTTGAAAGAAACCCAAATTTCTGATATAGAAACTTCTTAAAAATGGGTCAAATTTGAACAGGAGGGTTAAAAAATGGAGAACGTGATACAAATGTAAATCAATGTATTAAGCAACTGCATCAATTAGTCCTACTTCATTTCAGGTTTATTTATGAATGCAATCCTTTTCATGATATAGATTTTGACAGTGCAGTTTCATTTGCTGCACAGCCTGAAACCCAGGTGCTTAATCTAATAATGTGTCCTTTAATATGATATCTGCCATTGGGTGCATCTACTTTACTTTACTTTTAACTACTGGCCGGCCGGCACATTCACATGCTGTTGCTGATTGGCTGGAACAGTGTTTTGTGGCTTGTGCACTCCTTTCTGTTTGTTTTCCATTAACACAGCCAGGGTATGTGCCTGTGTATTAACCATACACAGTAAAAGAAATGGACACAGTGACGCCATACTCTTAGACGAGACCAGTGAAGGATATTAGAAGCACTTTTCCGGTGCTGGCTGAGTGTTACTGAGCAGCCTCCAACTGAACTTGAAGACATAGATGTGACGTGAGCAACCTGTCTGAAAGTGTGAAGTCTTCTGGTAGCTGTGCCGAGAGAAATCTCAATCATTCCCAATCTTACAGAGACGGAGAGGTCTATATTAGGTATATGTAAGGAGATAACATAGACACAGGCTAATTATTGATTAACATTAGTAATTAAACCTAAACAGATAATGGAAGTCCAAACAGTCTGTGAGCTTCTCCTGTACTATACGGTAATTCCTCTACTGTGCGAAAGAAAGTTGCGTGGTTATGACACAATCTTTAGCCTATTTTTTACAAAAAACGTCTGCTACGGAGCCATAACGTGAGCTACAAGGTAATGGAGCCTTTTATACATTGTCGTGTTTCTTTAGAAATGAACAACGGACAAATAGAGTCTTTAAACGCTTCCGATGTAAAGTTATTCGCTGTCAAAGTGACGCCAAAATGAATGGGAGTCAATGGGATGCTAATGGGAGGTGATGGATTGGTAGCCTCAGAATCTCCCCATAGAAGGTACGCTTTCCGGATGCTCGTCACACTTTACACTGTTTAACGTTAGCTGTCAGCATTTTAACCGTGATTAATCCAGCTGCTAGCTAAAGGTAGGCTAACGTTACATGCCGTCAGGTGTAGTGTAAAGTCGAGCACCGAAATGAGGCACCAAAACTTTCGTTCTTATTCGGTCTCGTTACTACCGTTTACGTCGGCACCGGTTCCCTATTGGCACCGAGTTTCGGTACCCAACCCTAGTATTAACACAAGATTGTTTTTCAGCGCGCATACAGAAAATACAGAGCTAGATATTCACTGAATTTGACAAAAGGTGTATTAGATTAACATCACTTACTATACCTTTAAATGGAGAAAAGACAAATCTAGGAAAGGTAAAGCTACATTTGTGTGACAGAAAAGTGATATTGTGAGTACCTATCTATCTATCCAACTATCTATCAATCTATCTATCCATCTATCTATCCAACTATCTATCTATCCAACTATCCATATATCTATCTACTGTATCTATCTATCTATCTATCTATCTATCTATCTATCTATCTATCTATCTATCTATCTATCTATCTGTCTATCTATCTATCTATCTATCTATCTATCTATCTCCCTTACAATTTAATAACAAAGTCAGGAATACAAGAAAGCAAACATGATGTTTTTTTTTATTGAAACAGTTTACTGATAAATGACAGATGGTTGTCATGGAACTTTCATGTTTAATCTCAAAAAATCATGGGCTAAAAAGGTCATACATGGTACTTAACATTGAATAGCAAGAGAATCCATGCGTCGGAGCAGACACTCAATTCACAAAGAAATCAGGCAAAATGCCCTTTTGATTTCAATAAAAAATATTAAATCTCCCCCCCGTCCCCCCCACACACTCTATCCATCTTTACACGGTTTGTTCACTTTTTAATAATATAAAAACGCTTAATACTGATTGTGAAACACTGCAATTAATTTACAAAACATAATAATAATAATAATAATAATAATAATTATAATATTAATAACAATAACAAACAATAATAACAATAACCATTAAATTTCAAAACAAAATAGAATGGAGGAAATCAGTCATAGCTGATGCGCCTTGGCCCAACACAAACAGCGAAGATTTTGGAGGAGAGGGTGGCTGGTGGGAGGGAGGTGGAGGAGGTGGGGGGGGTGGTGAAATACCAAATGGCATTTACATCTACCTGACATACAGTTACACACAAACACAGTATCAGGTCGTTGAGTATTTCTCATTCCCCATTTACAGTGTTATGGGCACAAAGACAGAGACACGCTCTTAAGCATCCATGTGCCTCTGCAGCATCACGCTCACTGACCAATCAAATCCTTTTCAGTCAAGCTCGGCTCGGACCGAGACTGGTCCCCAAAAAAAGTGCCCCTACTCCTCCAGCACACAGGAAAAGTAACTGTTAGATTAAAGTATTGAACCGTTTTTTAAATTTTTATTTTTTTTTAAATGTCTCAGCATTTAGAGGAAGGGAAAAACCTTCCAGGCGACAGGAACTTGTATCCGTTTCCGGAGGGTAGTCGGATAGAACGAGCGCCGGGGCTGCTGCGTGTGGAAATAGTCGGCGACGGGGCCACTTTTCGGGCGTTGGAGCAGTGGTGTCCGTTGGAGGAGTTCTTGCCGCCCCTGTCTAGCGACTGCAGCCCCAGCTCCCGCAGCTCCAGGCTGTCTCGGGTATCGTTGGGCGAGCAGCGGCGCGGAGAGAGGTTCAGAAGGCTCAGCACGTCCCTGCCGGCCGAGGCGAGGGGCCCGGGACCGCCGTGGACGGCTCTGACGGGACCCAGGTGTTGCTGTTGCTGGGCCGCGGCGTTGGCCCAAAAGGTCTTCAGATTGTGGATCGCTTGGACTTTCTCGTCGATGACGCCTCGTCTCAGCCGGTCCAGGTCCGGGACCTGGTCAGTGGAGCAGGCGGAGCCCGTGGAGGAGTACGACAGCGCTGGGGACGGAGCGCTGCCGGCCGGCGACTGGTGACCCGAACTGGGAGACACGTTACTCGGGGAGCGGGAGATGTGGCCGCTGTACGGGGAGCTCGGGTACTTTAATCGGAACTGCGCGTGGCTGTCCAGAGTGGGCGAAGGATGGCTGCCCTCCTTTTGGGAAGACTCGGAGATTGCGGGGCTGTTGTAGCCGGAGCTTATCTTCTGGAGCGACGAGGAACGGGAGGGAGGTTTGGGCCTCGGGGACGACTGAGCTCGGCCGCTGGCGCTGCTGTTGGGGCGGCTGAACGCGCTGGTTTCGGAGGAGCGGAAAGCGCTGCTCCGCGCCGAGGTTCCTCCAGCCGTCGCGCCCTCGGGCCCGGCCCGCTGGAGGCTCCCCACTGCCCGCAGATGGCTCTGGGTCTCCTCCAGGATCTTCTGGGCCAGCTCCTGAGGGTCCAGAGGGACAGTTTTTTCTTCCTGAGACTTGACAGTGCTGTCCGTCTCGGTACTGGACTGGTCCGACTCGCCTGTATCCGAGCTGCTCACCTTACCCTTCACCTTCTGGAACGGGGAGTTCGGGCTGGGCACCAGGCATGTTTTAACAGGGGACGTGGGGGTGCTGACGCTGCCCCTGGACGATACCGATACGGTGTAGCCTCTCCCTGCTCCTGCGCTGGACCCACCGATGACTCCCCTGCCTCCGCGGTGGTGCCGCTGGCTGTGGCCCGGCGGCAGCGGCAAAGAGTCGCAGTGGCTTCCCAGCGGCTCACTGCTGACGATGGAAAATCCCTCGTATTCCTCGTCCTCGCCGCGGACCCCTCCCGCCACGGCCGCCACGGCGGCAGCAGCAGCCGCCCCGTGAGGTGACGAGCGGCTCCGAGGAACGTGCGGGTGTTTGTGGACGGAGTAGTGCGCCGTGGCACCGCCGCGTTGCCGATGACCGAGGAAATCGCAATCGGACTTGGAAACGCAGCTCATGGAGGAGGCCACGGAGCTGAGGCTGTAGACGGAGATGGCGTCCGAGGCCTGACTGTCCAGGCACGGAGGGGAGAAGGGGAGGCTGGAGTACCCCGTGGGCAGGGGGTTGGACACGGACTGGGCCGAGGCTAGAGACTCGAGGGAAGAGGAGCTGTCCAGGCTCAGACGCTTGGGAAGCTCGGTTGAGTCTGAACAAAGGAGAAAGAAGAGGAAGGGAAATGATGTGACAGCTGATAAAAACAACAGGATTGCTAAAAAAAAAAAAAAAAAAAAAAGACATGAATGAACACATTGTTGTGAAACGTCCGATCACGCATGTTCTTACTAAGACAGCACAATAAATCTTTTTTTTTTTTTTTTTTTATTGTCATTGCAATATGGCGCAATAAACACATCGCCAAAGACACGGCGAGATTTTTGGTGTTCTTAACTTCTTTTTATTTTTTTAAGTGAAGCCATTTATATTCAATTCAATGTTCATCTGTTCTAGCGCAGGGGTCTTCAACGTTTTTTAAGACAAGGACCCCCTAACTGAAAGAGAGATGGAACAGGGACCCCCTGCTACATAGAAAATGAAGTTGCATATTAAACTGGGCCTACAATAACATGTAGGGCGGCTGTCAGTACCCGATCCGTTCCACCTGCACAATCCGTTCTGCGCATGCGCAAGATGTTCACGCATGCGCAGATGATAATACCGTTTCACGACCTGCCCGATCTGTTCAACGCTAGCCTCCACCCAGGCTAACAGCTAATTCGGCTAACCGCTAGCCGACAAATAACGCATGCGCAGAACGGATCGTGCAGGCAGAACAGACAGCTAGATTCAGTCTAAAATAACGTTAAGTCAAACATCATGGGAAAAGCAGGCTACAGCAAAATTAAGACTTTACAGTAACAATAAAGACAAGTATTGAGTGATTGTATTTTAAATGAGCACAAGTAAAGTAGAACTGACGTAACAGCTGTTATATATGTTAACGTTTGTTTTGAAGTTTTATTTTGAGGGTCTTTTAAAAGTTTGCATGCTGTCTCAGCTACCGGTTAGCCAAATTAGCTGTTAGCTAAACTAACGTTAGCTTAACTGTGGAGGCTGACGGACGGCAGACCGCTACAATCAGCTAGCGGTTAGCCAAATTAACTGTTAGTTAAATTAACGTTAGCTTCCCAGTGGAGGCTAACGGCAGACCGCTATAATCACCTATCGGTCCGCCCGAATTAGCTATTAGCTAAGCTAACGTTAGCTTCCCGGTGGAGGCTAGTGTGGGAACAGATCGGGTAGTGTCGTAAATCATCGTACCACAGCGCATGCGCGAACATCTTGCGCATGTGCAGAACGGATTGTGCAGTTGGAACGGATCGGGTACTGACAGCGGCCTAAAGCCTTCATACCTTTGTTTGCATAGGCTATTAAAATAGTCTAATAATTGTTTACATGATTTTATAAATCATGTTTTAATGTTTAAAATGAACTGTATCTGTGGATGCCTACCTAGGTGACTACCTTGTCTATAGGTCAGTATGCCTATCAGTTGGGATTCATATTTTGCTAATAATATGTTGGATTCATGTTAGGATGTAATTTTTGAAAAAACTTAAAAACGTAACAATAATTTGGAGGCCCCCCTGCATTTACTCTGAGGACCCCCTAGGGGTCCTGGACCCCCTGTTGAAGACCCCTGTTCTAGCAGTTTAATGAGACACAATTAAAACAAAACAAAAAAAAAAACAAATATATATATATATTTTTTTTTTTTAACAGTTGCTCCATTCATTACGATGATGTGAGAGTATTTAGATAAAAAAGAGGCTCCATGAAAAAGGAGAATTGGTTCAAGGTAGATTCACGCAGATGAATCTCCATTAAACCAGTCGATGAGAGACTTTGTTCAGATTCACAACATTCATTTTGACGGAAAAAAATTAAAATTAAGAAAAACAGGGCACAAGAGCACATGTGTCAAGCTCAAGGCCCGTGGTCCAAATCCGGCCACTAGCAGGTTCTCATCCGGCCCCCATATCAATTTAGCTTCACAAATTTTGAGTTTTTGTCACTTTTTCCAACCTTTTGGGCGCTTTTTTTTCTATGATGGCTGAGGAACTTTTTTTCTGACTTTTTTAGGACTTTCTGGCGACCAAACTGTGAGTGAGAAGACTATATCAGACATGCAATAATGCAGTCAAAGATATTTGACTTTTTTGATTAAATAAAAGCCTATCAATAAACTATACATGTCTGGCTCTTGATATGATTGTCATGGTTTTTGGGGCATTTCCGCCTTTAATGGACAGGACAGCTAGGTGAGTAATGGGATAAAGGGAGGGGGGAAGACATGCAGGAAATCATCACAGGTCGGACTCGAACCCCGGACCTCTGCGTTGAGGCATATACCTCTATGTATATGTGCGCCCACTCTACCGACTGAGCCAACCCGGCCACCGTATAAGTATACTTACCAAACAGCGCCAGGAGAGACTGGAGCGCAAAGTGCAGGGTGCGGCGGTTGGCTAGCTTGCCGGTCTTCAGCACCACTTCTTCCTGGCCGACCTCGCATAAGTCGAATCCTGCACACACACAAAAGCAAAACAGTTGTAACTCATACATTTGACAGTGACTCCATTTACACGCACATATTGTTCTGGTTTTTGTCCATATTCTGAAATAGACAATATTCTGACTAAGCTGTTAACACGGCTAATGAAAGTGAATATTCCACTAAATAGATAGATAGATAGATTTTTATTGATCCCAAAAAATGGAAATAATGGTGTTGCAGCGGCAAAATATCAGACACACAGCACACATACAGAGTATACATTAAATAATAGGAAACAATATACATGAAATAATAATTGAATACTACACGAGCAATATTTAAAATATATACAATTTGGAAATAAAATGTACAGCTGCGCTCTATAGATATAGATAAACTTAATGTGCAAGTTGGGGAGCAAAAATGGACAACTGTTTCACTAGTAATGATAGGATGTAGATAAACCTATTGTGCATGTAAACTAATATTCCCGTTTACACGTAGCCGTGCAAAACAGGATTTTCGTCAAAGTGTTCCAGCGGCGGAGGACTGGTTGGAGCGTGTGAACACATCGTCCCTCTGAAAAGGTTGCTTCATATCCACTAACCTGTTCATATCTAATTCTTTCATAATGTTTAAAAGCAGCTGGCTGGTTGGTTTGTGTACAGTAACCATAGCAATGCACAGAGCTGACTGTAAGCCGTAAACAGACAAGAGGCCGTAAACTGTCACAAACTGCAGTAAAAACCCTGATTGAGATGCAGATTCCGAATGAGCTGTATACATAACCCTAAAACCTGAATAATACCAACATATCACACACGTCTTACTCAGAAAATGCTATATTCGGAAAAAGGCCTTATTCTGAATATCCAAACGGAATCTGCTGTTTACATGTCCTGAATACAATTCAGAATATTGGCATATTACTGGACAGGGACATAAAGGGACACATGAATGTACAGGACAGGACTCAACAGTTCTCTTAGGCTATATTTACATCGCTAAGTTTTGGTTTTTAAGTGGAGTTTTGAGCCAAAAGTGATCTCAGTGCACACAAGTATTTTCAGCTCCAGTAGAAGAACTAATCTCCGTTTAAACCAACACGCCCGAACCTCATATCTCATCAACATCCTGGTATACTGGGCATAAACAGGAGGCGGCGTGGAGACTCCAAGGCTATTTTGCAGCGGCACTGTCGCTTTTCTCCAATAAACGGCAATAAATCAGAGCACGTTTTTTTCTCCCATCCCCGAATGCCATGTGGAGTAGCCAGCTCCTCGGTAACCGTTGACTCACCGAGAGCAGCCAGGAACTCGTGGCACCCTGGCAGTCTCCAGAGCTGCACGCTGATGGACACCTGAATGGGCAGGAGGGAGAAATCCTGTTCTTTCTCTCCCGTCTGGAGTTGGATTAGCACCTGGTGGAGCTGGAGAAAAAAATTGGAAGAAGAGGAGCGGAGTGGTTAGGAACGAGCACAGGGACACAATAAAGGGGCGAATTCTACTGGAGATGCGATTAATGGGTAAAAAAGAAAGTGTGTGATCAAACTATTTCTATTCTATGAAGAATGAAATCATCCAGAGGGACTGTAGTTCCATGCTCTCATGTGCATTGTCCTCTATTTCGGTCACATCTTATTGTCCAACTACTGGAAACATATTTTCTGGAGTAGGTATGAACGGGTTTCTGTTTGAGTCCTCGGAGCAAATGGATATCTGCAGGGAAGCTTTACGGGGGGGGTTAACACATGGCCTGGGTGCACACTTGCCTGTTTTGTTTGGGGATTACTTGGTTTGGGACAGAGACACCTTTGTCAACATGACGAAACTGCAGGAAATAAACACATGCCCCAACTGCTCGCTGCACGCTTCCTAACTATGAGAGGTTTGTTTCTTACATCATAGCTTTATCCCTTTCTACCAACCCTGAAACTGTCCTCTGACCCAGGGTTGTAAATCTTTTAATACTCAAAATCCCTAAAATGGGACTGCAGGAACCAGCAAGAGAAAAAAAAAAATTAGAAACAGAGTGAACGTTTGTTAGGCTACACTCTATGCATGCAATAGCATGAAAAAACACGACGATCGAGATCAAGTTTAGCGGGACAGAAAGTGGAGAGCGGGGGAGAAGAATGGGATGGAGTGCAGGGAGGTGAAGGCGCACTTACCATTGCCACCATATTTTTAACAGCCTTCAGACCGCATGGGAGGGGCAGGGGGGGAGAGAGAATAGGCTTTTTAATCGCATGCACAAATGCCATTCACAAAGGGTACAAGGGTTCAGGTCAACAAGAAGGATAACAGCAACAAGTGACATAAGTGCTTAACAGTTTGATGCAATCAGCGTACGCAGATTAGGCTGACCACGTGTCCATGTTCTGTGCATTGAGACCCGTATTTGCAGTATGAGGCAACACCAACTGACTGCATAGTATTTCACTTTAAGCACGGGACAGCCACGTGTTGCATGTAAACGTAACATTAATTCTCCGGGCTCACGAGCTCGGGTGCAAGAGAACAGGACTCAAGACCGTAGTTTCGACTTTGTACTTGAACGGCTGCTTGTTTCGGCTTCCGTGCTGCAATTCAACGCAGATCAAGCTGCGCTTTTGAGTTGCCAGTGCGTTAGTTATGCAATCACATATCCCCTTAAAATATTCTCTTCTAGCAAGAGCCTCATGGCGCAAAGGCATGTAAAAGTTTCAGAGAAAGTAAGAGGCGCTGTCTCAAGAGCTCTTTACACAGAACAATAGCAACAGTGTTTCGTTATTCGAGCCCAAAGAACGATTTCTATCAGATTTTTAAAAATCCAGCAGCGTTTGCTCAGGGCTGCAGGGAGGGGCCTACCCGATTGATGAGCTGCTCCCCTGCCTCGGAAGCTGTGATGAGTTTGCACAAAGCCTGGAGAGCGGGCGGCGGCAGACCTGAGGGACGGGATCAAAGGAACATCCTCATTATTCACACACACAGCACACACATTAAACCCCAAACTAAGTAGCACTAGGACTAAAACTGGGGAGTGATATGAAACGGTACAAACACTGAAGACAGAACTGCTTGGTCATGTAATCACCAAATCAGTAAAGGGCCTGACGCACCAAGCGGACGGCCGAGAACTTTGTTTCAGCATTGGTACTGTAGAAATATTGTATTAACAATATGTGTGTATGTGCTTGTTGCAAAAGAGCTGTGTGCAGTCATTGAGGAAGTGGCTGTAATAAAACTAGTTTAGGCCTGATATGATATGTGCGTTGTTTAAAGGTTACAAGAACAGAAGAGGAAGTTGCACTACGCAGAGGCCCTGACCTTGGCGTGTGTGTGTGTGTGAAGATAACGGTTTCTGCCTAGAAACAAGAACCCAAAAACCTAATGGCACTTAATGACAGAAGCTTTATGTCATAAATGTTTATGACTTGTTTATAATGTCTATGACACGATGATGACAGTGTCGTGTCACTCTTATGTAGATACCTTCAAGTAAAGTGTAACCAAATGTTCTCATTAATTATACCTTATTTCACCTACGACCCATCCACTATTAATCACAATGTTCATTTTTATCACTCGATGCGTAGATAAACTGGACGCTGAGTATCACTAAACCCACGGACGGAGCCAGCATGTTGTTTGAATCATGTGTGTCGTCTAGCATATATCAGGAATTTTGCGGTTATGAGGCTTATCCCGTATCTGATCATATTCGGGATATGATGTTTACATGGCACACGGAGAAACCATGTCATTCACATCTACGTACAGGCTCACTGACAGCTGTCTGCTTTAAGCGCATGCACCTCTATCTCTCTCTCTCTCTCTCTCTCTCTCTTACAAAACGCTTCAGTAAAAATATTGTCACGATCTGGTCGTCTTGATATGATAAAAAAGTACGCTAGGAGCACACTCTCATACACATTAAAGCGCCCATATTATGCTCATTTTCAGGTTCAGAACTGTATTTTAAAGTGCCCATATTATGCTTATTTTCAGGTTCACAACTGTATTTTAAGGTTGTACCAGAACAGGTTTACATGGTTTAATTTTCAAAAAACACCATATTTTTGTTGTATGCACAGCTCTCTCTCACTGCTGCAGCTCCTCTTTTCACCTGGTTTCTGTTTTAGCTACAGAGTGAGACTTCTTTTCATCTTCTTCTTCTGTACTATCTTTGATTGCACTCGCACATGCTCAGTAGCTCAGATGTAGAGCATGTCAGCTAACTAACTCTAGAGACAGTAAAAGAAAGGCTGTTTCTCCAACTTTGGTCAGTTACAAGGCAGGATTAGCTGGGAGACTTCTAAATGAGGGAGCACATGGAAGGAGTTCTTTTGTAGATTATGGTGAACTAGTGTGTGTTGTAGCAGTGATTTGCTATTGAGAACGAAGTAGCATGCTAACACTACGAGCTAACGGTTGTGGTTA
Source organism: Perca flavescens (assembly GCF_004354835.1). Classification (NCBI taxonomy): domain Eukaryota; kingdom Metazoa; phylum Chordata; class Actinopteri; order Perciformes; family Percidae; genus Perca; species Perca flavescens. The sequence goes on from NC_041335.1 coordinate 37,197,947, forward strand.
TCCAGCTCATTTCGGACTGTGACGTCACAGTCCGATTTTGAACAGCTCACTAGGAGACTGAAGGCAGGACACATTCAGAAACCGGATCTCACTCGAAACAGCATGGATGGATTTTTTTCAAAGTTTGTATGTGTGTGGAAGCTCAGAGACACAAAAGAACACCCCAAATCCCAGAAAAAGTTTTTTTTTTCATAATATGGGCACTTTAAATATTATAAGAACAGCTGATTTCTGGCACAGTAAACCTCTTCAGCGGGCAGGGCAGTTTTTGTGCCTACTTTGAAATAGAATCCTTTCTGTAGAGCTTGTTTCAGGTACATACCCAGCAGGGATTGTAAAGTGGTGCTGCACTGCTGGAGCCTGTCCCCGGGATCAGCGGTGGGAAAGAAGACCGCAGCAGGCATACCGCTGCCCACCGAGTCCAGACGGAAGCCCACAGCGGTCAGCAGCGCCTGCCAGCCAGGGACACCCCCCACCTTGTTCTCCACACTTTGCTGGGACGTATACATGGAGTTACGCTGGCCGTTCTGTATCCTCTGAAGAGACTTCTCCACCTGCAAGTACCAGCGAAGTGCAGCGTCGTCAGCATATTGGCGGATCTTTGGTTGTGACGTTTTGTATTGTGAGAAAAGTCCTGGTGTGTGTCAGGGTTATTATAGTGAGCTAAAACTAAAACTCAAAAGGAAAATGAGTAGCGAAAAACACTTTTAGTAAAGTAACACTAAAACCTTAAAGGAAAAAATCAAAAACTAAACCAGTTTAAATAAAATAAAAATGATTTTTTTTTACAGTAATTGAACTGACTTGACATTCCAGCAGATGGCGCTGTGTCGCAATTGCTTCACATTGGACAGTGCAGTAGCACGGAGATTAAACATTAAACATTGTGGCTATTCTTTAACCATGTATTTTGTCCATTTATGAAGCTATCTATACTTCTCAGACATTATACGTGGCCCTAACAAAAACTAAATATATAAAAAGAAAAAGAATCCTTTCTGAAAATAAACTAAAACCAGCTAAACAAGTGTCTCACATTTAAAAAAACTTGCATATATTTGCATTTATTGATATTTGCTATATTACTGTAGTCTTTGTTCTATTTAACACCTAAACAGATTTTCATTGCAGCACAATGTCAATGAAGTTATATACTATATACATCTAAAACCAGCAAACACTCTGAAAACTAAATAGAAATGAAATTGAAAAGTCAAAATGTGTATGGCATGTGTGTGGCTTGTGTGTGTGCATGCATCCGTCCGTGTGTGCGCGCATGCATGCGTGTGTGTGTGTGTGTGTGTATGTTTGTGTGTGCATGTGTGTGTGTGAGAGTAAGAGTGTGTGTGAGTGTACGTGTGTGTGTGTGTGTGTTTGTGTGTGTTTGTGTGTGTGGCATGTGTGTGGCTTGTGTGTGTGATTTGTGTGCGTGCATGCGTCCGTATGCGCGCATGCATGCGTATGTGTGTGTGTGTGCGTGCGTGCGTGCGTGTGTGCGTGCGTGTGCGCGTGTGTTTGTGTGTGTGTGGCATGTGTGTGGCTTGGGTGTGTGCATGCATGCGTCCGTGTGTGGCTTGGTGTGTGTGTGTGTGTGTGTGTGTGTGTGTGTGTGGCTTGTGTCTGTGTGTGTGTGTTTGTGTGTTTGTGTGTGCATGTGTGTGTTTGTGTGTGCATGTGTGTGTGTGTGCGTGTGCGCGTGCGCGTGTGCATGTCTGTCTCAATGTCTCACCAGATGGAGTAAAACTCTCAGAGCATCCCGCGCTCGGTCTGGATACTGTAGAATCTCTGCCAGTGCTTGGCCAATGAGGGAAGACGGGCTGTTGAGCTTCACATCATTACCAATCAGCATGTATCCTGGACAGAAAATAAGCAGTTAAAAAAAGAGCTCCATTACACAAAGTCATCTCTTTTTTTAATTATGGGAATGTAGAATTAACACATGAGTGAGGATTGTGTCCAACCTGCCCAGTTGGAGGGGTGCGAGTACTGCTTGCTGCTCTGGACGGTCTTCATGGCGTCTGCCAGCGCTGCACTGGCCTTGGTCCCGTTGAGCAGCGCGGTGTAGAAGGCGTGGACAAACACTTTGGAGGCTGCGACGGGGACAGGCCACAGGGACACGAGAGCGCACTGAGCCCCGGCGGCCAGGAAGGCCCTGGTCAGTCCCACCACACCGTCTGCTGTCACTTTGCTGCTGGACTCCTGGTACGACCTGTAGCCACACGAGCCATATCATTGAATTAGGAAGCTATTAACGTTTAATAGTATAACTTTTGAAGCATTATTTGCTTTTTATTATCTTCCTAGGCTATTCTATTCAATTATAATAAGTTACATTACAATTTCTTTTTTAAAACTGTGTTTTAAAACTTTCTCGTGGCAGCAATAGAGCCAGTGGTATAGAGCCAGTGGTTCCACTTTGACAAGTCTGATCCACGCACACATGACTGTCCACCAAAGGGTGACGTCGGGTTGCGTTTCTCAAAAAAGTTGAATCTGTCTCAACTTTTCTCACCCCCTGTAGCTTAAACACACTATCCCCTATTCAAAAATGAATGGGAAGACCTGCGTTTTCGGAAGAACGTCTGACAACCGCTGCAGTTTATGTGAACACAGCCTTAGATAAAAAAAATAACTTAATTACTGCCATAGGAATATAATACAATATCATTTTAGGACCTAAATCAACACATAGACCACTAAGTAAATGTGTATCCTGTAATCAGCCAACTAGTCTATATTGACAAAGATTAATTTAGGGGATCTGCCGGATGTCCCGTCCCCTTCCTCTGTCTCTGTGTTGGCGTTCTAACCTCCGGTGGATTTCTGAGGACTATGGTTAACTGCTCCTCAGATCTCTGCAGGGTAAATCCAGACAGCTAGCTAGACTATCTGTCCAATCTGAATTTTCTGTTGCACGACTAAAACAAAATCTGAACGTACACGTGTTCCACCAAAACAAGTTCCTTCCAGAGGCTACTTTGCCGAGGCACCAACCAGCCAACCTACCCCAGCACCACCAGCTTGACGGGCAACCTCAGGTCCAATATATCCGCAGCTGTGAGCAGGAACTCCTGCAGGGGCGGGCTGTCACATATGCTCTCCACGTCACTGCTGTCGTCCTGCATGTGAAGAGACTCGGGGATGGTGTAGCCGCTTCCAATGGAGCCCTTCCTGCCTCGGCCACTGCTGCCTCTTCTCCCCCCTGCACCTCTCCCCACGGTCCCAACTCCCACGTTGGCACCTGCTCCACCGGGCACGCTCTCAGAGTTTGGGGTGAGCACCAGAGCCGCTAGTTTCCAGGAAATGTGGGTGGCAAAGTGGGCACACTCGGCCTGTGTGAGGGCACTCATCACCCGCTCCTTGGTGGCAGCAGTGCCAGCCAGCGGTTGGCAGCCCAGCAGCTCAGCCACCATCAGGGCCTCCTCCTCTGCAGAGGGCATGGGTCCCCACAGCCAGCGGTCCATCACGGGCGAGGGCAGGCGAGGGTTCCCCACCACCGCCGCCATCGAGACACCGCCACACGGAGCCGGTCCAGGGCGCCGAGAGTGAGCCTAGGAGCACAAAAACAAAAGGTTACATTGATTTGTAACAGATGGCTTCTTAGCACCCTGAAATAAAAATAGGAGTTTTGGTTACACTTTATTCGAAGGGGTGTGCATAAGACTGACATGATTCATAAAGACTCATTCATGTTCATGACAGTTGTCATGTCAGTCTAATGTGCATTAAAAAAAAAAAAAACATAATCTAAAACATCTATTAACACACTCACTAACCATTAAAGGTACTTTTATTTGTCAAATACATGTTGCGAAATTCATTCTCTGCATTTAACCCATCCCTTAGGGAGCAGTGGGCAGCCAATCACAGCGCCCAGGGACCAACTCCAGATCTGAGCCAGTACCTTGATCAAGGGCACTGACTCGAGAACCTAGTATCTGGTTTTTGATGGTGGGGGAAACCCACACAAACATGGGGAGAACATTCAAAATGCACATAGAAAGGCCCCAAATGATCTGGATTCGAACCCAGAACCTTCTTGCTGTGAGGCCACAGTGATAACCATTGGGCCACCATGCTGCCTAGGGCAGGGGTCACCAACCTTTTCTAAACTGAGAGCTACTTCATGGGTATTGAGTCATACGAAGGGCTACCAGTTTGATACACTCTTCTGAAATAACAAATGTGCTCAGTTTGCTTTTAGTTATTTATGATTATTAATGATTAATGATAGTTCTATATGATTATTAATAGTTATATATGGTTATTAATGATTAATGACGCTCATCTGTGTGAAGACACTGATCACGTTAATGATTTCTCACAATTATCAACAATGACTTAACAAGGTGGGAACAGATAATATCAATATTTAGTTTTCATTTTTAGAACAGGCCTGAGGGCTCCTCATGTGGTCCTTGGGGGCTACCTGGTGCCCGCGGGCACCGCGTTGGTGACCCCTGGCCTAGGGCATGTCTATATCATTATAGGTATAAATGCATGCATATTACATTAATGTACATCACAACTTGCCACAGCATAGTTACAAGCTTAAGATAACTAAAGACTAAAACCAACCCCCTATTTGTTTTTGGTGGGTTATGTCATTGTCATTTTATTTATTTTATTTTATACAATGAAATTGCGGGAACTTGCAAAAATTGCGGTTTGATGAAAAATAAAAAAAAAAACAGTGATGATTTGTCTTCTGTAAGCTGTACCTATATGAGCTGTTGTTTTGTTTTCATATTTGCAAATAAAAATTGAAATCACAAAAGTATGGCATTATATTTTTTTAGTCACGTGAAGGAGAAGGCCAACCTTTGCGCTGGTTCCAAGGCCATGGATGGAGGGAACAGCGATGAGGCTGAAGCGCTCGTACAGGTATTCGTTGGACGAGCTTCCTTTGAGCAAAGCGAAGGGGATGAGGTACAGCTCCCCCTCCAGCACCAGCACCAGCTGCCTGTGTCTGCCGACGGGCCCGCTGGAGTGCATCAAGCCCTGTTAGACAAAAAGGCTTAGTGCAAGGAAAATACTCATACTTCTCTCTCTAACACACAACTACAGCAACAGCCAGGCACAGAGGAAGCCCTCACCCCCTCCATGGGCGCGATGAGCAGATCGTAAAGGGCCCGGAGCGGAGGCTTCCCGAGGTTGCTGGAGCGACGAGGCAGCGAAGAGTTCCCGTCTTTGGCAGGTGACATGGTGTTACTGAACAGGCTGGTCATGCTCTGGCAACTCCTGCACAAACACAACAAACACAACGTCAAGAAATACTGTTTTTTTAGTGTCAACCTCATACTTTTACGTTGCAGACCCAAGGCCCTGTTTCACACATCATGCATTAACAGTTAGTTTACATGTTTGTATCCTGTACATGTGTAATGATATCTGTAATGATATGATATTGTAAAGTAGGGGCAGGACTTTATAAGCGTTATTCTTCTGCCTGCACCGTCTCAAACTCTCTCTTTTTTTTTGTTTGCTCTTTAATGGAATCGGATTGATTTGCCCGTTTTTTTTTCTTCTTCTACAGTATGTTGATTGTTCAAGATTAAAAAAAATAAAAAATGAAACAGAAAGCTCCCTAAACGTATGAATGGTCAATTTGTCTTTTTTCAAGATCATTTTTTGGGCATTTTTAGGCCTTTATTGACAGGACAGCTGAAGAAATGAAAGGGTAGAGAGAGAGGTGGGAATGACATGCAGTAAAGGGCCGCTGGTCGGAGTCGAACACGCGGCCGCTGCGTCGAGGAGAAAACCTCTATATATGGCGCCCAGCTCTACCAACTGAGCTATCCGGGCGCCCTTTTTCTGTTCCTTTCCTCCAGATCTACACATAGTCAAGAATTTCATAATTGGAAGGCCAGGGGCGGAGCGGGGAGGTGGATTCAGGGGCTCCGAGTCTTTTAGGTTTTTTAATACCTGTTATAACTGTTCTATGATACTACTACTGATTTGCTATTCCCTAAAGAAGTCTCATATAATTGAGTACATTAAAAACACCGTGAAATAATCGAAGACTCTATTAGAAATATATGCATGTAAACAACCATGTATACAGCATGTAAACACGGGTCTCGTGTGTCAAACTGTCCTTTAACATCAAACCATGCTGCTGTAATAAATACGTGTTGGGAACGTGGCCTACGAGCTACATGTCTAACTCGCTTCATATGTTACATCAGATTGTAATTTATTTATTTGAACAGGGACAGTGCACAAAAAAAAACATAATAGATGTCTTGTGCCAGGTTGTAGCAAATAGCTAGTTTCCGCCCGTTGTCCCTGGGCAGGTAGATGGCACAATAAAATACAGACAAAGTATTTACAGTATGCAATACAGATACATAAAGTCATACAAATCTACAGTCCCCCTATCCCACCCCATCTAGAGCTAAAATTAGACCCTCTTAGCTCTGTAGGAAGAGTATTCCACTGATTTATAGCCACAAAGGAAAATGATGTGAGACACAAAACTCAGCCACTGTACTCTTCTGAGTGTGTGTGTGTTTTTGTGTGTGTGTGTGTGTGTGTGTGTGTGTGTGTGTGTGTGGCAGCAGTACTAGGCTGCATGAGAAGAGCTGCGATCCAACCCTCTCATCATACAGCAGAGGCCCGTCTTTCTTTTTCTAACATGCTCGCTGTCATGTAAAGTCTCACAGAGTGAAAGAAAGATGAAGGCAGGCCATACTGGTTCTCCATTGAGTAATCCCTCTGGGAACACATATCCAACTATAAAGCACGTTGTGTGTGTGTGTGTGTGTGTGTGTGTGTGTCCGTCCGTTGTCTTTCATATATCTCGAGTACCTTTCATCGTTTGGAATTTGGAGCAGTTGGGACAGTGTTGAATATTAACCCTTGTGTTGTCTTCCCAGTCGACCATGATGCAACTTTTTGATTTTCTGCGTCAAAATGTAAAAAAAACCTTTTTGTCAAGTTTCTGTCAATATTTTTCTGCGCTGTTTTGACATTTTTGTCACTTTTCCCATGTTTGTGTCACTTTTTCAAAAATTTCTCACTTTTTCTGGCGTTTTTGAAGATTTTCCTGACGTTTTTGTCACTTTTTTTGTCACTTTATTGACATTTTTTCCCTACATTTTTCAACGTTCTGTTATCAATTTTTCTTTACATGCTATAAAATTTAATAAAACACCCAAATTCAATGAAAGTAGTGAACTGATCATTTATTGTGAATGGTGAAGAGCGTTGTAGGGAACCATCCACGTTATTTTGTTTTAACATTTGGTTGAAAGAAACCCAAATTTCTGATATAGAAACTTTTTGAAAATGGGTCAAATTTGATCCCAGGAAACAACATGAGGGTTAATAAATATGAATTAAACTAAGCAACCGCACAATAAAGGTTGAGGGGAAAAAACAGGGGTACGTGAGTTCCTCTGGCAGGGCTTTGGGGGTCACATACTACTGAGAAAATGATGTCAATAAGGAAAGCTCCACTAGATGGCAGTATTGCACTGTGGTTAGTCTAGTGCAGACACATGAAGCTCGCCAGAATAACCGGAGAGCAGGGCTCATCCCATCTTTACAGGGACCTTTCTCTACATACATATCACACAGAGCTGCAACATGATGAAAAATGAGATTGTGAGTGTCTTCAACAAATAGAACCGAGAGAGAGCCAAGCCACTGCTACTACTGCGACATCAATGCCCTCCCGGTGAGTATTTTTGCAGCAGTAACAGAAATCAGGTAACAGCCCTGTGTGTTTGAGGCATGTCTGCTGTGTGACAGCTCCCTGCTCGAGTAAAGGCACACAACACACTAAGTCTGCAACTAACGATTGTTTTCTCGATTAATGGAGAAGCTGTTTGGTGTATAAAATGTCAGAAAATGTTTCCATATGTAACATCTAGTATTGACCTACGCTATGCAAACCACGGACATTGGCGAACATCAAGGAAGGTCACTGGTAATGTAGACTTTGTGTCTGTGTCTACACATGTTTACATATTTTCGTGTGAGTTTGCGTGTTAAGTAGTTGGAACTGTAATATGTCTATGTAGTTGTTTAAAAAGTCAAGATTCTAAGTAAAAAAAAAAGGTAACACTTAACTTGAAGGTATCAACATAATCGTGACGTGACACTGTCATAACTATAACATGAGTCATGACACTGTCATGAACGTGTCATAAACGTTGTGAACAAGTCATAAACGTTTACATTCTTGATTATGACAACTTGGCATTAATCTAAGTGACATTACCAGAAGTTGTCTTGGTCATGACAAGTTGACATTGTTGGGGATGTCCTTATTAAGACAACATGACATTAAACAGGATGACATTATGTCAAGTTGTCATGACAAAGACATCTTCTGGTAATGTCATCCTGGTTAATGTCAAGTTGTCTTAATGAGGACACTCCAAAGAAATGTAATGTCAATTTGTCATGACAAAGACATCCCAAACAATGTCAAGTTGTCATGACCAAGACAACTTCTGGTAATGTCACTTTGATTAATGTCAAGTTGTCATAATCAAGACATCCCAAACAATGTCAACTTGTCATGACAAAAACCGAATGACACTTAATGACAGAAGTCAATAACGTTTATGACTTGTTTACAACGTTTATGACACGTTCATGACAGTGTCATGTCATAGATATGACAGTGTCATGTCACGATTATGTCGATACCTTCAATTAAAGTGTTACTAAAAAAACAAAAATGTCATTCTCTGGTCTTAACTAATAGTCAAAATAATTCATAATGTTAAAAATTTAAAATTTGGTATAATGTCATGTAAATTAGGTATATTGACCATGAATAAAATAAACAAAAAACGTTAAAAAAGTGACCAAAACGTTTAAAAAAGTGTCAAAAGCATCGAAAAAAGGGACAAAATTGTCAGGAAAAGCGGCAATTTGTTCTGGGTCAATTATGACCCCGAATGACAACAAGTTCATGGTCAACGGGAAGACAACACAAGGGTTAACATAAAAAAAAATGACTCAAACCGATTCATTGATTATCAAAATAGTTGTAGAGGTAATCAATTCATCTTTGCAACTCTACGACATACTGGGAACTGGGCTGATTGTGGCCGTGGGGTTAGAAGCCTTGGGCGCTGCAGGCACACAGGGCCGAGCTTTACGGCCACAGCTCTCCATCTGTTCCACCAGCCACCCCCCCCACCTCCCGGCCACTGGCTTCCCTCCAGCCTCCCGACACTCTTGTCTCTCTCCCAGGCCCTGGCAGGAGCCGAGCTCCATGGGAAAGCAAACAATCGTTTGTTAGCCTGACAGGGAGAATGAGAGAGGAGGCAAGGGAGAAGCCAAAGAGAAGGTGAGTGTCAAGTGTAGAGGGAAGTTGCGAAAAGAAAAGACTGAGAGTGGGGACGCTGAGGGTGAAGAAAGCATTCAGAGCCCGCTTATTTTGGGTGCCACCGTGTGTTGAAATAGGACTTATGGTGCGTTCTTTTTGTCCACCGAAGTCGATTTACGAGTCGTTTTCCGGAGTTACGAACCGGAAGTTGCAAAAAGAACGCCCCCAAGGTCGTATAAATTCGAGTATATAATATATATATAATCCGAGTTCACTTTCAAAGATGGCTACGTCGTGCATCACACGTAGTAAACATTGTGGTTTTCTAGAATTTTAAGCACTTTTGTTGTTGTTGTTGTAACCAAATGAAGAAGTCGTACACATAGCGCTGTATACTGCTACCTATAGGCATGTCTCTACAGTCTTATTAGGAGTTAAACATAGTGCTGTATACTGCTACCTATAGACATGTCTCTACAGTCTTATTAGGAGTTAAACATAGTGCTGTATACTGCTACCTATAGGCATGTCTCTACAGTCTTATTAGGAGTTAAACATAGTGCTGTATACTGCTACCTATAGGCATGTCTTTACAGTCTTATTAGGAGTTAAACATAGCGCTGTATACTGCTACCTATAGGCATGTCTCTATAGTCTTATTAGGAGTTAAACATAGTGCTGTATACTGCTACCTATAGGCATGTCTCTACAGTCTTATTAGGAGTTAAACATAGTGCTGTATACTGCTACCTATAGGCATGTCTCTACAGTCTTATTAGGAGTTAAACATAGTGCTGTATACTGCTACCTATAGGCATGTCTCTACAGTCTGATTAGGAGTTAAACATAGTGCTGTATACTGCTACCTATAGGCATGTCTCTACAGTCTTATTAGGAGTTAGACATAGTGCTGTATACTGCTACCTATAGGCATGTCTTTACAGTCTTATTAGGAGTTAAACATAGCGCTGTATACTGCTACCTATAGGCATGCCTCTACAGTCTTATTAGGAGTTAAACATAGTGCTGTATACTGCTACCTATAGGCATGTCTCTACAGTCTTATTAGGAGTTAAACATAGTGCTGTATACTGCTACCTATAGGCATGTCTCTACAGTCTTATTAGGAGTTAGACATCACACCCGTGTTGAAAACACCTATTTATGAACTTTAATATCCAAAGGAAAATAAACTCGAAATGTAATAGCACAACATGGTGTCAACATATAAAAAAAACCAAAAAAGCACTTTTAAGCCGGAGAGCAGAGTTCACCATCCATCCATCCATCTTCGTCCGCTTATCCCCAAACTTCCCTTTCCCGAGCAACATTAACCAGCTCCGACTGGGGGATCCCGAGGCGTTCCCAGGCCAGGTTGGAGATATAATCCCTCCACCTAGTCCTGGGTCTTCCCCGAGGCCTCCTCCCAGCTGGACGTGCCTGGAACACCTCCCTGGGGAGGCGCCCAGGGGGCATCCTTACTGGATGCCCGAACCACCTCAACTGGCTCCTTTCGACGCAAAGGAGCAGCGGCTCTACTCCGAGCTCTTCACGGATGACTGAGCTTCTCACCCTATCTCTAAGGGAGACGCCAGCCACCCTCCTGAGGAAACCCATTTCAGCCGCTTGTACCCTGGATCTCGTTCTTTCGGTCATGACCCTGCCTTCATGACCATAGGTGAGGGTAGGAACGAAAACTGACCGGTAGATCGAGAGCTTTGCCTTCTGGCTAAGCTCTCTTTTCGTCAGCAGTGCGATAGATTGAATGTAATACCGCACCCGCTGCGCCCGATTCTCCGACCAATCTCCCGCTCCATTGTCCCTCACTCATGAACAAAACCCCAAGGTACTTGAACTCCTTCACTTCGGGTAAGGACTCATTCCCTACCTGGAGAAGGCATTCCATCGGTTTCCTGCTGAGAACCATGGCCTCAGATTTAGAGGTGCTGATCCTCATCCCAACCGCTTCACACTCGGTTGCGAACCGATCCAGTGAGTGCTGAAGGTCGCAGGCCGATGATGCCATCAGGACCACATCATCTGCAAAGAGCAGCGATGAGATACCCAGCCCACCAAACTGCAACCCCTCCCCACCCCGACTACGCCTCAATATCATGTCCATAAATATTACAAACAGGATTGGTGACAAAGCGCAGCCCTGGCGGAGGCCAACCCTCACCTGAAACGAGTCCGACTTACTACCGAGAACCCGGACACAGCTCTCACTTTGGTCATACAGAGATTGGATGGCCCTGAGTAGAGACCCCCTCACCCCATACTCCCGCAGCCCCTCCCACAGTATCTCCCGGGGGACCCGGTCATACGCCTTCTCCAAATCCACAAAACACATTCAGACCGGTTGGGCATACTCCCAGGCTCCCTCCAGGATCCTTGCGAGAGTGAAGATCTGGTCCGTTGTTCCACGACCAGGACGGAATCCGCATTGTTCCTCCTCAACCCGAGGTTTGACTATCGGCCGAACCCTCCTTTCCAGCACCTTGGAGTAGACTTTACCAGGGAGGCTGAGAAGTGTGATACCCCTATAATTGGCACACACCCTCTGGTCCCCCTTTTTAAAAAGGGGAACCACCACCCCAGTCTGCCACTCCTTTGGCACCGTCCCAGACTTCCACGCAATGTTGAAGAGGCGTGTCAACCAGGACAGCCCCTCCACACCCAGAGCCTTGAGCATTTCTGGACGGATCTCATCAATCCCCGGGGCTTTGCCACCGTGTAGTTGTTTGACTACATCAGTGAATTCCGCCTGGGAAATCAACGACAATCCCCCATTATCCTCCAGCTCTGCCTCTAACATAGAGGGCGTATTAGTCAGATTCAGGAGTTCCTCAAAGTGCTCCTTCCACCGCCCTATTACCTCCTCAGTTGAGGTCAACAGTGTCCCATCCTTACTGTACACAGCTTGGATGGTTCCCCGCTTCCCCCTCCTGAGGTGGCGAACAGTTTTCCAGAAGCACTTTGGTGCTGACCGAAAGTCCTTCTCCATGTCTTCTACAAACCTCTCCCACACCCGCTGCTTTGCCTCTTTCACGGCAGAGGCTGCAGCCCTTCGGGCCCTTCGGTACCCTGCAACTGCCTCCGGAGTCCTCCGGGATAACATATCCCGGAAAGACTCCTTCTTCAGTCGGACGGCTTCCCTGACCACCGGTGTCCACCACGGTGTTCGTGGGTTACCGCCCCTTGAGGCACCTAAGACCCTAAGACCACAGCTCCTCACCACAGCTTCAGCAATGGAAACTTTGAACATTGTCCACTCGGGTTCAATGCCCCCAGCCTCCACAGGGATGCACGAAAAGCTCCGCCGGAGGTGTGAGTTGAAAGTCTGTTGGACAGGGGTCTCCTCCAGACGTTCCCAATTTACCCGCACTACACGTTTGGGCTTACCAGGTCTGTCCAGAGTCTTCCCCCACCCTCTGACCCAACTCACCACCAGATGGTGATCGGTTGACAGCTCTGCCCCTCTCTTCACCCGAGCGTCCAAAACATACGGCCTCAGATCAGATGAAACGATTATGAAATCGATCATTGACCTTCGGCCTAGGGTGCTCTGGTACCAGGTACACTTATGAGCATCTCTATGTTCGAACATGGTGTTCGTTATAGACAATCCATGACTAGCACAGAAGTCCAACAACAAACAACCACTCTGGTTTAGATCAGGGAGGCCGTTCCCCCCAATCACGCCTCTCCAGGTGTCTCCATCATTGCCCACGTGTGCGTTGAAGTCCCCCAGCAGAACAATGGAGTCCCCCACTGGAGCCCCATACAGGACTCCAGTCAAGGTCTCCAAGAAGGCCGAATACTCCGAACTCCTGTTTGGTGCATATGCACAAACAACAGCCAGAGTTTTCCCCCCCACAACCCGCAGGCGTAGGGAGGCGACCCTCTCGTCCACCGGGGTAAACTCCAACACAGCGGTGCTCAGCCGGGGGCTTGTGAGTATCCCCACACCCGCCCGGCGCCTCACACCCTGGGCAACTCCGGAGAAGAAAACAGTCCAACCCCTATCCAGGAGTATGGTTCCAGAACCAAGACTGTGCGTAGAGGTAAGCCCCACCAGATCTAACCGGTAGCGCTCCACCTCCCGCACCAGTTCCGGCTCCTTCCCCCACAGAGAGGTGACGTTCCACGTCCCCAGAGCCAGCGTCTGCCGCCCGGGTCTGGTCCGTCGAGGCACCTGACCTTCACTGCCACCCATGTGGCATCGCACCCGACCCCAACGGTTCCTCCCACAGGTGGTGGGCCCATGGGCTGAGCAGAGTTCACGTCGGGGCGAAAACAAAATACTATCACCCAGGAAATGCTCGTTGTTTTTCAAATTCGCCACACTTTCGCCGCATAAATTGCCGATTTCCGCGCAAAATATGCGTGGCTTGCATGATTTCATAATCCCCGCATTTTCCTTGCAAAAAAGTCCCATAATACAGTATATCTTAGCAGAAAGTTGAAAAATGTTGCATTTACTTCACACAAGAGCAGCCATTTCCCCCTGTTGCCATGGGAACGTTATGAAGTGACGTAATTATGCGACGTGAACATCATCGAAAAGCAGGGTGTTGGGGGGGAATTACTTTTTTTCTTCTCTTTTTCATCAAACCGCAGTTTTTGCAAGTTCCCGCAATTTCATTGCATAAAATTGAATAAATATCCCACATATTCCATCGCATTTTTTAAGAAAACGTGCCGCATAATCAAGGATTTTTGCACGCAACAATCACAAAAAAACTCTCTTAAATAAACTTTCTGGAAGGACTGCATATAATGTTATCACTTATAAGCTCGACAATATAAGTGTGCAATATAATAATCATTAAATAACATAAATGAGACCATAAACAACATACAGTATGTGGCTCCTACAACACCCTCTGCAGTACGCCTAATATTGCTTAATTAGGCTTTCCACACTGACCTAATTTCTAGCTTCGATGTAAAAGGTTGCTGAACTCAGCTCTTTTGATGCCTGTTCTATCGGTGCTTACTGCTTCTTCACTGACAACTTCATCAACATCCTCAAACAATCTCATTACGCTTTTATCACTGCGCATACAAACGTATTCAATTAGACACTGAGGGGATTAGACACAGGGAGACTTCCATCATCACCTTCTCATAGTAATCCTTCCAGGCTCCCTGGTTTAGAAGATTAGATCTGTGTTCAAAACAGGGCAATCGATGAGAACACCAAATGAAGATATCACACTAGGAATAGGGCTGTAATGATACAAGAGCTGCAGTGATTAATCGATTAGTTGTCAACTAATCACCCATGCACTTTCACTGTTAAATTGAATGCAGTATAGAGGTGGATGAACAATGTCTTTGTCATTGTGTATGTTTGTTTTGCCAATGTAAATGTAACCATTATGTGTACCTTTTAATTTATAGTAAATGAATGCTGTATGACTGCTGGCTTTCTCTATGTTAATGTGGCCATATTATGCTCATTTTCAGGTTCATAATTGTATTTTGAGGTTGTACCAGAATATGTTTACATGGTTTAATTTTCAAAAAACACCATATTTTTGTTGTACTGCACATTGCTGCACCTCCTCTTGTCACCCTGTGTTCAGGTCTCTGTTTTAGCTACAGAGTGAGACCTCTCAACTTCTGTAACATCTTTGTTGTCAGTCGCACATGCTCAGTAGCTAGGTAAGGACTACATAAGCTAGCTAGCTGTTTCTCCAACTTCAGTCAGTACAAGGCAGGATTAGCCGGGAGACTTCTTCTAAATGAGGGCGCACTTCGCACTTAGCGTGGAATACCTGCAGAACAGGGACATGGAAGTGGTTCTATACAATTTATTTTGTAGATTAGGGTAGATTAGGGTGATTAGGTTGTGTGTTGTAGCAGAGTTTTGCCATTAAGAACGAGCTAGCATAGCTAACGGTTAGCCCCCTCGTTTCGGATAGTGACGTAGAAAGCCGTGCAGATTTTGACCAGCTCACCCGGAGACTGAAGGCAGGACACATTCAGAAACCGTATCTCACTCAGAAAAGCATGGATGGGTTTATTTCAAAGTGTGTATGCGTTTGGAAGCACCAGAGACACAAAATAACACCCCAAATCCCAGAAAAAGTGATTTTTTTCATAATATGGCCCCTTTAAAATTGGGCATGTGATATTGGTTTATATCAATCGCATTGTGGCAGACTTTGTGATATTAGCAAATATATCGTTGTCCAAAGAATCAATATAATTATTTACATTAACCAGGAAGCACTGACCTTCAAATGTAAGTAGATTTTTTCTTGTAGCTACTTCAATTTAAATGTCATTCAGAGTGTATTGTATTTTAGTCCTTTTTCTAAAATATGAGTAATTGTGGAAATACTGAGGTATTCAAACCACTAATAGCTTAAATCTTAACACGAAATATGATAGTGGGAATGGAAGTCAAAGTGAGAAGTGAAAAGCACATGCATGTACATGTTCATTGTCTGACACCAACCCCCCAGGATGGATGGCATGAAATGACAATGAGCTTTTCTTCATTTTCTCTTTGCTTTAACATCGTGATCGACGATAGGCTCCTAAGCGCGAGGAGCTTTTATAATTCACCGTTTTCTTGAGGCCCAAAAGAATGAGCGGATTATTACCGGCAGCCCATTAAAGGGGGCTTAATGAGCACCGAGACTCAATTAAAGCTGGAATTACCCTCTCATCAAAGAGCAGCTCAACTGTGGACGAGGACAGGGAAATATGACCCAGACACACACACACACACACACACACACACACACACACACACACACACACACACACACACACACACACACACACACACACACTCAATTGGTATACATTACCAATCAGCGCAAAGTAAATGAAGACTTTGCACAGTATCGTTTGCCAGGGGCAGACTCACTGAATACCCACAGTCATAAAGCTGCACAGCAAACAAACAGAGACAGGGCAAACATCTTAAAACCATATCGGGGTCTGGCACGCACACACACGCACACACACAGGCAGTTGATAAAGGCTTCTCTCACACACACACACACACAGTTGATAAGGGCTTTAACAGCTTGGCTCTACTCAGTCTATTTAATAAGGAGGATTCACATGCTGCCTCGGCGCTGGCTAAACAATGGAGAAAATACTCCTCTCACAGATGATCCACAAAACCTGTGAATCTCTATAGCCAGGCCGATGTTGTTGTTAATCTTTTTGTGTGTGTGTGTATGGAAAAGTGGGTCTTGGCAGTGCTTGTTGATTAAGAGCGTCTCACAGTGTGAGAGTGTAGGAAACGTTCAGGTGATGATCCTACCTGTTGAACAGGTTGTTTCTGGACACCATGCGCAGGAAGCCTGTTGGATCAGTGACTGAGTTAAGCTTGTTGTTGAGCTCCTCAAATTGTTGGTCCAACAAATCTCCCGCCTCGCTCTCCGTCTCGCTGCTCGAACATCCTCTGAAAGAGAGAGAGAGACGGAGATGAGCGAGAGACATGTTGGCAAGAAAAAGACACTTCAGCAAAGAAGACAATGCCGAGACTTACATTGTTCTTCTGCGGATGAGTCAACTACACACACACTGTACAACGCACACACACACACTTGGCCTAATTTTCCCAGGCTTGGTCCAACACCCTGATGATAAGCAGAGTTAAATCCTTTTATTATAATGCTGCTGATGCTGATCCAGTCAGTGGGGACTCAACCCCCCCCCCCAATCTACCCTCTTCATGCCTGAACCTCTCCTCTAATGCACCCACATCATGCCACTCTTAAGTCAGCTCATGCTCCCAATACCCCCACTTTATTTAAATCCTCGCAGAATGGGTCTCATTCGAGATTCATTCTTGTGGGGAGTTAGGCCTGGGCGATATGTAGAAAATCAAATATCACAATATTTTTAACCAGGCAAATAACACAACTGGGAGAACAGTCTGGAAAGTTTCCGAAAAGTACATCACTTTACTGTAACGCAGCCTGGGAATACGGGAAAAGAGAACACTTGTGTCATATCACGCTATTACAATATCCAAAATCTAAGACGATATCTAGTCTCATATAGGGCTGCGCAATCAATCGCAATTTTATCCAAATCGCGATATGGACTCACTAGTGCAATATCCAAATCGCAGGGGGGTGCAATATTTGTTAAAGGCAAAATATGTGTCAAACCATTCAAAAATAAAGTAGTGCTGCAGAGACGTCCCGGCCTACGAATCCTACAGACTAAAGAAAAGAAATCTTTGTGGGGCGACCTCTAGCTCACCCAGTAAGAGTGTGTGCCCCATGAGTCCATTGCAGCGGCTCGGGTTCAAATCCGACTTGTGGCCCTTTGCTGCGTCTCATCCCCTCTCTCTCCCCCCTTTCCTGTCTGGCCACTGTCAGTATCAAATAAAGGGAAAAGCCTCCAAAAAATTATCTTAAAAAATCTTAAACAACCTTTGTTTGGTATAGATCATCGCAAAAATCACACTAGTAATCATTTTCATATTTTTCATGAAAATGAGAATAATGAGACAAAACTGATAATTCGCTCCAATATCGTGAATCAAATCGCAATCGCAATATCAGTCAAAATAATTGTAATGAGATATTTCCCTCATGTTGTGCAGCCCTAGTCTCACATAACGATATATCGATTGATATTGATATATTGCCCAGCCCTATGGGGAGAACATACCGGCAGACCTGTGTCTACAATGCACTTTTAAAAAGATGACTACCATATAGACTGTAAATATATAACGGACGTAGCATCCATGACGTCACCCATTGGTTTGTGGACTGCCGTTTTGAAGCCTCAAGTTTGGCATTAAGTGGAGGATGACGCGGCCAAGCCAGTGTTGGTAATGGTTTCATGACGCTGTGCTAAGCTAAATGCTGAAGATGAAAAGTTGCTGATTTTCAGTCCCTTCTGAAGCAAGCCATCCAACGGAGATTTACCAGCAGGTAAACGCGGATGAGGTAAAAAATAAATAAAAATCAACAAACTTTCACTTAAATTACCAGCTAACACTAGCGGTAGGTAGGTAGCTAGCTAGCTTGGTTGCAGAACGCTGAACAAGACATTTTTAGGCAACCAAAATGTTCCAGTTAACTTTGATGAAGTGAAAACACACCGTGAGAGGGTCAACGTTGAGGTCTGTTTTAATGTCCACAGTGTTAGCATGGTTAGCATTGCTAAGCCTCTGTCCTGATTGACCGGTCCTAAAGCATCCCCTGCTTTATCGTCTATTTTAAAATAAATGGGAGCATCATTTACTAAATGAACATCATGCTGTGTTGAAGAAGACTTGAAACTAGCGATTGGGACCATAAACTCATTATGAAAATGTTTACTGAGGTAATAAATCAAGTGAGAAGTAGGCTCATTTTCTCATAGACTTCTATAGAAACAGACTTCTTTTTGGAGCCAGTGGAGTCGCCCACTGCTGGAAGTTAGAGAGAACGCAGCTTTAAGGAGCTTCAGTATTGGCTTCAACTTTAGAGACCTGGAAGTTCGTCCATTATTTTTACAGTGCATGATGATAATTCAAAAAATATATATATATATTTCTGCTGTCACAAAGGCTACATCCTCCCCCATTATATATCACCCTCTCTTTCACACACACATGCTCTCCCTCATTCATCTTCCCTCTGCACTCATATCAGAGTGCTGCCTCCCTTTCTCTCCACTCTGGAGAATGAATGTGCTGGTAAGTGGTGCCATATTGTGCCCATCCAGGCGCAGTGGCGTGTGTGCAGCTTCCCATTGGAGTAGTAAATGAGCTGGTAATGGGGCAGGAGGGCCAGGCTGTGAGGACTGGCGCAGGCCGGCACTGGGCGGACCAGTTGGGCACTATGGATCAAACGGCAACTAGAGAAACGTCAAATGCGGTGCAGACCCACTGATGTCTACGGGTGATTTTTTGCTGTCAATATACATCTCGCCAAGTTCTCCGTCTTGTCCTGCAGAGTCCCTCCGGCTACTTCTCTGTTCTCTGTGAGTTTTTTTTTTTTACCCACCAGCCTTTGCTTCTGTGGATTTTACTGCATCGATTTTACCACTGCATCTTAACCTTCTCCCCATTCCTCCTACTCTCAGGAAACCCCCGGTCTTTCTTCCTTCACTTGTCAGGTTCGATGTTTGTTTGGTGTGTTCAATAGTCGGGCTATCCACAGAGCCATTATTCCGTCTCATTTGTTCCCACTCAGGAGGAGAGAGCGAGTACTTTGGGACGGTAGTGGAGGCCTGTCATCACAGGGTGCAATGGGGCTGAATAACACTCTTTTACACACACACACACACACACACACACACACACACACACGGAATTTTGATTGGGCTACATTTTTAATGAGATGTCATGTTGTTTGTACACTTGCCTCTGATTGCTGGTTACCAGGCGCTTTCCAAAGAGCACTTGTTAATGAAACAATGTGATCTGTTCTGCCTTTGCTTCTATTTTGGATCAATAAAGTCTATATTGGTGTGTTTTTCTCTTTGTCTGCTCAGCCATAATTGCTTTCCTTGTTCAGGAAAAATAAAAACAAAGCACCATGGATGTGTAAAAAAAGCTCCTGGATACAGCGTTCGAGGCAGAGCCCCGGAAAAGCTCTTGCGACAGCCAAAAAAGTTGAAAATCCTCGTGTAAAATGACCCGGATGATCGTACTTCCGCACTGTGCGGCCCAAAAATCAGGCGCGGTAGTGACTTGAAAGTGGATTAAATGATTTAATTGTGCAATTACACCCAACCTATTATCCAGTAGCAATGGATTACAGATGGAATGTAACCCTAACATAGGGCCTAATTTTAAGAAAAATCTTATAAATGTGGGAACATAGGGCCTCATTTTCAGTGAAAAAAAAAATCTTAGAAATGTGGGAGCATTGGGCTGTGTGAACATAGGGCTATGGGACCATAGGGCTGTGGGACCATAGGGCTGTGGGACCATAAGGCTGTGGGAACATAGGGCTGTGGGACCATAGGGCTGTGGGACCATAGGGCTGTGGGACCATTGGGCTGTGGGAACATAGGGCTGTGGGACCATAGGGCTGTGGGAACATAGGGCTGTGGGAACATAGGGCTGTGGGAACATAGGGCTGTGGGACCATAGGGCTGTGGGACCATTGGGCTGTGGGAACATAGGGCTGTGGGACCATAGGGCTGTGGGAACATAGGGCTGTGGGAACATAGGGCTGTGGGACCATTGGGCTGTGGGAACATAGGGCTGTGGGAACATAGGGCTGTGGGACCATAGGACTGTGGGACCATAGGGCTGTGGGACCATAGGGCTGTGGGAACATAGGGCTGTGGGAACATAGGGCTGTGGGAACATTGGGCTGTGGGACCATAGGGCTGTGGGACCATAGGGCTGTGGGACCATAGGACTGTGGGACCATAGGGCTGTGGGAACGTAAGGCTGACCCCAAATGGGGTCATTTCACTGACTCTCACAAAAATGGATCCACTGTCATGTAAGTCTGAGGGAAAAAGTCGTTTTGGGGCCAGAGGGCATCACGTGACGGACACGGAAGTTGCAATTTCACTGTCGGCCGCTGTGTCAAATGTACTTCAAAGCCCGGCGCCCTTCCTTGGGGCCCACAAAGAACAGGTTGGGTACAGACCAAATGGCTACTGCATTGAATAAACCAGTGATAGCAGCAATATGACATTTTTTAATTTAGATTATCAATGGTCCTGATACAGATAATGAGCTCACAGACAGACAGTTCTCTTCAGTTCGCTGTGAAAGCTGTAAAGATCTCACCTGCTGTAGTAAGACTCTACTCCCAGAGCCTCACGGGCGCTGGCGATGTGCTGCTCCAACGAGGAGCCGCTGACCACCCCGCTGCCGCCGCTGCCCCCCCCCTCCTGGAAGTCTGAGCCTCCGTCTGACACGCCCTCGCCCAGATACACCTCATGAAACTTCAGGATGCCTGCAGAGAGAGAAGGGAGGGCGAAACATGATGTGAAAAAGAGTAATACGTTTCAAAAAGAAAAGAATTAACTGAACGCCTCTTTTTCTAATATGTTCTATCTTTTCTTAGGAGGGAATATTGATTCGATAGTTTCAACCGAGAGCTGTGAGTGAGGACACGTGCAGGAGTGCATCTGTTGAGCAAAATGAATAAAACAAATAATGTTCAATAAAAGATAAGAGTAGGCTGCCTGTGCCATCTGCTCACCGCCATCAGAGCTCGGCTGAGTTAGGGGGGCGGGCAAGAGCACTCTGGAGTACAGGCTGCGTGTGTGTGTCTGTGTCTGAGTGTGTGTGTGTGTATGTGTGTCTGTGTATGTGTGACTGTATGTGTCTGTATGTGTGTCTGTGTAAGTGTCTGTGTGTGCGCTTGTGTGTGTGTGTGTGTGTGTGTGTGTGTGTGTGTGTGTGTGTGTGTGTGTGTGTGTGTGTGCTGTATAACTGAGATGTGCTCGCATGTATGTATATTTTGTATTAAATGCTTTTGAATGGTGAGTATATGTGATGAGAGCTGCAAAGATTAATCAACTAGGTGTTAGTCAATTTAATCACCACTTATTTTGATAATCAATTAATTGGTTTGAGTAATGTTTTTATGAAAAAGGTAAAAAAAAATCTCTGATTCCACCTTGTCAAATGTGAATATGTTCTAGTTTTTTCTCTCCTCTGAGAAAGTAAACTGAATATCTTTGAGTTGGGGACAAAACAAGACATTTGTGGATGTCATCTTGAGCTTTTTGGGAAACACTGATCCACATTTTTCACCATTTTCTGACATTTTATGGAGCAAACAACTAATCCATTAATTAAAAAAACAATCAACCGATTAATTGACGATGACGGTGTTATCCAGATCTATAAAATGGGACAGCATGTACACTACTGAAGTAATTAGGACCTCAGCAGCCCTTTTGTGTTGACTGCAGACTCTTCCGAGTCGGCCATGTTTGTGTGCCAGCTGGATGCCAGGGAATGCCAGGCACTGACAGACAGGCGCTTAGCGAGCAAGTAGCTCCCCTCTTAGCCCTGGGTGACATTCAACACTTTGAAGATCTCCACTGGTCCCTGTGGTGTTCCTCCCGTCCGTATGACTAGTGCTGGCGGGGCAAGTTCATCATATGTATAGGTTTACTCCTGGATGCAGCAGCCGCAGGTTCAACTCCGCCCTGCGGCCCTTTGCAGCAAGTCATTCCCCACTCTTTCTCCCCTTTCATGTCTTCAGCTGTCCTATGTAAATAAAGGCCTAAATTGTCCATACAAAAATAATTTAAAAAAATTTAAGTTGGTGATGGTTTTTTGGGCCCTTTTTGTGACACTGGACTTTTTTTCAAATGTTTTTTTGACTATTTTTTCGATTTGTCAAACAATGTTTGAACCCTTTTGACATTTTTTTTTTTTTTTTTGGGAAAAAAACTATTTGTATAGGGGCCAGTAAAAATCAACCTTGGGCAAGTAGAATATTTTTTTCCACTTGCATGACCGGACAAGTAAAACCTTAACGTTGAACCCTGACGAGTCATATAAACGAGCTGCATCTTAGTCGCTGTGTCAAAAAAAAAAGACAGAAATGGAGAAGTAATAATTGAACAGGATGAAAAGAGACTGAGAAATTAGGATTAGTCTTGGTGCAAACAGCTGAGTGTTTTCCCTGTTGTCGATGCCATTTGGCTGCGTCACTTTCAATTAGCACGGTTCGTTGGCAGATGATCTTCTGTGGCAAGGAAGCAACGCAGGGGGCAAATCCTACCAGCAGAGTGGCAGGTGGCACACCGCGTGGTGTGAAAGCTGGCCTTCTTACCCCTGCAGCGAAAAACAGGCTACAGCCCCCGGGCCTTTTAACCGCTTTGATGTGAACAATTTGATTTGATTTGGAGTGTTAGGAACAGCAACATGTCCCCGCCGGTCGGACTGACTGCTAGTTTGGGTGGGGGTCATTGTCTTTAGCCTGTGGCCCAACAAGTACATTAGCTCTCCAAGCTAACGCTAGTCAAAGTGTTGACATATGAAAGCATCAAACATGCAGACAGCTGCTAAACTCCAAAAGTATATCGGCTATACAGGCTACTTAAAGTGCTCATATTATGCTCATTTTCAGGTTCATAATTGTATTTAGAGGTTATATCAGAATAGCTTGACATGGTTTAATTTTTAAAAAAAAATCCATATTTTTGTTGTACTGCACATTGCTGCAGCTCCTCTTTTCACCCTGTGTGTTGAGCTCTCTGTTTAAGCTACAGAGTGAGACATCTCACTTCTGTTCCATCTTTGTTGGGAGTCGCACATGCTCAGTACCTAGGTAAGGACTACTAGCCAGTCAGAAGCAGAGTATGAGGGCGTGCCCTGACAGTACCTAGTGAAGGACTACTAGCCAGTCAGAAGCAGAGTATGAGGGCGTGCCCTGACAGTACCTAGGTAAGGACTACTAGCCAGTCAGAAGTATGAGGGCGTGCCAATGGCTGGACTACAATAAAGCTGTTTGGAGCAGTTTGTGAACAGTGTTTTCTGGTGGAGATGGTAAATCCCTTTGGGGTGGACTTTGGAATTTTTCACTTTGTAAACCTATAACATGCACAAAAAAAAAAAAAAAAAAAAAAATATATATAACACAATAAAGGAAAGGGGGAAAGCCAAAAAAGCATAATATGAGCACTTTAAGTCTCAAGATCTTATGTTTAAGTTTTTACGTTGATTTTCGAATGTTGTTTTTCTGTTACACGTTTGTGTTGTGAAGCAAGCAATTATAGCACTATGTCCAAGACTAATTTCCCCTCGAGGACAATAGAGTGTATCCTATTCTATTCTATTAGATGAAAGTCGGTGGTCACCTGCTCCTGGAGCCAGCAGCCAGCTGTACAGGTAACCAGCAGCCATGGAGAAATACAGCACCAGGGCCCTCTGGCTGTTGACCGTGTCCAGGATGTGCTCCACCGTCACCGGGGTGTAGGGGTCCGAGTCCTGCTGGCCTGTCTGCCTCTCCACCAGGAGGTCAGCGAAGGCTCGCGTCCGCCCGCGCTCCGCCACCGCCAGAGCCTCGTCGTGGTGGCCTGTGTGTGTTCGGGAGGGCAATGCTGATTAAAGGGGAGACACTACTGGCAAACACATCAGAATCAGACAAAAAAACTGATTTATTGCCGGGGTTACTAGGAATTTGCCTTGGTTGACGGTGCACACATACAAACATATTTAAACAATAATATGAAATGAACAATAAATACAGCAACAAATAGCGCATAAATATAACGAAACGTACTAAATGTAAGAAAAAAAAAGTATGGCTTTATTGCAGAATGTGCAAAAGTCCAGGATATACAGAATGTGCAGAGGACAGGATTTAGGATAAGATTAAATTATCAAATCAGTTTTCAACTTGGAGGTTTGGGTTTTTCTCGAAGGTATCAACATAATCGTGACATGACACAGTCATAACTATGACATGACACTGTCATGAACGTGTCATAAACGTTATTGACTTTTGTCATTAAGTGTGGTTCGGTTTTGTCATGACAAGTTGACATTGTTTGGGTTGTCTTTGTAATGACAACTTGACATTAACCAGGATGACATTACCAAAAGATGTATTTGTCATGACAACTTGACATTAAAGTTCTTTGGAGTGTCCTTATTAAGACAACCTGACATTAAACAGGATGACATTGTGTCAAGTTGTCATTACCAAGAGAACTTCTGGTAATGTCACATTGATTAAAGTCAAGTTGTCATGCTCAAGACAACCCAAACAATGTAAAAAAACGAATGACACTTAATGAAAGAAATCCTAAACATTTATGACACTTTCATGTTATGTCACGATTATGTCGATACCTTCAAGTGCTACCCATTAGACTTTCAGAAAACAAAATAATTGTCCTAATGTTCATGCTACTATCTTGTTAGTTCAAATGTTTTACTTTGTAACTGTCATGTCTTCAAAATGTCTGATTTTTCAATCCATATCTTAAAAAGGTTTTGTTCTCAGACTGTCAGCCAGAAATCTCTATTTCAGTAGCACTTACACACACACACGCACGCACGCACGCACGCACGCACGCACGCACGCACGCACGCACACACACACACACACACACACACACACACACACACACACACACACACACACACACACACACACACACACACACACACACACGCACACACACCACACTTTCTACTTTCATTCCTATCTCTATTCTGAAGCTTTGAGGGCTTCATAAAAACTGGAGAAAAGAGGTTTTTTTCAAGGCTGTTGAGAGAATTTTCTGATTTATGGAGTGATAAAAAGAGCTATCCATAATCCGCTCTGTAACAACCTTTGACTCTAATACATCAACCAAATGAAACAAACTGAAGTAGCGAGGGTGTGGGAAGTGTCTGTGGACATACCTAGGCTGACAAGGACCCGTTGGAGTGCCTGGTAGCAGGAGGTTTGCAGGTCGAACAGGGAGAGTTTATAGTCCGTGCTGTGCTGGGCTTCGTGGCGGATGGTCTCAAACAGAGCGGAGGCCCGGTACAGCTGAGGACAAACGACAACAACAATCAGATGCTTTCAGATAGTCTCGGCTTGTTCACTTACAACACGTGTCAAACTCAAGGCCCGTGCGCCAAATCTGGCCCCTCAAAGATTCTGATCTGGCCCGCACATCAATTTAGGTTCACAAAACATTTTGGCCAACCTACTTTTTGCCACTTTTTCCGATGTTTTGGTCACTTTTTCCGACGTTTTTTGTGACTTTTGCCAACATTTTTGTAATTTTTTTTGACGTTTTTGTAATTTCTTTCGACGTTTTTGTCACTTTTGCCGAAATTGTTGTAATTTTTTCCAACGTTTTTTTGGGCGCTGCTTTTCTATGATGGCCGAGGAACTTTCTCCTGACTTCTTTAGGACTTTAAGTCGACCAAACTGTAAGTGAGAAGACTATATGACACAAAGCCTATCAATAAACTAAACATGTCTGGCCCTTGGTGGGATTCTAATTTTCCAGTGTGGCCCTCTGGGAAGTTGAGTTTGACGCCCCTGACTTACAAAGTCAAACCATAACGTCACGTTTAAGTCCTGAATATTGAGGTGAGCATCTTACCGGGTGTCGACGACGCTAGGGCTGCACGATATGAGGGAAATATCGAATTGTGAATTTTTGACGGATATTGCTATTGCGATATGATTCACGATGTTGGAAGGCAATGATCATTTTTGTGTCATGATCCTCATTTTTAGTCTGAAAGATAGGATTTGTAAACCAGGATGTCTGTGCAGCATCACAATACTTAACGCAGAACGGTTTGACACATATTTCGCCTTTAACAAATATTGCTAGTACACATTGCGATTTCTATGAATTTGCGATTAACTGTGCAGCCCTATATAGCCTGGATGCCAGCCGAATTTAGCCCCGCCCACAACATTTGAGGTCGGGAAGTTCGGTCCGGACTTGATCCCTTATGGGGCAACTATGCTCGAACCAGAGCTGTTTGGACCAATCAAATTGTCAGGGTGGGCTTTATACAATGATGGACAGATGATCAACAGAAACGTAGTCAAAGAGCGCTTGGGTTGAATTTGTTTACAACAAAGATGGCTGTTGCTGGAGAATTGAGATGTGTAGATTCCTCCATCGCGTCTGTTAGAGAAGATATCGACAGCACGTTCATTTTAAAAAGAGGAACAGAGAACCACGATCAAGGCATTTGTCGATCGCAAAGATGTTTTTGCCGACCTTCCTACGTGATTCGGCAAAAGTTTAACATACGTCACATACTCCGTTGCTCTGACTGGTTGTAGGTCTATCTGTCGCTCTGATTGGTTGTAGGTCTATCTGTCGCTCTGACTGGCTGTAGGTCGATCTGTCACTCAGATTGGTTGTAGGTCTATCTGTCGCTCTGACTGGCTGTAGGTCTATCTGTCACTCTGATTGGTTGTAGGTCTATCCAATTGAGTGCAGAGGCATTTTCTTTCCTGGTTTGGTTGAAACACGCCCCATAATCACAGCCCACGTCAGGCTAGCAGCCCTACCTATAAACCAAAAAAAATATTACAATCAATAGAAAAACTAACAAAGTTACCAGTCCAAAGCTTTGAAAGTAGGCGTAATGTATCTGCGCTCTCCTTCTGGTCTTAGTCAGCAGTCTTGAAGCAGAAGTTTGTATAAATTGCAGCGGATTTATTGTATTCTTATATGTAGACAGCATTCTTAGGACACTATGGGTAAAAATGTCCAACAAATGGTGTACCATTGCATGTGTGATTATACTTTTGAAGAAAGAGAACGATAGTGATTGTGGCCACTAGATGGCACCATCCCCCCTCCCTGGTCCTCAACGAGGAGACCTGCTGTTTTCCAATTCTGCTTCTCTCTTGACTGACGAAAGTACTGTAAGGAAGCTTGATGAATCACCCTGCTACACTAGTAAACCTCTCTCCGGCTCTTGTTTGCCTGGACATGGGAAAGGGCAATGAGAAGCTAAACCATTACCTGGGCCATTTTGGATAGACAGCGTCCATGGAAACAAACACTCTGTGAGATCAGTAGGCCCGTCCGTGTTATTAGACCTTTTATATTCAGTGCCAGACATTGGATTGAGAGACTGAGAGAGAGAGAGAGACAATGGAGAGGTGGGGCGGCAGGCAGTGTTGCACATTGGCTAAGCAGAGCCAGCCAGGAGTGCTGATTCATGGAAGCCTTTATTGATTTCCTATTTCTGTGCCTATTTCTGCCCTGCAGGGCGACTGGAACTGCTATGGAGCCACTCTCCAGGAGTCCGGGGCCAGCAGAGAGGGGAAAGCACTCAAACTCAAACTGTTTGGACCACAGTTCAGACAAGACAAAGAGCTGCAGTGGAGAAAGGGCTGTTGGTGTGGATCAACACTTTCTCATGAATGGATCCATGTGATATCCAGCCCGGTCTCATGGAAGTTCGTGTATATGTGACGTTATTTGAATCTATTGATACGTGTTCACAGAGACGTTTTTGTCGGTTTTTACGTGGTGGACAACACAAAAATGTAAAGTAATGTATTTCAATGGGAAGCATATTTTGTGGCCACAGCACGAGATTGTAGGAAGTAATAGAAGAAGCCGAAAATCCGCGTAGGGAGGTTGTTCGGGGTGGTGGATGGGTCAAACAACACAGGACTTTCACCCGGGCGAGCGGGGATCGTGTCCCGTTTGCGGCGCTTTGTTTCCTGGGGATGGCGTCCCTGTGTGTGGCGTTTTGTCCCGTGTGTTACTGTGGCGCGTCTCCTGGCGTTTATGGCGCCCTTTTCCGGTAAGTTTTTCCTAAACCCAACCTCCGCCATCCCGTTATTGTGGAGTTTTGTCCCGTGTGTTACTGTGGCGCGTCTCCCGGCGTTTAAGGCGCCCTTTCCCCGGCGTTTAAGGCGCCCTTTCCCCGTAAGTTTTTTCCTAAACCCAACCTCCGCCATCCCGTTATTGTGGGGTGTTTGGAGCGGGCGTATCGCGGGCGTCTCGCGGCTTATGGAGCGACCTTTTCGGCCGCCTCCCGGCGTCCTTTCCCCGAGAAAATAATGTGACATTTACACGTAAAAAATAATGTGACATTTACATGTAAAAAACGAGAAAAACGTCTCCGTGAACACGTATCAATAGATTAAGAATAACGTGGACATTTACACGAACTGCCGTGAGAACGGGGTTGTGATATCATACAAAAACGTAGGCACAACAATTTGTAGGATATCCTCCGAAATGACGGCCACTGCTCACGGCCACTGGCGTGACAGTTAAGTTTAGGGGTCTTTAAAGTTTAGGGGTCTTTATAGTTAAATTTAGCCGAGAAAAGGGGACTGTGAGCCAGGTAGAGAGCACCGCGTTTAAGCAGCCGTTGCAGTTGTGTTTAGCCGACAAAAGGTGACTGTCCTGCGGTGCCGACACCAAAATGGCTAGTTTGGTTTGGATTAAAACACTGGTCACCTTAAATAGTACCCCCGGGACACAAACTCCCATTTCCTGGGTGAAAGTCTTGTGTGCGCTCTTACACAGCGGAAGTCAATGTGATGCATACAGCAAAAAATACTTGGAATTAGGGGTGGTACGCTTCATGAAAAAACACAGTACACTGTTAATGCGCACTAACCTCTTACTGCCGTAGTGCCCACTTTCGACACCTATGTTAAAACACTTACTGGAAATGACGAGCGGTATGGGCGTGACAAACGCAACCCATGGCAGCTGATTGGACGATCGCGTCACATGGGTCTGGCTGGTCCCGAATTTCAAAACAGACTGTCAGGGCGGCTCGTTCAGAATACGATCTCATATTGTATTAAAATAGTTCACCGAAACGTGTTTCTGAAAACATTTTAAGCTGAATCTGTCTTCATTTCAGATCAAAGGTCAGTTTAAAAGATTTTCGTCAGATTTTGAGAGACACCAAGCCGAGCGCTCCTCAAGTGGAGTGGGGCAGAGATGTCAGGTGGGAGAGAGGCTGCCCCGAGCTGGAGGATGCACCAGCGTCGTTTATAGTCCGGTGTGTGGGAACATTTTGGATTTCATGTTACCTATGATGAAATAAAACAATATAGAACTGCAACTACAGTATGTGCATGTTTTGTGCAACATGCATTCAATATGCTAATTTTAGCTATATGCTGAAGTATATTCTGGAGTGTTAAAGATTGAAAGAAAAAAATAACAAGAACCGTACAGAACCGAAAACCGTACCACCCCTACTTGGAATATATATGAATTACAGCACTGTGGGAAAGAAAGAGCATGTGGGTTCTTTCTGCACACACACACACACACACACACACACACACACACACACACACACACACACACACACACACACACACACACACACACACACACACTGTAGCTCGTTTGGAATATCCCAAGGTCATGCAGGAAAAGTGTGTCAGAGGGAGTGAAGGGGGAGAGTCGAGATCAGCGTTGAATCTGGGAGCTCTGCTGCATTAGTGCTAGTAGACGGAGCTGCTGGTCTCAGGCTGATTTTGCTGATAGGACTGTGGGCGGATTGCTGCAGTGCTAGTTTAATCGGTTAGGCTCGCCGACACCCCCTCTTCGGGCCTGACCCTCTCCAGATGAAAGGGAAACAATCCCAAATGCGCTGCTTCCGCTGTGACTCGCCTTGGCTGGGGTTCAGGTAATTATCTGCTACGTTCTTCCTGCTCATGGTTTGACTGTCACTAGTCTCGCATTGCCAGACCTTCCTCCACAACGCTGCCGAGGAGGGTCCGGCAAGTCCACACAGCATTCCCGGGATGGGAGAAAAACGTGCTCTGGTTTATTGGCTTTTCTTTAAACCAATCACAATCGTCTTGGGGCGGGGCTAAGCGCTGCACGGAGCCACGGTGCCTCTGCAAAATAGCCTCGGGGGAAGGAACTTGTTTTGGTGGAACATGTGTATGTTCAAAAGTAGTTTTTGTTGTGCAACAGAAAACTCAGATTGGACAGATAGTCTAGCTAGCTGTCTGGATTTACCCTGCAGAGATCTGAGGAGCAGTTAACCATAGTCCTCACAAATCCACCGGAGGTTAGAACGCCAACACAAAGAATGAGGAAGGGGACGGACATCCGGCAGAAATGAAAGACATCCCGGAAATGGAACATCGTGGATATAGACCAGACTGTCACTGACACTAACATGGCTATGGAAGCATATAAGGGACGTATGTATATGAATTTTA
Source organism: Perca flavescens (assembly GCF_004354835.1). Taxonomy (NCBI): domain Eukaryota; kingdom Metazoa; phylum Chordata; class Actinopteri; order Perciformes; family Percidae; genus Perca; species Perca flavescens. The sequence continues at coordinate 37,228,841 of NC_041335.1, forward strand.
ACAGCCACTGAATACTTTATATTGAAATATTTTACTTCGAAAATCAAGTATTGTATCTAACTGTATTTGTTCTGAATTCTCCTCTTTGAAATTAAAATATGAAATTTCTCGATTTTCAATTTCAAAAGCTGAATTTAAATTTTTTTTTTTTCCCAATGTTCACAAATTGAAAACGGGACAACCTACCTGGCGGTCATCTTTGAGTTTCTATTATCGAGCCCCCTTTCTTGGATCACATGACAAACCGCGCTCTGATAGGCCAGAAGTCAGTTTGATTGTCAGAATTGATCGAATTGAATTTGAGCAACTTGAATCTATCTTTTTGAAATTCAGAATCTTGAATATTTGGATCAGAACTTGTGACCACTGTAAAAAAAAAAAATTAAAATTCAGCGTTTGGAATTGTAAAATCAAGAAACTTCACTTAGTTTTATTTTCAAAGAATTAAAAAGAAATACATTCAGATACATCATTTTCAAAGTAACATACTCCAACGTTAAGTATTCAGTGGCTGTTAAAATTCAAATACTTATGTCTCTCATTTGCTTCCATACTTGGCTTTTCTCTGACATGTTAAGTGAATGTCAATGTCACACTGAATCTGTAACGTGTGCAGAGCTTGATACCAATGTACCTCTAATGATTTTTTTTAAAATACACTCTCATTCTGTGTGACACTGTTTAAATACACAGAGAATGGGGAACATGAGGTCAAGCACTCTCTCATATGGATGTTTTATGAATTTCAATTCGAGCCTACACAAATGAGGTTTGAAGTGGGTTGGGGGTATTTACCAAGGTCATCTGCAGCAGCTTATGAATAACCATTTGATGTTTTACAACAGCAACTTTTCCCACCACCAATTCACCCCGAGGGCTACAAGCTGACATAGGGAGATACAAATATCTTAAAGGGTCAACTTAACCTCAACCTGGACCCTATTTTCCCACGTTTTTGTGTCTAAGTGACTAATGGGAACAACAATGCTTGAAATTGGTCCAGTATTAAGCAAGACAGAAACAAGCTGCAATGGAACCCTAAAGGGCAAATGTGCATCGTTATTTTCCCTCCACTAAATGTTCTGTTTTTGCCGCTGACAGGCTCAGATTATTATTCTAAGTGTCTGACAACATTATGGAGAGGATCCCTACAGAGAGAGACCTTTTTGTTAAAGAGTAAGATCCTTTTTGTTTTCCCAGCTCCAAAATCGCTATGGCTAAACCCACCAGACTTGTTGTAAATAATCAGGACTTTTATCATCGTAAAACACACTTCATTCAAAGTGGACAGAAACCAAATAAAACTATTAAAAGCCGTCTTGGTTCGTCTTTCCACTGTTCCAACAATCACCACTCTGGTTTGGTTGAAATAAACCCTTAATTCACCCATTTACATGTGGAGATATGCTGGCTTTATACACGCTAAAAGTCCTGATTATTTACATGGAGTCTGTTGGAGATATGCTGGCTCTATACACGCTAAAAGTCCTGATTATTTACATGGAGTCTGGTGGAAATATGCTGGCTCTATACACACTAAAAGTCCTGATTATTTACATGGAGTCTGGTGGAGATATGCTGGCTCTATACACGCTAAAAGTCCTGATTATTTACATGGAGTCTGGTGGAGATATGCTGGCTCTATACACGCTAAAAGTCCTGATTATTTACATGGAGTCTGGTGGAAATATGCTGGCTGTATACACGCTAAAAGTCCTGATTATTTACATGGAGTCTGTTGGAAATATGGCTGCCAGTTATAGCTTTCTTGCTCAATATTGGACCAATTTAAAAGTTATTTTTTTGTTTTAACATTAGTCACTTTGACATCAATGCATGGGCAAATAGGGTCCAGGTTGAAAAACAACTTTAAGCATTGCTGTGGTATATGTGGGCAAAGCACTGGATCTATTATGCACATATAAACACAGTTAATATGCGCTACTGAGGCCTTAAGGTCAAGCAAAAATTAAAGATGCAGTGGAAAATATGTTGCATCGGCTCGTTAGGATAATATTTTGCTTTAATTGAACACAAATTCCTCAATATGACTCATGAGCCTAGTCCACACTTTCTTTTCCAACTCTTTCTCTTTTTTTTTTACAGATAATTCCAAACAGAAAAAGTAACTTTTTGACAGAAAAAGGAAAAGCTATCTGGGTCACATAGATGTACGTAGTGTGCTTGTGTCATAACAGCAGTGTTTTGGACTAGATTCTGAAAATGAAAGCAGCTGAACAACATCCCTGCAGTCACACGTGACAGCCCCTGCTGTCGGCTGTCTGTTCACAGCCTCATACGTGGATACACAAGCTCAGAAAATCAAAAAAAAATAAAATATTGAGCTGTGGTGTGTGGACAGACCGTAAAGAGAGATGTTAAGGGGATATCCCATGCTTGCCAGGTGGGCAGTGGGCTGAAGAGGAGCGTGTGTGTGTGTGTGTGTGTGTGTGTGTGTGTGTGTGACAAAAATCTTGAGTCATCTGTCGCCTGTCTGCTGAGATGACAGCGTTTACCAGCTCGACAGACTCCGCAGCATATTGTCGGCAGCCCTGTTCAAGCTCTATAGACACCTTTTTTCATTTATTTCTCTCCTGTTGTTCTCTCTCTCGCTCTCTCTCTCTCTCTGCTCTGGCCTCTTTCTTTCTTTTTCACCACGAGGGCTACACTGAAAACTATTTCCAATTCCCAGACTTCGGACTTCTACTTCTTCGCTCTCTCATTTGCAATCTTTGCCGACCAACAGATGTGTGCTTATTAGAGGTCAGTTTTAACTACAAGAGGTGGATTCATGCTGGAAGGAGTCCAGATGGAGGAGAGGGGGAGGAAACGAGGAGGGGGAGAGGAGAGGAAGTAGAGGAAAGGAGAAGAAACCAAGAGGAGAGGAGAAAGGAAGGGAGGGAAGGTGTAGGAGCCGTTCCTTAAACATATATTTTGTTTGATTATTCATTATAATAATGCTTGTTTTGTTCTTCTTAAGTTGTGCCCTTCACAGGTCAAAAGTCATTAAATAGGAATGTGACGTGAGAGGAAAACGAGAGGGGAGAAGAGAGGAGAGGAGACGAGGAGATGAGAGTCAAGGTGAGTCCAGGTTACCTGATGTTGGGCCTCCTCCAGGTTCCCACTGGCCCACAGAGAGAGCCCCAGACGATGGCGGATCTTCGCCTCGTCCTCCCGCCGAACCAGCTGCTCGGCGAGCCGCAGGCCTGTCAGAAGGGGGGGGAAACAGGAGCAGATGAGAGAGAGATAGAGAGAGAGAGAGAGAGGAGAGTCAAAATGATTCGGAGCAGGCAGACTCTTAGATATCTTTCAGAATAACAGATGTAAGCATAGCGTGGTGCTGATGTTCTCACGGCGAAACAGGTTTGGATATTTGGCCTGAGCTGTAAGATACTGCTCACACCGGGACTGAAACACACACACACACACACACACACACACACACACACACACACACACACACACACACACACACACACACACACACACACACACACACACTTCTGCCAGGGAGGGAAAGCTGTTAGAGCACTAATCGGACTGCATAGTAATCAATGCTAAGCATCGACCGGCTTAGCAAACACATACAGACGCTTAACGCTTGCATAAAAGAAGCCACCCAATATCATGAAGACGGCTACAAATATTTGCAAAACACGTTGATGAGCTAATAATAGACTCGCAGTGCCTAAAGTCTGCTCTGGGATGTTTGGTTTGAGAGACTCAGAGTTCCTGGGAAGCCAGGGGAGGTTTTTGAATGTGTTAGTGTGTTCACTTCAGTTTCATAAACCAACAGCAGAAAAAGGTCAAGGTGTCAAAGCTCAAGTAGAATTGAAAGCCAACGAATAGTGGGTCTTAAAGGTCCAACGTGTGGGAATATCTCCCATTTAGCGTTGAGATAACATATCGCCATCAACTCTCTCGCGCCACGCAGTTCAAAGTAGGTATTACAGCTACGGTAGCCTTCACGCTTCAAAAAGCCGCTCTCTTGCTCTTTTCAATCTCCTTTTTCTTTTTCTGGGCGAAGATGAAGAAGACTCCTGTTCCTGAAATTTGGATTTTGAATACATGTGGTCCTCCATGTTTCCTTCTTCAAACTCGCCGGGGCTGGGAAGCTACGATACCCGTTAGCAGCATTAGCAGCAGCTGTGTGTTTATCATGTGACAGAGAAAACACGAAAGGCGGAGCAGTTTGACCTGTATGTCCCTTACCGGCTAACGTATTTCAAGATGGAGCATGAATATGGAGCGTCTGTCACCGCCCGATGTGAGTGCAGATTTGAGTCGCGCATCCGTCACTTTGCGACAAGTTGCCTACAAGATGCTAACGGCTTTTTGAGCTAACGTTAGCAATTAAACAATCATAGATAGCTAAGACATTTTTGAAATGACTGCTGCTGCTGGCTACAAGTTAGCAATCAAACACAACAAAGGCTGTCACTTGAATTGCGTTTTGGGCTAAATACTTGTGGGCAGTAAACCGTTTAAATCTGAGTATGTGCAACTAACGTCTACTCATCTGACTCGGCTAACATCGGGTATGACACGTTATACCGTAAACCGTTTAAATCTGATCATGCGTGACTCACATCGGACAGTGACAGTGTCTACCCCAGTTCATGTGAATGCAAATGTAAAATTTCAAGCCAATAGGAATACTTGGAATTGATGGTGGAGGTAAATATTCATGAAAAAGGACAAGTTGGTGAACGGGCAACACAGATTTTTATAATGAACAACTAAACACGTTACACACTAGGACTTTAAAAGACAATACCGGGTTTCTGTTCCCAATCTGAGCTGCAGCTATAGGACAAGTTTTGTTGACGTAACCCTGATTCTGTGATATCCTATTTGGAAATTGTGTGTTTTGCTCTGTGTGGCAGCTTTTCAACCAGAAAGCACCGTATTAATGGCTTCAGTAGGGCATGCCGTGATAGTTAGATAGAAGACTCCTGGCGTGTGGTCCTCCATGTTTCCTTCTTCAAACTTGCCGGGGGCCGGGAAGGCGGAGCAGTATGTCCTATATGTCCCTTACAGGCTAACGTATTTCAAGATAGTGCATGAATATGGAGCATCTACCCCAGTTCATGCAAATGCAAATCTAAAATTTCAAGCCAATAGGAATACTTGGAATTGATGGTGGTGGTAAATATTCATGAAAATGTTACAAAACATACACCGATTTTGATAATGAACAACTAAACACGTTACACACTGGACCTTTAAGCAAGGGCTTGAATGTTTCAGCGGTCCGAGCTGTTCTTATATGACTATAGGTAAACTATTCCAGAGGTTTGGGGCAGCCACTGAAAAGGCTTGGCCACCTTTATTTTTTTAAACCTGGATCTGGGACTGTCCAGGAGCATCCGATTGGAAGACCTCACCGCTTTGACAGGTGTGTGGACATGTAAAAGTTCCTATAAATAAGAAGGCGACAACCCATTTAACCAACGAATCCAATTCCAATCCCTCAAGTGGTGAGGGTATGTCACAACTTTGCATGTGTCCTCAGCCACCCTTGGTTCTGCCCAATTACTAAGATGAAAATGCCACTCCACAGAGAACAACGATGAAGGCAGAGGAAAAAGAAAAAAAAACGACAGCTGCTGGGCCACATGTCACCCGCAAGGTGCTAAACGCACAGCACGCAGTCTGCGGTTTGCAATACAGCTCAACAGTGTGGTTCCAGAGGTGAAAATCCCATCCATTTTCTCCATAAGAGGATTCTGATTATCAAGGGAGCGCCTCGTAATTCATTTTCAGTGAGAGGCGAGCAGGCAGGTAAGGAGGGCGTTTTCTGTTGCGGGGTGAAAATGTTCCACCAAAACAAGTTCCTTCCTGAGACGCCCAAGACGATTGTGATTGGTTTAAAGAAATGCAAACAACCCAGAGCGTTTTGGTTTTTTTTCTCTCCTATCCTACAATGTATCTGTGGTGTAGCCAGAAGTTACTCCGCAGCGCTGTGGAGATAGAGCTGGCAACGGTGAGACTACTCATGCACAGTCTCACTTAACACGGGGCTCTGTATTTGCAAGTCTATTCTCTCCACTCGCTTGTGCGATGGAAGGGGTCTAAACACGCTTTTGGTCAAAGAGAGGAGAAAAATGGGCCAAGCCACCCTCATCCAAAGTCTGCATTAACTCAGCATTCCTGGAAAACAGTCTGTGGCTGGACCAGATAAGCCAAGAACAGAGAGCGTGACCCGAAACAGCCAGCCTATTCCGCAAGACCCAGCAGCCCTACGCCACCGTAGACTTCATGGCTCCTCCGTGGCCACGCTAGCCGGCAGCCTTTGAAGCCTGCAACAGTCTCCCCTCTCGCCTTATCTTTCCACGCACCCTCCCGCTGTCTGCCTGCCTGCCCTCTTCCCCCTATGCATCTGCTGGGCTCCTCTCTGCCTCCCGTATTCATTTTCTCATCTCTGTGCCTCTTGCCCCCCACCCGGTCTCTCTGAAATCTCTCTACCTGTTTCATCTCCACTGTGGTGGTAGTGTTTGCAAGGACTCGGCACTGCTTAGGGCTCATTAGGCGCCGGAGCAAGAGAGAGGAAACAGATCTAAATTATCCCATTTCATTCTCTGACAGCATCACGCCTCACTCATCTCAACTGCAGCTCTGAGCCTTTCATCTGCACACACACACACACACACGCATGCACGCACACAAACACGCACACACACACGCACACACACTTTCCATCTCTGAGCTGCTCTGTGATAGTTCTTTATGATCAAGCCCGAGTGTCAACCAGCTCTATGTTTTCTTTATTCTCCAGTTGACAGTGAAATAATACATGTGAATTATGACTCATGCTGTTCTCCATCTTCCTCCTCCGCCCGGCCTGCCTGCCATTCTCTTTCTTTCCCTCCATCCCTCCTTTCCCCCTCCAGTCCGAACTCTCTCATTCCCTCGGTTCTCCCACTCTGTATCACTCAGTGTCCGTCACTGTCAGCGCGCGAGGCTATGCCGCGCCCCCGTAGGCGCAGTCACGTAGCATCAGGCTGACACGAGGATGTTGGCCGCGGCTGGCTGCGCCCTGAAGAGCAACTGGAGAACACTTTAAAAGGCTGCTTGACAGCTGGGGGAGAGATCCTCTGCAGCCCCCCCACCCCCGAGGGCCGTGCGGGCACCTCGAGGCTTCAGACACAAGCTTTACGTTGCAGACAAGCACACACGCGTGCGTTGGGACAAGGGCACGGATTTCCAGTGGGTTTGGCCAGAAATAAAATACCCAGGAACATGCACACTCATGACACATGACAACACAGTACACCCTTTGAACAAGTTCACAGTTACTACGTTTACACGCACCAGAGATGGGGACTCGAGACTGAGAATCGGACTCAAGTCGCACAAACAGCTGACTTCAAACGTGACTTGCGACTCGACCCCAAAAGGCTTCCGACTTGACTCAGACTCGAGCTTCAAGACTCGTCAAAAACCTGTTTTCATGCAATTACTGCTTTCCAAATCTAAGCAAATACATGAATGAATTTAGATTTGAAAAGCAATAATCTCTCCTAAGTTCCTTTTTTTCTCTACTTGGCTTTGGTTTATCATGTCTGTTGCTTTGTTTTACAGTTCCTCTGGTTGCTTGTTATGTACATTTTATCTCTGTAATTTTGTGTGTCTGCATCGAGGCAGATCTTAAATCATCTGCCTTGACCGGAAAGCACTTTGGGTCAACTTGTAGCATTTTAACCCTTGTGTTGTCTTCCCCTCCAAATTGAAAATCAACACTTTTGATGCTTTTTTTTCAATGTTTGTCACTTTTTCTTTTACATTTTCAACACTACGTAACACTAACGTATTAACTTAACCACTATAGTTTTACACTTATTTTTGGAATTTATGGTCAATAAACCTCATTTATAGGAAATTATACCTAATTTTTGAGTTCGTAAAGCAGAAATTAGGAATTATTTGGACTAAAATTAAAGGAATGTGTGCTGATGGATGATCACAGACTGGAATAAACACAAGAATTAAGGGTTGACATTTTACCTAATAGATATCACCGTGAAACCTACTTTGATTACTTTCATTAAGGCAATTATTTCTTGTCTTACACGTTTTATGAAATGCTTGAATGCTTAATGTTTAAATATGCTAAGGAGGCATCATCTTATTCAATATATGCATCATTTTTGCATGACTCTTTGCGGAGAAACTCAGATTTACAGATCTGTCGATTTAAATCAACAACTCGATTAGTCGGTACAATTGGATGAGTGTTAGCCGACTAAGAATTTCTTCAATCGAACACAGCCCTAAAAATGAGAGAAATAAAATAGCCACAATGATCTACTAAAGCTCTCTCGGCAGCTCAGTACGCCACCTGTCAAAGCCGACCGCCACTTTAACAGCCACCAACATTCAGCATAAAAATAGAGCCACTGAACCCTGTGAGTGGTCTGCATGATGATGAAAGGTCCAGACATCTCACGCTGTGATACTCATCATCCAACTGCATTTAGTTTTATACCCTTCCTGACAAGCTGTTCAAAGGCCGACCTACACCAACGTGTTTCATGACAAACCCTGAGTCACGTCTGTTACAACACACTGTGGGAAATCACGTTTTAGAACATTTATATACTCTGAATGGGAACCTACAGTGTTCATCTGTTTTGTCTGACAAACGGTAAGGCCCCTTTCTCACAGATCATGCAGATTTCATACTAATTAATGCTTCAGATGATAAAGGCACTTGCAGATTATAAAGTAGTACCAAATGCAAACCATAGCTTGGTGTTCTTAAAGCGCCCATATTATGCTCATTTTCAGGTTCATAATTGTATTTTAAGGTTGTACCAGAATAGGTTTACATGGTTTAATTTTCAAAAAGAACCATATTTTTGTTGTAATGCACAGCTCTCTCACTGCTGCAGCTCCTCTTTTCACCAGGTCTCTGTTTTAGCTACAAAGTGAGACCTCTTTTCTTCTTCTGTACTATCTTTGATTGCACATGCTCAGTAGCTCAGATCGTAGATCATGTCAGCTAGCGCCATAGACAGTAAAAGAAAGGCTGTTTCTCCAACTTCAGTCAGTTCCAAGGCAGGATTAGCTGGGAGACTTCTTCTAAACCAGGGCGCACATGGAAGTAGTTCTTTTGGATATTATGGTGAATTTGTGTGTGTTGTAACAGTGCTTTGCTATTGAGAACGAGGTAGCATGCTAGTCTTATCCGCTAGCATGCTAACGGTTGTCGTTAGCCAGCTCGTTTCGGGCGTACGGGCGCACCTCTCTCTCTCTCCATGCACCGAGCTCCACCGGATCTTCTAATAACAGTGAGGCCGTTATCAACTGAGTATTGATTGATCGGTAGGCGGTGATTTTACACCGGTTGATCTCTAATCTCTAACATAGCCTGCTCCCGAGCAGGTTAGGCGTTCAGCATAAATTACCATGGCAATGTAACCCGGTAACAAGTGACCCGCCGTGGTGATAAACAAAACCCTGGGTTGAACCTGAAGTTTCCTCGGTAACCCCAAATCTTGCTAGTAGTACAGGCCTCATGTTTGAATTGTAATCAAATACTTTCACTAAGCTGGTTTACAAGATATTGAGTCAATTCATTCCAGGCTAGTGTACCAGAGTCTGGTAGGACCAGGCAAATGTACCAGAGTCTGGTAGCACCAGGCTAATGGACCAAAGTCTGGTAGGACCAGGCTAATGGACCAGAGTCTGGTAGGACCAGGCTAGTGTACCAGAGTCTGGTAGGACCAGGCTAGTGTACCAGAGTCTGGTAGGACCAGGCTAATGGACCAGAGTCTGGTAGGACCAGGCTAGTGTACCAGAGTCTGATAGGACCAGGCTAATAAAGTGCATCTTTGGATGGATGCCATAAAAACGTTTAACACTTTCTCTATAATTCTATTCAGTGCATATTCCATTTTATTTTATTTTTTAACAATCTGCATTGATCAATATACCAACTTCGTTTTTTTTTCCAGATTTCCAGAAATATTAAGCAATAAGCATCAGGCACATTTTGTTAGTTGTTGTTCCATAAACGGAGCGTGGAGGAACTTTAACACCTCCATTAGTCGCTACAATGACGCCATTGATTTAATGACACTATCGCGCTAACCGCCGAGAAATGCATCTCGGTGTGAGATGCCTCTCTTGTTTAAGATTGAGACGGGCAATGTGCAACATCCTTCGGTGTAAAATTACAGCAAGATAACTTGTGAAGTGACAGAAACTATGTCTGCCTATCAGCAACTAATTGGTATCGCCACTCGTCGTCTTCCACTGCAGCCGGGTGTCATTCTGTTTAGCTGTGCAACACAGAATAACTATTAGAGGCACACACACACACACACACACACACACACACACACACGCACGCACGCACGCACGCACGCACCCACACACACACACACACACACACACACAAATAAATACGCACACGCTGATTTGGAGGTCACATGCTGTCGACATTATCTGCACAAGTTCGGAGCTGCCTTTCTATCCTTCCTTCCAATTAATCTTTTTCGATAAACAACAAACAAGCAATGCAGCATGAAAAGGAGGAGAAAAAAGCAGTAGGAGTAGGGGGGGAAAAAAAATGGAAAAACAGAAGGGAAAAAAAAAAAAACCTTGCCAACTTTTCGGTCTGGGTAGGTTGGCCAGAAATAATTGGCTGTCAAGGATAGTGAAGGCACTGTTCTTTTTCACAGCCAGGAAGAGGAACAATACAAGGACAGTGTTGGGAGGAGGGGGGGGGGGGCAACAGGAGGACTGGGCGGAGACAGAATGGCCTGTCACCTTTGTTTCCATTAAAGCTCAACAAGCGGGCCTGCAGAAGAGCGTGCGGGTAGCTGCGGGCCCCGGCTAGAGCTAATCGAGTGGACGGAGGAGACGTGGAGGAGATGTGTTCAAGGGGGTAAGCTTTGCTTCAGAACTCGAACTTCCGATGGCGCCATTTTTGCTACAAAGGTATCACCTCCTGTTAGCATTCCACTGACCGCCATTTTTTTTTTACGTCACTTGACAGCGAATAACTTTACATCTGAAGCGTTTAAAGACTCTATTTGTCCGTTGTTTATTTCTAAAGAAACACGACAATGTATAAAAGGCTCCATTACCTTGTAGCTCACGTTATGGCTCCGTAGCAGACGTTTTTGTAAAAATAGGCTAACGATAGGGTCATAACCAAGCGACTTACTGTCGCACAGTAGAGGAATTACCGTACAGTACAGGAGAAGCTCGCAGGCAGTTTCGACTTACATTAGCTGTTTAGGTTAAATTACTAATGTTAACTAGCATGTTAGTTGGCGATAATTAGCCTGTGCTTATGTTATCTCCTTACATATACCTACACTCTCCATCTCTGTGAGACTGGGAATGATTGAGATTTCTCTTGTCACAGCTACCAACTTTCAGACACGTTGCTCACGTCACATTTACGTTGTCTCTGTCAGTTGGAGGCTGCGCAGTAAAGCAAGAGATCACCGGAAAAGTGCTTCTAATAGCCTTCACTGGTCTCCGTCCAGAGCAACGGGGTCTATTGGTCCATTATATATATGTCAACGGATTTGTTCCCGTTGGCTTGCGTTCACTCCCTGCGGGGTGAAATATGCAACCGTCCCCTCACACTGGCGGCTATTTTCTCGGATGCAAACAGGGTTTGGTGTCGTAACACAGCGGGTGGGCCTGAGAATGAGCACGGGTGAGGCTGGTGGTTTGGACACTAAGCTCACATCCATGGATGCTTACACTTATCACATCCTGCACGGTAACTGAGGTAATCAGTCAATCATACACGCAGCTTCAAAGCACGGTTACATTCAGGCAAAACATGACATTTTGAGGAAACAGTCACTGCCTTTACATGCAGTTAAAAAACCTGAATATATTTGTGTTAAGGCAACACCCCTGGTTTCTCAAACGCCATGTAAACACCTTACCCTGGCTAAATTCAGAGTTCTCCTCAGGAATACCCCGGTTACTTAAGGAGTTATAGAGGTCTGTTAACCAGGGTATTCCTGCATGTATACACCTTAACCAGAGGGAAAACTTGGCTTAAGCGTATGCACCTGATCCGTAGGTTATAACTGCCCCACCCCAAACTGCTGCAGGCGATAATTTTTCCCCCACTATGGCCACGCCAAATCCCGCCCTTCAATTGCTACCATTAGCCAAGAGTCCATGCTTACGCAAGGTAACGTAACCCGATTTGTACAGGTCCTGTCCCCTGACCAATCGGCTATCCTAACCTTAACCACTCGAGGTCAATGCCTAACCCCAACCAATCGAGCTGCTATTGAAGGGCGGGTCTTGGCGTGGCGATACTTGGGAAAGAAATGTTGCCCGCTGCAGTTGGTTTTGACCCGGAAATAGAAAAGAGCAGTTGGAAGCAACGACCCCAAAAACAACATAAGCTTTTACATTGAAACCCACTGAGGACTTCTCCTTGGCAAGTACTATCAATAAGACCCATTTCTGGGACTGAAAAGTCATCCATGATTCAGTCAAAGGTCAACCGGAAAGAAAAAAAGCCTTATTCTGACCAGTTGTACGTTGTCAGAGCGCCACCTACTTTACTACTCCCGTCATTCTTCCCCTCATGTAACAGGGAGAACTGGTAGAACCCGGTTATTCACTTAAGCGGAGTTACTGCTGTGCATGTAAATGCTGTGAATGTATTTCGGAGGGGCCAAGCTGCAGGTTTTTATTCCACCATAATCTGCAGGGGACAATGAAGTATGAGAGGCAAGAGTCTGCCACTGTGTGAAAAAGATCCTTTGGCACCTCGCTGCAAAGAGCCCTCTGAGAAATGTAGATATAGAAGTGTGAAGAACAGCTAGCAGTAAACAGGAGAAATGCCTTGGCGTGCATCCTGATAGGATTGCAGAGACATACACACACACAAATGCTGGAATACCTATACAGCACAGAAGACAACACAGGAGGATAATACACACACAGAATCCCCCCGTGCACTTAGACACATAAGCACAAACACACACAGCCTAATAAAAGTGTGGCAGAGGCTTAGCAACAAATAGGCTCTGAATTTCATATTCATGAATGCACAAACTGTACGCCTATCAGCTCAGGCAACAAAGGCAATCCTCTCTGCTGTTCCCCCTGACTCACTCACCTTCCTGCAGGTACATGACAGCCTGCGAGTAGTTCTGCAGAGCGTGGTGTGTCCTCCCCAGGCTGCCGTAGGCCAGTGTCTTGGCAGCCAAGTCGTTAGTCTGAGCCGCCACGCTCAAGTGCTGTTCCTGGAACACGACCGCCCGCTCGTAGTTTCCGAGCGACTCGTAGGTGAGGCCCAAGTTCCCGTAAGCGCGGGCCTGGCGCGTGGGGCTGCCCGCCTCCTCAGCAATCTCCAGGTCACTTTGGTGGCAGCGCAGGGCCGTCTCGTACTCTCCCATAGACTGATACACGGCGCCCAGGCCGCAGCTGGCGTCGCCCTCCAGTAGTCTGTCGCGGGTGTCACGGGCGATGGCCAGCTGGCGCTCCAGACACGAGATGGCCTGCTCGTAATTTCCCAGCTGGCTGTGCAGCGCGCCCAGTTCACCGTAGGCCTGAGCCTTGCCGCCACACTCGCCCAGCTCGTGGGCCACAACGAGCCGCTTCTCAAAGCACACCAGCGACTGCTGCAGGTTTCCCATGGCCCTGCAGGTAAACACAGAACACCAATAAGGTTAGGAGTGAGGTAAGAAAATTAACAGCCTCAAAGAAAATCATTGGCATTTTCTTTCCAAAGAGAGTTGACGTTGACAACCTGTATTCTATAGATAGAGAAAACTAAAGACAGAAAAGTGGAGTAATAGTTAATGATTAGAGAACTGGCTGACAAAACAGGGTCAGCCCTATGCTCCCACAGCCCTACGTTCCCACATTTCTAAGATTTTTCTTAAAATTAGGGCCCATTTTCCCACAGCCCTTTGGCGTCTTTATAATCAGTCGGGAAGAGAAAGAACAAGTGTGAGTAACGTTACATCCCGTTAGCAAACACACAGACATCGTAGTTTCAGAGAGACGTCAAGTAGAGACTTTAAGGTGAGAAGTCTTCTAATTACGTATTTTCAGTCTGATACAAACTGTGACTTTCTTCACTTACAAAATTACCTTTTAAACTGACCAACATCATGTGTGTAAATAATGGCTCAATTCAAACTGGATAAAAAAATGCACTTTTCCCTCCCCGTTGACTTCCATACATATTTCTTTTTCCGAGATAAGGTTCCTTGGTGGACCACGGATAGGGGAGGTTCTTCCCCTCTCTATATTAAGGTATCTTTAATGCCCACAACACTCAAAATAAATGTCTTTCTTTCTTCTATCTCATATCTAGGGGAAACTATATTCTTCATTCTTAAAGATAGACATTATTTCTCCTGTAACAGAGCACTATAAGGACGCATCAAAGCATACACATTGCAGGAGCCCTTTCATTTGGAAAGTGCCAGATCATTTCAGTTTTTGTGCAAATGAAATATAGATTTAGACGTCCAACACACTACTGATAGCTGCTGATGTGGACTGACTGATGTGAGAAATGTCTGAGCGCTGACATGAAATTTAAAATGTAGTCTGTTTGAAGAGTAACACCGTCTATCCTTTAATAAGAGATGGGTCACCTGTCAAAAGATCCTCGCTTCCATCGTCTAGTGTTTACAACACAGTGGCGTTCGTCCCATCTGGGCATTTCATTCACCTTCACAGCCTTCAAACAGACTATTCACATGCTCACGCACGCCGACAACTGCCAGATGCCGGTTCAAACCGAGCATTCAAAGAATAAAAGCCCTAAATTAATGTTGTGTGATAATGCGTAAGAGCTGTTAGAAGACGAGAGGGGGTTTTGAGCGTGATGTCTATTATTCCCCGCTGAACTCGTGCATGGCTTATACTGCTGTGTGCGATTGCTGTGGTGGCATGCAGATGACAGTGCACAATAAGAAGAAAATCATCTGCAAAATGAGGATTTCAGCGAGCCCTTCGTGTTTTATTTTGCAGTGTGGTCTCGTAGGATGCTATCGGCCCCTTTGAAGCATGAGGAGACATAGAAGGGAGAAGAGAC
Organism: Perca flavescens; assembly: GCF_004354835.1. Lineage (NCBI taxonomy): Eukaryota > Metazoa > Chordata > Actinopteri > Perciformes > Percidae > Perca > Perca flavescens. Next base: position 37,243,890 of record NC_041335.1, read on the forward strand.
GCGAGATGTAAGCGGTTGCCTTCGAAAATAACTGCTTCGCTCAGTTTTCAGACGGCTGTGTGCCAAAGCCTCTTTGCATACAGATAAGGCCGGGGCCACTCGGCGGCTGCTGCTGCTGAGACAGCGAGCGCCGGGCTCACATCCGAGCCTTGCTTACCACCACCAAGGTGTCTCTGAACTACGGTGGCCCTTTACAGTGAGCTAAATAATATGCAAAGTAGGATTAGTGTGTGTACTGGCTAATGCCAGTCAATACAATTATCTGTTGCTGCAACAGCTAGGGGGGAATAGATATGTTATACAAAGACTGGAAAGTATTTTTTTCTAGCAATTGGGAAAAAGTGAATTTGAAACCTGATGCCTTTCATTTAACCCAGTGGAACTGTGTAATAGAAGTTGTCCTTCAGTGCCTACATTGGTATGGAGGCACACATCCGGGTTCCCATATTCCAATGTGGCGTCTTCTATGCATTTCGTGTGAGACTGGCTGAACAGTGGAGAGCTAACTGTTATGCTGTGTTACTCATCATCAGGAAATACATGGCTGGTTGGAGCCATCAACCAGCGTCATCAATACACAACGCACGAGGAGTACACAACCGCTACTTAGGCACAGGATCATGTAAAGAAGGACCACCTGCAGGAGGTCCGTTCTCTAAGGGTTAAACCGGACTCACCTGTGTCCGTTGCCTAAGCCGCTGTAGGCCTTCTCCTGGTCCTGCATGCGGTTGAGGCTCTGGGCCACTGACAGATACTGGTCGTAGTACTTGATGGCTTCCTCAAAGTCTCCCAGAGCCTCGTAACAGTCCCCCAGGTTCCCGTAGGCCCTGCCCCTGTCCATCACCGCCTCGTTGCCACTCAGCTGCTGTAACGTGGCCAGCTGCTGCTCCAGGTAGCCAATGGCTTCCTCCATCACGCCTACATTCATTTTGGTGATGCCCATATTCCCGTAGACCTGAGCCTCCACCACAGGGTCCTTCAGCCTCCGGCCCAGCTCCAGCTGCTCCTCGTAGCTCTTGAAGGCCATGGCGTACTTCCCCAGGGCCATGTAGACGGCTGCCAGGTGACCGTGGGCTTTGCACTCCCCCGACACGTCGCCCAGCTCCTGGTACACCTCCAGCTCCTGAGTGTGGTAGCCCAGAGCTTTGTCGTACTTCTGCACAAGTCTGTAGGTGGCCCCGAGGGCGGCGTAGGCGCAGGCCTCCATCCTGCGCTCCTTAACCTGAAACAAGGTCAAATTTCATAATATCAGCATTTAGGATATGACATTTCCTATTAATATGATGACTTTTTCTAGTATATGTTGTACTGCAGTCATTGCGCAACGCATTCTCAGAAACAGGTTTGTATTGTACGAAAACGTATGCACAACAATTTGTATGATATCGTACGAAATTACAGCGAGTGTCGGCCGCTCACATGACAGTTAGGTTAAGCGGTTTTCACAATTAAATTCAGCCGACAAAAGGGGACTGTGAGCCGGGTACAGAGCACCGTGAGGTGGCGGTCGTTTTGGCTGCTGTTACAGTTCAGTTTAGTCGACAAAAGGTGACCATCAGGCAGCCTGGGAAAACCCTGACAAACTTCCGGCAAATTTCAGTCTGGCCAAGAGCACCATCAAGCCCATTTCCAATTTTTCCATCACAACCGTTGATGCGGGCTTTATACGATGACGATAGCGCAGCAACGGCAAGCAGCTTCTTGTTTACATTCAACATGACGGCTACCAAACCGCAGCAACCCATTGATGTCGCTGTCGCTGCTACGTTGGTCTGATTGGTTGAAGGACTATCCAATTTTGCCCAGAGGCATTTGAGCGGCGACCGTTGGTGACGCCGCCTTTGGAAATGAACTGTGAATGAACCTTGCCCAGACCCACTCTCAGTTACCACTGAGAAGGGTCTGGTGTCACCCAGGCTAGACCATCAGGCAGTGGAGACAGTTAAGTTCAGACTCCAAAACGACTAGTTAAGATTAGATAAAAGGTTTGGGTTAAAACACCAATCCCTTTAAGCAGTTCTCCCGGGACACAAACGCTCGTTTCCTGGGTGAAAGTCTTGTGTTTTCTCCTTAACTTCTTCCAGAACATAAACTCCGCTCCCCGGCTTGAAAGCCCTGCGTTTTAGGACCCAAACATTCACCCATTCGTGCCCTTACACTTCAGCAGTCAATGTGCTGCTGACAGTAATACATGCGTGGAATACATACAAATTCCAGTGCATTACTTTTTGTAACAATGTATAGGAATGTGTGGTTGTTTGTGGCTGTACCTGGTGAGCTAAGGCCAGTTGCTGCTCGTAAAACTGAATGGCTCCAGTCACATCTTTCTTACAGACAAAGATGTCTCCGAGGTTCCCCAGAGCTCGGAAGCGAGCCTGTGCGTTGTTGAGCGACTGTGCCAGGGACAGCAGGTATTTCTGACACTCCTCCGCCTTGGTGAAGTCTCCCAGGGCTTTGAACGCCAAGCCGAGGTTACAGTACGCCTTGGCCTGACTCAGTTTGTCGTGCAGGTCCTTGGCCAGGGCTAAGTCCTGCTCGTAGTATTTCACCGCGTCCTGGTAGTTGCCCAGACAGTAGTGGGCGTAACCCAGATTATGACAAACTTTCCCTTCGCTCTCCATGTCCTGGAGGTCCGGGGACAGGCGGAGGTACTGCTCGTAGTAGGGCACGGCCTGAGGGAACTCTCCGCGAGAGCAGTGGAAGTTGCCGAGGTTGCCCAGAGCGCGCGCCTCGCTCTGGACGTCCCGGAGCTCCCGGGCGATGTTGAGGTGGTTCTGGTAGTGTTGCAGAGCGCGGTCGTGGGCGCCCAGCGCCTGGTAAGCCACCGCCAGGTTGCCGTGGGTGGAGGCCTGCGAGGCCCGGTCGTTGACCTCCATGGAGATCTGCAGCTCCTGCCGGTGGTAGCGGACCGCCTGGTCGAAGGCTCCCAGGGCATTGTAGGCATTGCCCATGTTGCCATAGGCCCGGCCCTGAGCAGCGTAGTCGTTCAGCTCCTGAGCGATGGCCAGGTGAGTTTTGTGGAGTTTCAGTGCTGTCTCATAGTCCCCCTTCATCTGGTGGATGATGCCTGTGGAGAGAGCAGAAAGAGAGAGATAAAGAGAGAGTACATTGTTAGACCAAAGGTGCCCAAATTCTTTTAAATGAAGGGCCAAAATGTATCTAGATGGAATAATCCCTTAATTCTCATAATTCTTCGTAGATAAAGCTTATATGTGATTTAAGAGGGAAGGTCACCAGCAATGTGCTTTACACTGCCGAAAAGACGGATTAAAGTGCTCATATTATGCTCATTTTCAGGTACCTAACTGTATTTAGAGGTTGTACCAGAATAGGTTTATATGGTTTAAATTTTTATTATTTATTTTTGTTGTACTACATATTGCTGCAGCTCCTCTTTTCACCCTGTGTGTTGAGCTCTCTGTTTTAGCTACAGAGTGAGACATCTTACTTCTGTTCTATCTTTGTTGGGAGTCGCACATGCTCAGTAGCTAGGTAAGGACTACTAGCCAGTCAGAAGCAGAGTATGAGGGCGTGCCATGCTAGCAGCAAGGCGAGCATTATAACGTATGTTACAAAGGGACCACGTTGGTCTCTGAAGTAAAGGCTGGACTACAATAGAGCTGTTTGGAGCAGTTGGTGAACAGTGTTTTCTGTTGGAGATGGTAAGTCCCTTTGGGGGAACTTTGGGCTTTTTCACTTTGTAAACCTATAACATGCACAAAAAAGATATATAACACTATAAAGGAAAGGGAAAAAGCCAAAAAGCATAATATGAGCACTTTAAGTACGTTTTAGCTGCACAAAATGTAAATAGTAGTCATTATGATTAGCATTTTACAGCACTTCCAAATTAAGAGGCGAATAAGCGTGAACAGGGCAAATGCCATAGTGGGTCCAAACAAGCACTGCCAAACTTGGCCCGTGACCCCAAATTGGGCGGTCTTGATTTAGACTGTAGATTTAAGATTATTTCATGTATTAAGTTTTTTGTATTGGATGATGTCCAGCTTAGAGACAAAAATCTCAAAGGACCATGTCTTCCTGACAAATGGTTAGAGGGGTGGGGCGTTCTACTTGAGGATATTTAAGGCAAAATATTCTGAATGTCTGGAGAGGATTGCATTGAGATGCTTGCTCTCCATGCAGCATGACATAAAGACTTGATTCTTCACACCAGCGACTCTGGGATTTTTAAGAGAGCAAGGAGAATTTCTTCAACAAGAGCAACAGGAGGAACTTAAAGACCCATTCAAAGGGAAATTGTAATTGAGTAAAATTCAAGTGCCTAGTCAGCTCTTCATGTACAAAACAAGTCATATGGTTGTTAAAATATGCTCTCCAAGCCATCTGTTCTCTGCTTACACAACACGCTCTCCCACACAATTATGGTCATTAAAATGGAGCGTAATCAAACACAGTTATTACAACACCAAAATAGAATCTTTTGATTGTCTAAGCTGTCTTTGATGATCGCGTCTTAGAGGGATTTTATCTAAATCAACAACTTTTCCACAGGGTTGGAAATGGTAATGTGGGAACAAGGAGGAAAAGACAGAGGAAGTGAGAGTGTGAAGAGCTGACGGAAAGCTCAGCAAACAACTTATAAAAAAATAAAAAATAAAGAAGAAAAGGAATTAAGTGTGAAGAAACAATAAATAATGTACAAGCCGGTGCATGGAGCGTAATACCTCTGATAAAATACTATCCTCTGAAAAATAATAGCTTTACCTCCACAGCCAGGCAGCCATCTGGCACGCATGCACGCACACACACACACACACACACACACACACACACACACACACACACACACACACACACACACACACACACACACACGCAGAGATGCACACAGACAAACACAGACGCACACACACACAGATACACAGACGCACAGACACACAGACGCACAGACACATGCACGCACTGACGCAGACACACAGACACATGCACAGACGCACACACAGACACATGCACAGACGCATGCGCACACACACACGCGCACACACACACAAATGTGCAGCCACACCCACAAGCTCACACAAATACTGACTAATCCACAGCAGAGAGTAAAGAGACATCTGAGCATATCTAGCGTCTATCTCTCCTCCTTCCCTCCGAGACTCGCTACAATCTCTCTTTTTGCATTGTCACCCAGCATCCAGTGATGATAATTTAGAGTGGCAAAGATTAATCGATCAGTTGTCAACTATTAAATTAATCGCCAGCTATTTTGATAAATCGGATAATCGGTTTGAGTCATTTTGTACGAAAAAAAGTAAAAGGTTCTCTGATGTCAGCTTGTTAAATGTGAATATTGTTCTAGTTTCTTCTCTGCTCTGTGACAGGAAACTGAATCTCTTTAATGAAAATAATCTACGGATTAATCGACAATGTAAAGAATCGTTAGTTGCAGCCCTACCTTGATATGAAACGAGATATCGTCTTAGATTTTGATTTTGGATATCGTAATATCGTGCTATGGCATACGTGTCGTCTTTACCTGGTATTAAAGGCTGCATTACAGTGACGTGATACCATCACTTCACTTTAACCCTAACCACATTTTTGTAGATTTTCCCGCTTTTTTGTCTTTTTGATACTTTTTTTTCAATGTTTTTATGCTTTTTATCTCTTTCGTCGTAGTCTGACGCATTTTTCTACTTTTTTAAAAAAATTTTATTGCATTTTGTGACATTTTTTTCAACATTTTTGACGCTTTTTTAAAATGTTTTGTCGCTTTTTTAGATTCTATTTTGAATCTTACTGTTCTCCAACTGTTTTTATTATTGTCATATTATATCGTCATATCATTACTGTCATCATTCTGTTACCAAAAGAGCAAATCGCTTATCACGTGAAGGTCACTTCACTGATAATAAATAAAATGCTTCACCCACCAGCGTGGCCACTGTTGCTGTGCTGCGTCAGCACGGAGACTAATGGGCTGCTGGGACACCAGGGATGGAAAACGGCCAGAACCGGTGGTGGGAACCAGAGGCGGAGATGGGGCTCTGTGGCTTGTGGTGAGTTTGTGATGGTGCCGCCGGGATTAGTTACCTGCCATGTGTGTTTTCCCATTCATTTCATGCGAAACCTGCCACAGCGTGGGCCCGAACGCAGGCTGCATAAACAGTGGGACTGAAACTAAACAGACTGCTCAAACGACTGCAGAAGTTAAACGTTAGATGTGGCTACGCACTCAGATGTTGGCTCAATTTTAAAAACTCAGCACATTAGGCCAATGAGAATGGAGTAAAAAAAAAAAAAAAGCTTTGGCGCCTCTGCAGTGTGAGCCACTGGGTTGGTTGGATCCATTACCACTAGGGCTGCAACTAGCGATTATTTGCATTACTGATTAATCTGCCTGTATTATTTTCCTTCCTCCGTTTGGTCTAAAAAGAAGAAAATTGTCAAAAATATCCTTCCTAGTATCTCCAGGGCGCCTTTTCATAAAATAATCAGAATCAGAAAGGGTTTTTATTGCCAAGTACGTTTTTTAACACATACAAGGAATTTGTTTTGGTGTTGTTGGTGCACATCACACATTCTCTGTAATAAACAATATAAGTATAGGCATAAACAATATAAGTATAAGTATATGTAAACAGTATATATTAAATTAAAAATAAAGATAGAAATAAAATAAAATAAACAAAGAGCAAAGGACTTTGATTATCAAAATAATTGGCGATTATTTTTCTGTCGATCGACTAATCGATCAGTGGACTAATCGTTGCAGCTCTAATTACCAGGTATGCATATTTATACATACTGTACATGCATACATACATTTGTAGCTTAGTGGACATGGAAAGAAATTGTGAAAATGCATCATCAGTATTTCACTTTAAATCAAGTCTAAAGAGGAGAGTAGTTTCAAACCTGCCTAAAAACATCATCAAAAGATCCTCTGCCTACTTAATTCAGACCATGACTCAGCACGCAGCAGGCACCCACTGACAAATCAACCCTGATTTGCTGTTTGTTTGCCGGTTGGTGTTGTCAGGTGAAAGCGATACAACCTGAACTGACCTCGTGATCGTCAGGTCAGCGCCCTGAGGATTTGGGATGCTCGACGTATCGCAGAGGGGAACGCGCAGAGAGAGAGAAGCAGCGCTGGAAAGTAATGCAGCAAGAATTCAGACTGCAAATGAGAGGAATCCTTGTGGATCTTTGGACTTTGTACAGTAAAAATGCAGCAACAGTGCCTTTAGATGGGGGATGCTCTATTCAAAGCTACATGCACCATTTTTCAAGACATTTGATAAAAGAATACCTAAAAATTTTACAACATTTGGGAAAAACATGATAGTTGTATTATCCTATTTTTTCCGACGTTTGGTGCTTTTTTTGGCCGCTTTTTTTCTCCAACATATTTTTGACATTTTTCAACTCTTATTTTTTTACTTCTTACATTTTTATAGCTTTTTCCGATGTTTTTCAAAACATTTTTGTCAGTTTTTACAGCTTTTTTCATCTTTCTGAGGTATTTTTTAAAACATTTTTAAAACATTGTTGTTAATTTCTTCCGCTTTTTTGTCTTTTTGACAATTATTTCTATGTTTTTAAGTTTTCGAAGCATTTTTTGATTTTTTTTAAAAACATTTTTATTGTATTTTGTGAAGCTTTTTTCAACATTTTGTATGCCTTTTTTTCAAAGTTTGTTGCTTTTTTAGATTCTATTTTGTATCTTACTGTTCTCCAACTGTTTATTATTTATTATTTTCATATTATATCATCATACCCTCACTGTCATTCTGTTAGCAGAAGACAAGAAATGTTGAGTTTTTTCACTCACCACTGTCTGATGTTTCTATTTTTAAGACACAGAACATAGGTAGAGTCGCTCCATTGATTTGCAGGTCCACTCAGAGAGACTGAGAGGAAATGACTCAAAGATTCGGGGCTGGAGCACCAGAAGCCGACCCCTTGGCTCCGCCCCCTTGGCTCCGCCCCTGTCAGCTGGGAGTCTTTTCTACAAGTGAAAGCATGTTAAGATTCACAGCAGGCTCTCGTTGGAAGAGCACTGACAGCTCTCGCCACAAAGTCACTCCCAAGGTTATGCGTTCCCCAATGGAGGCTGATCTTACTTTGGATGTAATGCCTACTGATGTATTACCAGCAATCATGTTCCATGCTGCAGGCTAAAAATGGATCTGGGGCTCAGCGATGGTCAGAGGGGTGGAAGAGGAAGAGAAAGAGGCTGGGGGTCTGTGGCCAGGTTTGAGTTTCGGGCTCGGAAGCCTTAGGCTATGCCTGCAGCCACACTAGGAGCAAGACATTTATCTCTGCCCCCCCGCCCCCACCTCCACATATGGTAAAAGGATTATGGAAGCCTCTGAGAATGGAATCCAGCAGGATAGTAAATAAAACCATACCAAACACTGTTAAACACTGCTGAATCACAAATATTTGGAATTAGAACAGTGGTCAATTGGTCACAAACGTTGTCCAAATCAAAATGACCTCACTCGGATTCAGTAAGTGTTAACATCTGAGTCTGTGGTGCACTTTATAGAGCTCAACAGTGTGGTTCTGGAATAAAAAAATACAAAAAACGTCTCCATAAGGATTTTGATTATCAGCCATAATGTCTAAACCATCCGACGCAGACTGACCCCGAGCTGCGAGACTGCGAAACAAAGCGTTCCCGCTCCTGTAGAAGCCACAAGTCCGTATGAAATCATGGAATCATGATGAATCATTATGAAATCATCCTTGTTTTTAAGTAAAAAAAACACGTTTTATTTGCGATGTCGGAGAAGTACCACACCACCCACAACCCTAAGCGGAACGGCGACATCTCTGATTGGTGGAGCTCGCTGGGCTGCTACCACTGAAGTCTACGCTTGTCTTGTAGCTTTTGCCTTTTTAAAAATGTGTTTTTGCGCCGAAATGTTTGTTTTACGGTAATATCATAGCTGGTTGGCTTTGGTTCCAGGCTTAAAACTCTTCCTACGTAGAAGCATTTTCTGAAAGAAAATCACTTCTGGAACACCAGAGCCGTCCAAAAAGTGGGCGGTCACTGTTGATCTCTATGCTCTCGACTTTAAAGGAGAAATCCGGCGCAAAATGAACCTAGGGGTTAATAACACATGGGTACCGAGTCGACCGTTCTCTGGGACATGTTTTCATGCTAATCTAATGTGACTAGTTTTAGCGCAAACCGCTAATTAGCTTATAACGCTAGTCGTCGGGGCAGAGGGTAAAGTAAAAAGAAATCTCTTTTTCTACACCACTAACAAGGCTCAAAATAGCACCACACTTCCATGGTAGCATAATGAGGGTCCCTACATGTAAACACAAGCATTGAGAACTTTGTAAGTGTACGACAGTTTATTAAAAAGATAGACAGTACCGTTACATACAAGCAGGCGCCATCTTGGGAAAAACAGTCACGACCAGTCGAATGCCATGTAACCAGCAGTGTTGGGGAAAGTAACTTCTAAAAAGTAGTGTCTGCTCGTTACTCGTTACTTCTTGAAAAAAGTAATCCGTTATTTTACTTAGTTACCCCCCTATGGAAAGTAACTTTTTACTTTACTCGTTACTTTTACGTTACTTTTAAAAGCAGGCGTCTCTGGCAGACACTGAAGTTAATTATACAAAAACTATCTTTGACCATAAAGTCAATCTCTGGTTTATCAGTGAAGTGCCTGACCTCCACTGCAGACTGGATTCTCTACTCACAGAGTGACGGCGGATTAATTATTAACGAGTCCAGCGCGGGTGAATGCACATCAGCAGGTCATTGGCGTTACACGGTGTTAGTGTATACTACGTAATGTCTGTATCGAGTCTTACCGGGCTCCGTGCATTGTCGTAGACACTGGTAACCAGTAACCAGACGTTCGTCGTTCGACTGGTCATGAAAACATGTCCCAGAGAACGGTCGACTCGGTACCCATGTGTTATTAACCCCTAGGTTCATTTTGCGCCGGATTCATAGAGAGCATAGAGATCAACAGTGACCGCCCACTTTTTGGATGGCTCTGGTGTTCCAGAAGTGATTTTCTTTCAGAAAATGCTTCTACGTAGGAAGAGTTTTAAGCCTTGAACCAAAGCCAACCAGCTATGAGATTACCGTAAAACAAACATTTCCTCGCAAAAATAAATTTTTAAAAAGGCAAAAGCTACAAGACGAGCGTAGACTTCAGTGGTAGCAGCCCAGCGAGCTCCACCAATCAGAAATGTCGCTGTTCCGCTTAATGTTGTGGGTGGTGTGGTACTTCTCCACGAACCAAAAGCCAACCAGCTACGGGATGACCGTAAAAAACATTTGATTTGGCGCAAAAACCCTTTTTTTAAAAAGGCAAAAGCGACAAGACTGTGTAACAGAAACGAGCGCCGACTTCAGTGGTAGCAGCCCGTCATATAGCCGTTTGGGGGTTCATTTCCATGGTAACTGCGAGCTCCGCTGATCAGAGACGACGCTGTTCCAGCTTAGAATTGTGGGTGGTGTAGTACTTCTCCATGACATCGCAAATAAAAATAATGTTTTTCTTAAAAACGAGGGTGATTTCATACAGACTTGTGGCTTCTACAGGAGGACTTGTCCTTTAATATCTTAAATATGCCTCAATTATTTCTCTTTTGTGCACAGCTGGAGACGATGACTGTGGAAAAGAAACCAGGACAAAGCACACAACACATCATTCAAATACATTCACACAGAGCCCGATCCCCTCCAACCAAAGACATTAAAAGCATGACAATGTGCTGTCACTTTCCATTACACAGCTGGCTGTACAGAGAGGGATCTGCAGCGGTGATGACTTTGAGGGATGGTGTCTTGTTCGGAGTAAATCACTGTGTCATTCTCCCAGCGAGCTATGGAGGTCCAGAGTGCCGCTGCCGCTGACTGCAGACAGCTAAGAGGATTTCACCGACAATGCTGCTGCTGCTTCTGCTGCCACTGGGCTAGCGCGATACTGGGAATAGAGCAGGGATGACCAGCCTGAGCCCAAAATAATAACTGGGGCGTGTTCCTCATTTGTATTTAAGAACGAGGTCAACATTGTAATTCACATTCAGTGTTTTGAGAAGTTTGAACCAGAACAGGATGCTGGAATTTGTGAGCGTTTGTGGAAAATGTTGATGCATATTCAGGCCTTCGGCTGGAGGAGATTGGCATGTGTAAAATACCACGAGAGGGAAGTCAATCTCTGTACCGAAATTCCATCAAACTGAGCGGATCCCTGAATAATTTTTATTCTACCAGAGCGAGCATATTTAGATTAGTACTTCCGAGAACAATTTCTAGGCAATTTTGTCACTGAGATTTAGTCTTAATGGATGCAACGTATTTGCGGTATCATGCTTCATTATGGTGCTTTGAAAATGCAGAAAAAAAATACATATTTGGGCTCATTTCTCTTCTTACACAAAAGTAAGTCTTTATACTATACTGATCTGGAGATATTAACTATGACACAAAGTGCGTAATTTGTTGTCGTATACGACTTCATCGACCCCATTAAGTGAGCTGTCAGAATTGTACGATATACAATAGTGTATCAGAACAGTGGGAAAACCAATGCACTCTTGTGTTAAAGTTAAAAATGCTGCAAATGCATAGCCACAGTCACCCTGAAGAAGGCCTGTGTGCTGCAACGAGTTGGTGCGTATATTTTTTACCTTTTGCTATGCATTAGCTGCATCAATAAAGCTTTTTTCTTTAACAAGAGTGCCTTGGTTTTGGAGCTGCTCTGAGACGTTTGCGACCCAATGCACCAAATAACAATTGGTTACTTTTCGTCGCCGACTTGAGCTTCTAAAGTTACCGGAAGTCATTCATTTTCAACGGAAGCTGGCTTCTCTCAGCTCCAAGGAGCGTTTTGGGCGTTTTGAGCATTTTGAGCGACCAGAGCATCAATCGGAAAGTTGAAAGTAGGTCAACTTTATGGTAATGAGCTATGACGCGGTTCAGCGGCAAACGCCAGCAACCAATCGGAATATGCTCGTCCTTCGCGCTGGCTGATTCCGGAGAAACATACGATGTAAACTTTCAATCCTACCAAAACGTTAGTTTCGAGAAATTGGAGGAAAAGCTCATAATGACCGTTGCTGGATTCCCCTATCGTTTATGCTATGAGGTTGTTTGCGTCTAGGGACCGGTTAACGTTACCTGCCGGTCACATCGTCTCTAAACACTAGAGCTGGGCAATATATCGATATTATATCGATATAGAAGAAGAAGAAGAATAGCCTTTATTGTCATTGCACTGTGAAGGTACAACGAAATTTAGGGTGCTCTCACAGAGCCACCCTTGCACCACAAAAAAAATAAAAAACAACAAGAAAATATATTGTTATATGAGACTAGATATCGTCTGAGATTTTGGATATCGTAATATGGCATAAGTGTCTTTTCCTGGTTTTAAAGGCTGCATTACAGTAAAGTGATGTCATTTTCTGAACTTACCAGATTGTTCTAGCTGTTCTATTATTTGCCTTTACCCACTTAGACATTATATCCACATTACTGATGATTATTTATCTAAAATCTCATTGTGTAAATATTTTGTGAAAGCACCAATACTACAAGTCAACACTACAATATCGTTGTGGTATCGATATCGAGGTATTTTGTCAAAAATACCGTGATATTTGATTTTCTCCATATCGCCCAACCCTACTAAACAGTCCGCTCACGGTGAAGTCCTGCACGGGTCAACAGCTGGCGGCTAACGAGCGAGCTAACTGCTAACAGACACCACTGAATACAAATTCTGTCATTATATATGTAATTTATTAAAGATTTCCAGTGTCAGTGTATTGGCCGAGCAGTGGCTGCTTGTGCTTTTTCTTCAATCGTGAACACGATCGAACATTGAATGCTGCTTATAGCTCAAGTTGGCGGTGGTGTATACGTACAGTTAGACTTATTTTTCGACCACAACCAAAAAAGTACAATATCCTGCCTGGGTCTGCCGGAGCCGGGACGGGGTGGGCTTAATGTAGCAAATCCTCTCATGCAGATGCAGATATCCTCTACAATCTGACTGACAGACAGACAGCAAGGAGAAAGATTTAAAAAAAAAAAGGTAAAAAGAGTATGGATAGACGGACGCGTGCTGCAGGGGTGGTCTGCCAACAGAAACACAGAGCTCTGTCCCCCACCCCCTTTCTAGCCCCTCCCCTGTGCTCATGCTGACCCTGGTCCAAACCAACTGTCCACACGCCATGACATCTGATTCCTCCCACCACGTCATCCAACAATGTTCACTCTCAACATCTTTTGCACTGCACACAATCACCTTCTCCGTTTAGGGACCGGATCACATTTCATGCTGAATTTGCAGATGTGCTTAACTCAGCGCACAGTCGCTTAATGCTAAGGAATGCTACAGCTCTTTTGTTTCACTTAACAGCTCTGTAGTGAGTGGGATAATAACTGCATACAGCGAGCTAAACTTTAGTGTAAGCTCAAAGTCTAGGAGTGTGTTTGGCAGGACCTCTAGTCCATTTTCATGGCATGGTCCTCCGTCAGGAGATTGAAGGAGGCCATGCAGGGGGAGGCAGGGAGCGTCTGCTGCTTTTATAACAAACTAAAACTTTGGGGCCGGCTAGCAAAGATCTCTCCAGGACAGTAACTGTAACAGTAAGACTGGCATCCAAGAAATCCCACCAACTTTCCTTCCATCCCCCTCTCTCTCCGTTTGCAAGAATAACATTGACTCAAGGTATTTACCCAGAAGTGTGTTTTTACGATGATGGACGTATTACCCAAACTGGATTTGCTTGACTTCATAACGTTACTGTCAACATTATGGAAAGGATCCCTATGTAAAATCCTTTTTGTTTAACCAGAAACAGCTCTGAAATCACTGTCACCAAACTCCACCAGACTCCATGTAAATAATCAGGACTTTTAGCGTGTATAGAGCCAACATATTTCCACCAGACTCCATGTAAATAATCAGGACTTTTAGCGTGTATAGAACCAGCATATCTCTACCAGACTCCATGTAAATAATCAGGACTTTTAGCGTGTATAGAGCCAGCATATCTCCACCAGACTCCATGTAAATAATCAGGACTTTTAGCGTGTATAGAGCCAGCATATCTCCACCAGACTCCATGTAAATAATCAGGACTTTTAGCGTGTATAGAGCCAGCATATTTCCACCATACTCCATGTAAATAATCAGGACTTTTAGCGTGTATAGAGCCAGCATATCTCCACATGTAAATGGGTGAATTAAGGGCTTATTTCAACCAAACCAGAGTGGCAATTGTTGGAACAGTGGAAAGATGAACCAAGACGGCTATTGATAGTTTTATTTAGTTTCTGTCCACTTTGAATATAAGTGTGTTTTATGATGCTAAAATTCCTGATTATTTACATGGAGTCTGGTGGAGATATGCTGGCTCTATACACGCTAAAAGTCCTGATTATTTACATGGAGTCTGGTGGAGATATGCTGGCTCTATACACGCTAAAAGTCCTGATTATTTACATGGAGTCTGGTGGAGTTTGGTGATGGTGATTTCGGGGCTGTTTCATGTTAAACAAAAAGGATCTTACTCTTTAATAAAAGGTCTATCTCTGTAGGGATCCTTTCCATAATGTTGTCAGACACTTAGAAAAATAATCTGAGTCTGTCAGCGGCAAAAACACAACTTTGACGTAAATTGAAGATGCGCATTTGCCCATTAATGTTACATTGCAGTTTATTTCGTTGCTGTCTCGCTTAATACTGGACCAATTTCAAAGATTGTTTTTCCCACCATTCAATTCTCACTTAAACACAAAAATATAAAAAAATATAAAAATAGGGTCCAGGTTAAAAAAACAAACCCTTTAATGGAGAGCTGAAGATGTCACCGATCTCAGATAAATGCACTTTTTTATGTATTCGTTAGGCTCTTTCCCTGTCTGCAGCCTTTCATTCATCCTGTCTGGGCCATTAGGCTCGCTAAATTCCTCTCTAAATTCAGCTCTCTCCGGCTCCCGTTCCTGGTCAGACTAATAATATATCTACAATCAGTGCTGTTTCCGAAAGGCTTAGGCACAAAACTGAATAATCTCCATGCCTCGAGGCAAGTCTGGTCGCTGTCTGCCGTTTGTCCCTGATGTGGGCAGTCTGAGATCAGTTTGGAAAAGGATTCATGTTGATGCAACTATTGCGGTTATGATGATGATGATGATGATGATGATGATGATGTACACAGGGTTAAAGGGTAACTATCATTTTTTTCAACCTGGACCCTATGTTTTTGTGTCTAAGTGACTGAACACTCTTGTCCAGTATTCAGCAACGTAAAGTAATTCCGCACATTGTAATCAAAACAATACACATACGATTGTGTACTACCCAAGGTTATGTTTATTAAATGAAGCCCAAAATATGTCGCCGACTAGAAATCGCTAGTATCAGCTCTATAGCCCTAGCTAATGTCAACGTTAGGTAGCTGCTAGCTAATGTTAACGTTAAGTAACCTAACCTGAACCCTGCCAACATTACATTACATGTCATTTAGCTGACGCTTTTATGCAAAGCGACTTAAAATTAAGTGCTTTCAACTCTGAAGGTTCAAAATCCAGACAACAAGTAGTTAGTGCAAGTACATTAGCTTTAAATAAGCAAAGCTACAAAAAGCCATGTCAAAGTGCAGGTTCAAGATTTTTCTTTTTTTTATGTTTCTCCGAGGTGTAGTCTGAAGAGATGTGTTTTTAGCCAACGGCACAATGTTCAGCCAGCCAGCTTTGACGGTGTGCCAAATGTCATTATTTGTATCATCAGACGCACAAATCTGCTGTACATAAACGTAACTAAACCGACTTTCACTCAATCACGGTTTATATGGATGATGACTTTGCCTGGAACGCTACCAAGTCGTGACTTGAAGTCGTAACTTACGGGCTAAAGATTGTGTCTGGAACGCAGCAAAATATTCGGCAACGTTACCTCTTCAGCGTTTAGCTTAGGGCTGTGTCATGGACCGACGGAGACCAGTGAAGGATATTAGAAGCACTTTCCCGGTGATCTCTTGCTTTACTGAGCAGCCTCCAACTGAGAGAGACAACGTAGATGTGACGTGAGCAACCTGTCTGAAAGTGTGAAGTCTTCTGGTAGCTGTGCCGAGAGAAATCGCAATCATTCCCAATCTTACAGAGACCGAGAGCGTAGGTATATGTAAGGAGATAACATAGACACAAGCTAATTACTGATCACTAACATGCTAGTTAACATTAGTAATTAAACCTAAACAGATAATGGAAGTCCAAACTGCCTGTGAGCTTCTCCTGTACTATACGGTAATTCCTCTACTGTGTGACAGTAAGTCTCGTGGTTATGACCCAATCGTTAGCCTATTTTTATAAAAGCGTCTGCTACGGAGCCATAACGTGAGCTACAAGGTAATGGAGCCTTTTATACATTGTCGTGTTTCTTTAGAAATAAACAACGGACAAATAGTCTTTAAACGCTTCAGATGTAAAGTTATTCGCTGTCAAAGTGACGTCAAAATGTATGCCAGTCAGTGGAATGCTAACGGGAAGTGATCTCTTTGTAGCGTCAAAATGGCGCCATAGGAGGTTCAAGTTCTGAAGCGAAGCTAACCCATTTGGCTCTAGCTAGAGACGGTTTAGAACCGAGACCCCCCCCCAACTCAGAGTAGTTTCCTGTATCTGTGTCACGTGGGCTCGGCCACGGCCACGCCTCTTTAGGAGACCAGCGGCAGGTCTTCAGTGTTTGATTCCAACGGGAGAAATGAACGTGAATACAGATTATGAGCAAAATAAATATTGGAGCCATTCTTCACTAGCCACTTATCTCCAGAATGGACACATCAGGAGAAAATGAACTAAGTCTGAGACGTGTTTCTGTCTCAGGACCAAACTCTCGCGAGATCTGGCAACACAGAGACGCTAACGTCAGCTAACGTTCGTGAACGCCCTGACAAATCTACTCTCCGTGCTGCTAAATATGTCTTTTAGCTGTGTAAATATTGAACGTTAGAAAAAGAACATATTAATAAGTTATTTAAATATAACTTTTCATCCATCCACACAACGTTCACTACACGTTCAAACGAGGCCACGCCCCTTTAGGAGACAGGAAATACCCATTTTTTCATACCATTCATCTTTAATATAGAACACAAGTGTCAAACTCAAGGCCCGACTAGTTGTGCACTACACCAAAAAAAATCAGGAAACTGATTTTCATACTGTAATTATGCGATTAAACGTGCAGAATTTGACAGATTTGCCAACTTTGAAACACAGAATTCCCTGCAGAAGCAGAGAGTTTTCTAATATTCAGGCTGTGAAACAGGTTGTGGTGAGTCGGCCGGGTGGCAGCTGCTTTTAAAAGCTGTTTTGCTGACTTTTTTAGGGTTTTATGTCGACCAAATTGTATGGGAGAAAGCTATATGAGACATGCAATAATACAAAGTTAATTGACTTTTTTTTGCTATGTAAAAGCATGTCAATAAACTCAACATGTCTGGCCCTTACTGTGATCATCATTTCCAGTGTGGCCCTTAGTGACATTGAGTTTGACATCCCTGTTATAGAGGATCTTTGCTCTAGTTGTTGACAATGTTCACATGATTTAACACATAACGTGTTTAACTGACAGCACTAGTATATACATTGCAAAACGGGAGAGTTTTTTGGTACTAGTGTTGGCGAACAGAAGTAGAGATGTTCCGAAACCGATACCAGTATCGGAAAAGCCTCCGAATCCGCCTAAAATGCTGTTATCGGTCTCAACGAGTTTATGCACCGATCTGATACCACGTAACTTACCCCCAGTAGAAAATCTACTTTAAAGTTCTTCATTTATGTTCTTTTCCCATTATGACTCGCTGTCAAACTGGATAATAAAAGAAAGTTCTGTGGCGTATTTTAAACCTTGACAATAGCTTCTTGAAATGAACATCTTATAATACTGTTCTGAGGGTTTTATTGCTTGTGTAACATTTGTCTGGGAGCCTTATTTATTATGTATGTATTTATTTTATCATTGTTCCTAACTTTAATTGAACTGTCATTGCCTAAGCCCTTGTGTGTTGTCGCTGACATACTCCTGTCTGCTGTTTTATGTGTAAATTGTCGTTTTTTTTTTGGTCTGTAGGCTGCATTGCATTGCCCTTTGGGGTAAATAAAGTTGTTTGAACCTGAACTAGTGTATATTTTAGTGGTGTTGTCAACGTGATATGCAGGTATATGCAGTATACCCACTAAGAAAGCTCCAGGATTTCCATATACCCACTTAAAAATGCCCAATGACACGCAACAACATACTTTCCATTATATTTTTGACATCATTTGAATTGTCATCTGTGTTCTTTTTCTTCGCATAGGCTAAATAAAGGGATTTCCACTGTAAATTGGTGCATTAAAGCGTATCCAAATGCAGATTCTGGCCTATATACCGTATACCCACTACAATACATTAGACTACACCACTGACTATATGCCGCCAAAGCCAGACTATTAAAAATACAATCCACCATGCTTAGTGATGTGGTGTGACATTGTTAACGGTCAAACATGTTACTAAAGCTGGTCATCAGATGCCTGGACCCCCGAGCAGATTTCCACGACTGATTTAACTGGAATGTAGATTCCTGCGCTCGTTCTCACATGACCCCTTGAATGGAAAAAAGGGGATTTAGCATGAAAGGATCTGAAACTAATTAAATACAGAAGTCATGTCCTGATTTTTTCGGAACGCGGAGAGCATTGCAGTGCACGTTGTCTGACTGTGTGTTGTTGTGTTGTTGTGTGAACTCTTACTCCTGTTGTTTTCCTCTTTTTGTTGCTTTGTTTTTGGGAGCGTCAGCAGAACGCGTTCCCCCCGGAGACGCCGGGAAAAGGAAGTGGGGAAAAAAAAATAAAAAATAATAATAAGCTTAATTAGGACTGTTACCTCCAGCTCTTCTCGCTGATGGAGTCGACATTTCAGGTGACTTCTGGGAGACATGTGGTCAAACCAAGGGCCTAGGTTTTGTATGTGTGTGAATGTGGGTAGGTGTGTGTGTGTGTGTGTGTGTGTGTTTGTGGGGGGGTGCAACCTGAGTAACGTGCACACTTGCCTACTTATAGTGCGTTTAATAGCTGAGACACACCAACCAGATGGCTAACCGTTGACAGAAAAGCCAGTGGAGATGATCAGTCGGGTCCCCGAGGTCCAAAAAACTGCCCCGGGACACACTGAGGAGACACCGACTCGAGAAACGTAATACGTCTCCATAGCAGCAGACGGCTGATTGGACGAACGCGTCACATGGGTTTGTTTTCTCCGGAAATTCAAAGCCAGACTGTCATAGCGGCTCGTTCAGAATACGATCTCATATTGTACTAAAATAGTTCACGGGAACGTGTTTCTGAAAACATTTGAAGAGAGAAATAGGCCGGGCAGTTGTTGAATCTGTCTTCATTTCAGATCAACAAAGGTCAGTTTAAAGGACTGACCTTTTGTTGTCAGATTTTGAGAGACTCAAGTCACCTCATTCCGCTCGCCATTTCCAGGTGAGTCCCGACTGCCCTGTCTCCGACTGAACACGTCAGGTCGGTCAAAATGAACGCCGACGGCCCCTCAGACTGACGATGGGACAGGAAACACCGAACAGACTCGAGTCGCTGACCTCGCCAGACTGTCTAACGGCCGATTATCAGCTTGCTGTGTCTCGGGCTTAAATCAACTCAGACCTGTTGTAAGCGTGGGGGGACGGAGGGCACTGACATGCAGTTCCCCTGTGTCTGCTACGCCCCCGACGAAGACAAAAGAGAAGACCGAACGGAGGTGCAATCTCCCAGAAATGTACTGAAATCACACAGAGAACAATAACAACCGAGACTCTTTCAAGTGAAACGCAAAATGGGGAACTAATACAATTCAGATTCTGTTTCATGAACAGCAGAAATGGGAGCTCCACTTCCAGTCCCTCCCTCCCTCCAATATGAAATATTGCTGACTAGGGGGGGTAAGTTAGCCAATTAATGAATAATAAATGGGGCTGGAACGCAACACTTTCATATCCTTTATAGGTCAGAGTGTGCTGAGGCAGGGCCGCTGCTACCGCCGGGCATCGTGGGTAGATATCAGAGCACAGCGATCTCTACACCACTGTACCTCAAAGCCATGTCAGCCGCTCCATCGGCGCTACACGCAACGTTAACGACACGCTGAGAGGGCATAACAAAAGTTTGTTCTTTACTGTGTCTGAAGCTTCTCCTTCCCATCTCTCGCACACTGTTTTTGGGGGCTTTTATCGCAGCTCGTTAGTCTTCCCTCGCTCATCCTTCCCCCCTGTTTTAACCCATTTTATTATTGAGCTAAGCAGGCTTGTGGCCGCTGATGACGGCGTAGTGATGCACCCCCCCAAAAAACAAAAACTACACCGACAACAACAACAACAACAACGGTGGCAATTACAGACAGCCCTCCACTTCACTCGCTGTTATCTCCATTATTCAGCTCCTCTGGAATCAGCTATTAAAGGTAATTAAGCGATTCATCAAGTCGGTTTCAATTACTGGGAGCTTGACAGCTGCAGATTACAATCAGTAGGGGTGAAGGGAGAGAGTGAGAGAGGAAGGGAGGCGTCAAAAACTGAAGAAAAAAGAGAGAGAGAGAGAGAGAGAGAGAGAGAGAGAAAACAGACAAGAAGTAGCGACAGATCAGGCAGCACTGAGATGGGCAGGAAGCCTCTTCAGGTGTATGACGGTGCGAGCAGAACTTTCTTTGTTCGTGCAGCGCTTGTCTCGCTTTGCCAGACCTTCCTCCACAGCACTGCGGAGGAAGGTCTGGCGAGTCCACACAGCATTCCGGGATGGAAGAAAAAAGTGCTCTGGATTATTGGCATTTCTTTAAAGGAACACGCCGACTTATTGGGACTGTCTTATTCCCTGTATCCCCCAGAGTTAGATGAGTCCATACAGACCCTTCTCATCTCCGTGTGTGTCCTAACTCTGTCCGACCCACACACCGCTAGCCTAGCTTAGCACAGATCCTGGAGGTAACCGGCTCCAGATAGCCTAGCTTAGCACAGATCCTGGAGGTAACCGGCTCCATCTAGCCTAGCTTAGCACAGATCCTGGAGGTAACAAGCTCCAGATAGCCTAGCTTAGCACAGATCCTGGAGGTAACCTTCTCCATCTAGCCTAGCTTAGCACAGATCCTGGAGGTAACCGGCTCCATCTAGCCTAACTTAGCACAGATCCTGGAGGTAACCGGCTCCAACTAGCCTCACTTAGCACAGATGCTGGAGGTAACCTTCTCCATCTAGCCTAGCTTAGCACAGATCCTGGAGGTAACCGGCTCCATCTAGTCTAGATGGCCAACATGTTCCTATTTACATGTTGTGATTTGTATAGTCACAGCGTGTACAAATAACAAGGTCACATGACACACAGCCATCTTCTAACCATATACATAATGGGAACTATATTCTCAGAAGGCGAAGCGAAGCATAGTAAGTACATTTTACCAATGATACTTACATACTTTTAACATTTTCAATGCTGGACTTGTACTGCTATATTTTTACAGTGTGGTATTAGTACTTTTACTTAGTAAAGGACCGGAATACTTCTTCCACAACTGCTTACAGTGTCTCTTCTCCTCACTTAACATTTGACCATTTGTGTAACCCTTGTTTTGTCACCCCACACACACACACACACACACACACACACACACCACTTGAAGGGAACAGTCACATTTTCCACCAACACCAATGGAAACTGTCAGATCCAATTGCATTTGGTGCCTCTTGTGTTTCTTCCTCTCGGCTGCCAGTTTGCCACCAACTCTCACAATATAGCCTCAAACAATCACAGCGAGCAGAGAGAGATGCCTGAGTGGAACAGCACAAATACACACACAAATGTTTCACCAACACACACACACACACACAGACAGACAGACAGAAGCTGCAAAGCTCTGGGATACATTTGGTGTATCTGTGTATTACTTTGTGTCTCTGTGTAAGAGTGTGTGAGTGAATGGATACTGGCTCCCTGGAGTAACCACAAATGATCCGCCATTCTCCTGGCACCACTGCACACACTTCCCACAGCTCAGACAACAACAACAACAAAAATGAGTTTTCTCCAGCATAAGCATTGCGTGCACCGCGGCTTGTCTGCACCTTTAGCAGGGCTGTCCTCCACGACAGAAATTCTCTGTCGACTAATTGTGGTTGATTTAATGGCCAGGTCTGTAAACACACCTCTTTAAATCTTGTGTTTAGCAAAGATGTGCTCAGAATGTTTCTTGGAAGTAAGTTATCCAGCATGAAAAATGACTAATCGTCTTAAGGAATCTTAGTCTACTAAGACCAAAACAAGCTCCTAATCGACCCAGACGGGGGCAGCCCTAACCTTTAGTTGACTTCATGTTCTGCTTCATGGGTGTTAGTGTGTCTGTGTGCCTGTTCCTGAGCGTACAGTGTGTGTGTGTGTGTGTGTGTGTGTGTGTGTGTGTGTGTGTGTGTGTGTGTGTGTGTGTGTGTGTGTGTGAGTGAGCAGCAGACAGTCTGACAGACAGCGCAGTAGCTGTCACCGTATTCCTTACCCGTAGTCTGACCTTTAGTGACAATCAATCCTTTGTGAACATGTCCAGTGAAGGCTAAAGGAATTATCCCGCTGTAGACCCTCTGGCATCATTTAGCTTCTAGCTGCAGGTCACACAGGTCAGGGAGAAACTAGTGGAGACACTGGTATCTCATCACTGTTAATAGATCACGCTGGCTGAGATGAGTGATTAGAGGAACTGGTTAACAGCCAGGTAACTTACATACAGTACAGGCCAAAAGTTTGGACACACTTTCTAATTCAATGCGTTTCCTTTTTATTTTCGTGGATATTTACATTGTAGATTCTCACTGAAGGCATCAAAACTATGAATGAACACATATGGAATTATGTAATTAACAAAAAAGTGTGAAATAACTGAAAACATGTCTTATATTTTAGATTCTTTAAAGTAGCCAGCCTTTGCTTTTTTATTAATAAGGGAAATAATTCCACTAATTAACCCTGATAAAGCACACCTGTGAAGGTAAAACCATTTCAGGTGACTACCTCATGAAGCTCATTGAGAGAACACCAAGGGTTTGCAGAGTTATCAAAAAAAGCAAAGGGTGGCTACTTTGAAGAATCTAAAATATAAGACATGTTTTCAGTTATTTCACACTTTTTTGTTAAGTACATAATTCCATATGTGTTCATTCATAGTGTTGATGCCTTCAGTGAGAATCTACAATGTAAATAGTCATGAAAATAAAGAAACACATTGAATGAGAAGGTGTGTCCAAACTTTTGGCCTGTACTGTACCTTTCAGTTACAGTCAATGGTGGAATGTAACTCAGTACATTTACTCCAGTACTGTACTTAAATGTGCACTACAAGTTCCTGCATGACGTCACTTCTGTTGACGTTCCAAGTAAATACCAAACAAAACAGAGCAAGCTCGTCCCTCCCCCCATGTTTCCGTAACTGTCATTAACCCCCACTGCCCTCCCCCAAACATCTTGTCGGCGATTGGCTGGAACGTGGTTTGTTGTATTTTGGTGCACAGCCTGTGCCCCTAGTGTTTGTTTGACGTTTACGACCCCTGTGTTGTCTCCTGAGACCGGGCTTTTTCACGGTGTGTTCAGGGGGCAGGCAGCTAGCGGATCAAGGAGGGATGCCTACCATTTGAGACAAAAATTAAATCGCGCTGAAACCATGCAGGAACTCATAGTGCACCTTTAAGTCCAAATGTTGAGGTACTTGTACTTTACTTGAGTCTTTTCATGCCACTTTCTACTTCTACTGGGCTACATTTCAGAGAGAAATATTGGACTTTTTACTCCACTACATTCATCTGTTACAGCTTTAGTTACTAGTTACTTTAGTTACTCCGCTACATTCATCTGTTACAGCTTTAGTTACTAGTTACTTTAGTTACTAGTTATTTTACACATTAAGATTACAGCACACAGAACACATGTAGTTTATGAAATCTGATGTTATATTATAAAGTAAACTAGCCGACAATATAACTACTACAAGTCCAGCTGGGATGATGAGACCATTAAACACACAACTGGTAGGATCCTTTACTCTTTCTACTGGTGAAAAGTAGAGCTGCTGTATCCACACCATGGTGCAGTTGTCCAGGCCGGCTCCACCGGGCAAGAGGCGCCATCGCTGCCACCCACTTCATTTAGCTTCTAAGGTCTGTGACACTGCATCAGCTACACTATCATTACTCGGTCATGGACTGAAACAACTCTAATGTAGCAGCTAATAATGAATAAAAGCGCCCCTGCCATCGTAACGGCAACCCCACTACAGATAGGAACGCATTCGCCGCCTGACGTATAGTCCCCCGCAATAAAGCTCCCGTGAGCTGTAGGAGGATCATAAAATGTTCTCAGCAGAGCCCCCTTAATTTATGGCATCCAGTTAGCAGCTCACTTTTTAAAAAAAAAAATCAGGTGTGTGTGTGTTGGTGCTGAGAGCGCTCGGGGACGTGCGGCCATTAGCCCGGTCAAGGGACACTTCAATTTATGCTCGGCTGATTAACCCCACTCTCAGTTCGCACACTTTCACACATTAAAGAATACTTCATCTGGGGGAACTGTTATGCCTCTTAGTTGTCCATTAGAGTCAGGTTTACTACTGTCTCCGTGGCGATCATAAGTCACCCAGCGCAGGTTGTAACGGCCGGACTAAATGCAGGACAATTGGCTGTACCATTTATCTCACGGGGTGTTGAATTGATTCTTTTTTGGGCATGCTAGGCGTTTATTTGTACAGGACAGCTTAGACATGAAAGGGGAGAGAGGGAGGGGATGACATGCACCAAAAGGGCCGCAGGGCGGAGTCGCACCCGTGGCCGCTGCTTCGAGGAGCAAACCTCTATATATGGTAGGGCTGTGCAATTAATCGAAACGTAATCGTGATTATGATTTTGGCTCCCAATGATCACAAAAACAGAATAATTGAGAAAAACGATTATTTAGCTCATTACGTTTTGCAAGTAAACTCTTATTTTCTCTCTTGTGTTCTGAATGAAAAAATAACGTTTAAATAGTGATTATATTTTTTTCCATAATCGAGCAGCCCTAATATATGGGCGCACGCTCTACCAGGTGAGCTACCCGGGCGCCCCACATTGCGCCCCACATTGCTAATAATGTCATTCTCTCTGCTGTAAGATATTGGGACTGTAAAGAGAGCAATAATTGCATTTTAAGTTTCAATCAAAAGACATGATCGCAAGGGTGTAACTTTGGGTTCAACATTGGGGGGAGGGGGCGAAAATGTTTGTTTCAAACATTAGGGGGGACAAATTATAACCAGGGGTGGTCTGGTGGTCGTCCCACAGCAACATTTGACCGTCAAACACTTCATTTGCTGCATTCTGGGGGATTTTTCTGCAACAATTTGTGCCTTTTTCTGCATGCACATGTCTTTATTCATGTAAATATTATAAGGAATTAATTAACTAATCTGCTGTATTGTTCAAAACTTTCTGCAAATTCAAACACGCGTTTCAAAACAACATTGGTGGACCTCATGGACAGATGGCTTATCCAATCACCTGCCAGCCCTATGTTCCCACATTTCTAAGATTTTTTTTTTTCACTGAAAATTAGGCCCTATGTTCCCACATTTCCTTTTTCAGATTTAATCCCCCTAAAGCCGGTTACACACTGGCTGCGTGGCGTGAGCGTGGCGTTTCTGCTGCGTGGCGTTTTCTACGTCTTTACACACCAGAAACGTGTCTGACGCGGCGCTGCTACTAGCCTTGTCTGTACACATGTATGTTTCCCGTAAACATAAACATAAATATATACTGATCTGATTACAGCAAAGACAACGTCGGCACTATTGACGGCAAAATAGGCTCCAGAATATTTCCTTCTGTATTGACAGGTGCAGTATTAGATAATCAATTTTATTATTACATTTATCTCAAAACCTAGAAACTTTCAAACATCAACATGCCAGTTATTAATATGTATTTGTGTCTAAATGACATATAAACATCTTTTCCTATTCTATTTTGCCTGGAAACGCTTCCAACACACTTGCGTGTTGCATAAAAAATAGGTGTTGGTCCTATTTCGGCGCGGCTCGAGCCACTCCTGAGACGTGCGTGTTACGCTGGCAGTGTGCACGCTCCAACCTGTTAACATGGGAGCCGAAATATAAACGGACACGCCACGCAGCTGACACGCTTGCGCGATGCATCTAGTGTGTAACCGGCCTAACCCTAACCCTAAAAAGTCTTGTGGGAGGATAGGGCTTAAAATGAAGGGAAATGTAGAAACACAAGACCTAATTTTGAAAAAGTCCTAAAAATGTGGGAACAAAGGGCCTAATTTTCAGTGAAAAAAAAGAATTCTTAGAAATGTGGGACCATTGGGCTGACCCCATCAGGTTAATGCAGCAGCGCTGCGCTCCACTACCTTATTCTTACAAAATGGACTGTAGAACATAATGCAGCCCTTAAATACTGTATCTCAAAACTACTTTACATAAAACAGTGATGATACGCTAACACACTGCTGGCCTCTGGCTAAAAGTAACAAAAACACTCAGGTCTAACAAGCATGAATATCATTAAAGACAACAGCGGGTAAACAGCTCATCTAAATGAGGACTAACAAAGGGCTGTATAGCCGGCAGCGAGGGGGAAACACCAGCAGGAAGTGGAAGCTCTCATACTGTATTCCCGAAGCAATAAAAGGGCAAGCAGCACACCTTTCACACTCCGTCATTTTCTTCCCATCCCCTTTTTTTTCAGTAGGTTAGGTCAAATGAAGCTAAAATAACTCTCATAATTTCCCATGTTGAAGCAAACAATCAGAGACCACTTACTTACCTACTTCCAGACTGAAAGATATCTTATTATTTAACCACCAGGTGCTTCCTTCTCTCTGAGGATGTGCTAAAACAGGGTTGTCAAACTATTTCACAAAGGGAAAAGAGAAGAAAATGAGAATCCCATCGAGGGACAGACATGTAGAGTTTGTTGACGTGCTTTTATATAGTCGAAAAAGTCAAATATCTTTGACTGTATTGTTGCAAGTCTCAAATAGCTTTCTCACTTACAGTTTGGTCCACATAAAGCCCTAAAAAAAACGTCGGGAAAAATGATCCCTAGCCATCAGAGTTTAGTCAAGCAAAAAATCACTATAATTACATTTTTAAAAGGCTACCCGACTCACACCTGTTTCACAGGTTTGAATATGCAAAGTTGGCAAATCTGCCAAATTCTGCTTTGAGTTTCACATAATTACAGTCTGAGAAAACTGTTTCCCATCCTTTTGGTTTGGCGTACAACACAGTGGGCCATCATTTATTGTGAATCTAACGTTTTTGCGGGCCGGATTGTTTGATTTGAGAGGGGCCAGGTTTGAAAGATAGATTTGTCATGGCAACTGGACACTCATCTTAACTAAACTGTCCTTGCTGTGAGCAGATTTTGAATTTCGGTGGATGAGATGATACTTAGTAGGGGGTGGGAATTCACCAGAGGCCTCGCGATACGATATCATCACGATACTTATGTCACGATACGCTATCATCACGATACTGATGTCATAATATGATATCATCACGATACTTATGTCACGGTACGATATCATCACGATACTTATGTCACGGTGCGATATCATCACAATACTTATGTCACGATACGATATCATCACGATACTTATGTCACGGTGCGATATCATCACGATATTTATGTCACGATACCATCACGGTACTTATGTCACAATACGATACCATCACAGTACTTATGTCACGATACGATATCATCACGATACTTATGTCACGGTGCGATATCATCACAATACTTATGTCACGATACGATATCATCACAATACTTATGTAACGATACAATATCATTACGATACTTATGTCACGATACGCTATCATCACGATACTTATGTCCCGATACGATAATCATCACAATACTTATGTAACGATACAATATCATTACGATACTTATGTCACGATACGCTATCATCACGATACTTATATATTGCAATTTTAAACATATTGCAATATTCTGTGATTATATTGCAATTTATTACCTTTTTTCCAACTTCAAATGTTTCCCAATTTCAAATGATGTCCCCAAAAGGAAATTTTGTCAACATCTGTTTTATCTAAAAAAATACATTTCTCTGTCTGTTCATCTCAGTTCAATTTTATTGCTGCAAAATGGGGATTGTCAAGCAGAAAGACTGACCAACACATATATAATAAAAAGATTGATTCTTGGCGTCTGTGTATCGATACAGTATTGCCACGAAAAATATCGCGATACTATGCTGTATCGATTTCCCCACCCCCCACCCTTAATACTTAAATCTGTGTAAAAAAGGATTGTAGTATTTTGGGGGGATTCCATAAATCAATTCTTCTAGGAGAACTCTAATACCGAGATAAGTCTTGTGTCCCTGGGAGATTCACTCCAGTGATACTCATACATTAGAGGAGACAGTGTTGACTGATGGTGCTCAGCCGGCACACTGAGGCCGCAAAAAAAGGACGAACTGCTTGCAAATAATGTTGAACCTGGTTTCACTTTGCCTACAACGCAAAGCAACGCATCCAGCAAGGTGCATGCACGTAGACGCTCTACTGTGTGTTTTGAGAAAGAGGATAAAATGATTGTTGCTATAAAAAAAATGGAGTTGTAAAATCCCATTTCACAGCATTATAAAGCTTTTGGTGTCTGAAAAAATTATGATGTATTACTCAAACTGAACTTGAAGCTTGATTCCATCAACTAACAAACTTTTGTTTAGCGTGAAACAGCCCCGAAATCACCATAATCAAACCCCACCAGACTCCATGTAAATAATTAGTACTTTTAGCGTGTATAGAGCCAGCATATCTCCACCAGACTCCATGTAAATAATCAGGACTTTTAGCGTGTATAGAGCCAGCATATCTCCACCAGACTCCATGTAAATAATCAGGACTTTTAACGTGTATAGAGCCAGCATATTTCCACCAGACTCCATGTAAATAATCAGGACTTTTAGCGTGTATAGAGCCAGCATATCCCCACCAGACTCCATGTAAATAATCAGGACTTTTAGCGTGTATAGAGCCAGCATATCTCCACCAGACTCCATGTAAATAATCAGGACTTTTAGCGTGTATAGAGCCAGCATATCCCCACCAGACTCCATATAAATAATCAGGACTTTTAGCGTGTATAGAGCCAGCATATCTCCACCAGACTCCATGTAAATAATAAGGACTTTTAGCGTGTATAGAGCCAGCATATCTCCACCAGACTCCATGTAAATAATTAGGACTTTTAGCATGTATAGAGCCAAAAACATGCTGGACCAAGATTATTGTTCCCATCAGTAACTTAAGACACAAAAACATAGAAAAATGTGATTGGATGACAAAAACAGCGAAATGCTCTCACAAGTCTTTGAGTATTTTGCACACATACCCAGATTGGAGGAGGCCCTTCCCTCTGCAGCCCTGTCCTTCAGTCCCTCCGCTATAGACAACTGCTGTTCGTGGTACTGCTTGGCCCTCTCCAGGTCCTGCATGCAGCGAGCAGCGTGACCAAGTCCCGCGTAGGCTCTCATCTCGATGGACTTCTCTTCCAGCTCCTGGGCCAGCTCCAGAACGTGCGTGTGGTAGGACATGGCCTTGTCGAAGTTACGGTGGTAGTGGTAGGCGCTGCCGAGGTTACTGTACGCCCGGGCTTCCTCTCGTTTGTTCTCCAAGGCCTTGGCGATGCCCAGGTGCTGCTCATGGCATTGCACGGCATTGTCAAAGTCTCCCATGGCGATATAGACGGCGCCCATGTTTCCCAGCTCCCGGGCCTCAGATAGCTGGTCCTTGGACTGCTTGGCCAGCAGGACACACTGCTTGTGGCTGGCCAGGGCGTTGGGGTAGTCCCCGATGGCTGTATACACATGGCCCAAGCTGCTCAGCGCCATGGAAGCAGCCTGTGGATGAAGAGACAGAGAGAGAAAGATAGAAAGCAAGTAAGAAAAACAGCAAGGTCATAAACTGTTGGCAATAGGGCTGCACAATATATAATTTTAAAAGAAAGTTGGAAATTATGTCCTTTCATTTGTTTTGAATTCAACAAGCAGTTTTTTTTATATTTAGCAGAATACTGAAAGCAGTAGAACTGAGTACACTTTAATATCCATTTATTTAGCGCAAGCAATATCGTTTTCGCGATATTCGACGACGTTATTGTAGTTTTTCCATATATCTTGCAGTCCTTACACGTACTTAGGAGATTTTTAAGTAGAAAAACAGCAAAGTAATAAACTGTAGGCAAATGACATGAATAAATATCTAATAGTCCCGTTGATTGCGCCCACATTCCATCAATAGGGAGTCATATTTGTTGCCTTTGCATCACACCTCCCACCCACACTTACAGATTTACTGTACATCAAATGGGGGAAAAAAAGATCTACATTCCCAAATCTCTTATGGGGCTTACTGCTCAAAGAGCAAACAAGCCCAACCTGATTTGATTTCATCTTGGCTAAGCGCGGAGGGGGGGTAAAGTGTGATGCAGATCAGCGCAGCGGCAGGCTTGTTTTAAAGCCGTCAGTTTGCCCACTGCAATCACGCTTCATGGCGTGCCACCGCCAGTGGAACAAAGAAGCTGCAAATCAGGAGGGAGAGCGGAGAGGAGAAGGGTCTAAGCTTCCCAGCAGAGCTGTGGGGGGGCCGCCCGGCTCACTGCTGGCAAGCTAAAAACACACTGAACAATATTCTGCATATTCTCATCTGACATTTTCTAAAGCAATGTCCACCTGTGTAAATAAAACCACTTTAAACACTAGCTACAACCGCAAAAGGAGAGGTTTAACAGTGAAATGGAGAGCACGGTTCAACGCTAGGGTTTTTGTAGTCGAGGGGGGACAGAGCTCAATTTTAGAAATCAGGTGGGTGTAGGTGCTGAGTAACCTGACTCCACCAGATGGATCGCTTCGCATTTGCTCGGCATATCCATCTGGGAACTTTCCGTTGGAGAACTGTCGGGAAGGGGCGAGAATCCTGGTTAGCTGATTGGATGAACCATCTGTCTATTACCACCTATAGTTGGTGATAGACGGGCCAAATCAACCAATCAGATCAAACTCTTGCCGAAACCAGTCGGGAGAAGAGCCAAAACATCTTTTCCTCCAAGAAAAGCCTCCAGTTCCGTTTTTTTGCTCTTCTTTCAATGAAGGACTACTTTCTAATAATTCGGATAAAACTTGCTGCGATAGCTACGCTCATCTCATCCTCATGTTGTTTAGACTGAACAGTCGCTTCTCGTTGCGTCAAACCTAAACCCCGCCTCAAAACCAACGCTGATTGGTCGGTCGTTTTGGCGAACGGCTCCAAATTTTCTCTATCTCAAGATGCCAGACTGATCTGCGAGTGGAAAACTGGAGCTCGCCAGACCAGGATGGTCTCACCAGGCTAGGTGCTAAGAGCGCTCTGGGTTTTTTCACTTGTCCAGTCGAAAAAAAAAAAAAAAAACATTTGAAAATTTTTTTTTTACAAGAAACATCGGAAAAGATGTGTAAAAAAAGATTTAAAAAGAGAAGACAAAGTTTTCAAACAATGAAGAAAAAAAAGTCGAGCAAAGCGTCAAAAACGTCACAAAAAAATTGAAAGTGTCAACAACCAACTCAACTCTTTTATTTTAGATACATTTTTTTCTC
This sequence comes from Perca flavescens, assembly GCF_004354835.1. Classification (NCBI taxonomy): domain Eukaryota; kingdom Metazoa; phylum Chordata; class Actinopteri; order Perciformes; family Percidae; genus Perca; species Perca flavescens. The sequence goes on from NC_041335.1 coordinate 37,275,580, forward strand.
ATTTCAATTGAAAAATAATAAAATGAAAATGATTATAGTGTGATTTTTACTAGCCCTACATGGCGTTTTACTGGCCCCCTGGCTATCGGGGACTAGTTTATTGTTGAACCCTGGAAAGATTTCTCAAAAAGCAGTCTTGACCCCGTGGGTGACACATTCGCTGCCGGCTTATGAACTGTTTATACGGAGGGTAAACAGCTGGGAATTGGGGTCAGATGTCTGCGTGTGAGCAGATGTTCAATTAATCACGCGAGGCCAGCTAATAACACATCTCCTTTCCTGAGGTCCCACTCTGCATCCTCCGGGCCAGGAAGAGGGCTGGACGCAGGCCAGCGGAGAGGACAGACGCCCTGACAGTGAAGGCCACTGGGTCATCTCGGGGCCATTTAGAGCCAGATAACTCGAAACGGATGGACTACGCAATGTAGTTTCAGCTGTGAGACCACTGGCCACTGATGCTTGCATTGGGCTTTAGAGGAGGTACCACTGCCACCGTCTTAAAGGGTAAGTATGGTTTTTTTTTCAGCCTGGACCCTGTTTTCCCATGTTTCCCAAGTGACTGATGGGAACAACAATCTTTGACATTGGTCCAGTATTTAAGGTAAGACTTATAAAACTACCTTTCTGTCATATTTGCTGAAACTGACCCTATGTTCCAGTAGAACTACATGAAGCTGGTGATAAAAAAAAAAAAAAAAATCCAGCTCCTCTGGCACCACCTACAGCCTGTAGTGGGATTTACAAAAACCCACAGCTCCCTGTTCAGATGCACCAATCAGGGCACAGGGGGCGTGTATAACTGCGTGTCAATCACTGCTCATCCACACGCATTCATTCTCCCTTGTGGGAGGAGGGGCTTAGGAGACCGTTTTGGGCTTTAGCGGAAAGGGGGGGGGGGGGAAGGACTGAGAAGTTGTGGATGTTTTAAATTCTTTGGCTAAGTCCTGGATCTTCACAATCCTCCCTACAGCACCTTAAAGCGAGACAAGAAACAAGCTGCAATGTAACGTTAATGGGCAATTTCTGTGTTCAAATCCACTTTTGTTAGTTTGGTGGCGGAAAAAAAGGTCCAGGCGCCCGGCGCCTGGTCCTAAATGGTTGTACTTAGTGTCTTCATTAATCAGAGGTGTGTTTTGGGCGTAACATGCAATAAACCAATCAGAGATCATCTCCCATTCCCTTTAAAAGCCAGGCGCATTTGGACCTTGGAGCATTGCCGTTATGATGGAGGATTTGCACCGTAATATTTTTATTTGTAATCTTCTGCATGTGTGTGTGCTGCTGTGCGTCCCTGTGTGTGTAACGAGCATAGTGTGCGCGAGCTGTGTTCAAGCCTAGGAGCATTTTACTAATGCTCTGTTAAAATAACAATGAAATGCTGCGTTATTGACTTTAGACCAGGTTTTGTTGGTCAATGGTGCGATCACTTCCCGCTGCCTCAAGATAGCAATACTCCCAGAATGCACCTGAACACACCTCCCTGTAAGACCAGCACGCCCATGGGCGCAAAGATGGGTGCAGGGGCATTTGCCATTTAAACGGCGCAGGCGCTGGACGGTCTTAAACTAGCAAAGACACTTTGCGCTGCGCTGCGTCGGGTGCAAGATAGGACGCTGAATGTTTTAACAGAAATTGTCCAAAGAATGAGATTCACAGTTGTAGTTTCTTTTTTTTTACATTTCGAATCGCATAATTTGTGGTCCAACATATTTTGTCAGCCACGAAGGTTGGTTTTGGGAAATGAAACAAGTTTTTGTCGCTTTTAATGACGTTTTTGCAAGTTTTTTTTTCAACGTTTTTAGAAGTTTACTAACTAAGCAGCTTTGTATGAGAGAATTGTATATACAGGCCAAACAGAAAATGTTCTGTACTTTAACTGTAGCTACATAACATACGTTTTTAATTACGGTGCAAAGTCCAGGTAGTGAGCTGCCAGAACTTTTTCTGTTATTTTATGGAGTGATTTCTTAGAGTGTAGCAAGTCTTCTTTTATGAAAGTGTAGTGAAGTGAAGTAGAGCTTCACATACCCTAATCCGACTGTTGTGTGCCCTGCCACTGGGTGATCACAGCCGTGGTTGTTTGAAGAATATATCAGAGCTCATAGGTCCAAAGTGAAAGGAGGAGGATTTTTCAAAAGGCGTAGTCACACAGCTGCAAGGCGAGCCCTAACCACACGGTTCCACAACGGGCGGTGAAGTGGTGGGCAGAGAAAGACATGAAACACACCAGGGGCTCTGAGGAACAGATCTCGCACCGGATCCCGGCTCGGGCTGTATGACATAAGGGGCTAATTATGCTAAGTACAATACATTACCTCTAGCGTGTGCAATGAAAAGCAGCCATTTCTCTAACGTGCTGCGGAATATAAACATACTTAGTGGAGGAGGCTGACAGAGGAGAGTCAGCCCGGAGTCCTACACCACTGTCCCTGTCAGAGGAACCAAATGAAATCATGTTGTTGGAGCCAATTTTTTTTTTTATTAGCATGTCATCTGAGCCCTCCTCCCCCCTTCTCCCCTTCCCGTCCCTCCCAGGAAGAACGAGTTTACCTTTCATTAGGAGGCCCTCGGTGCTAAATGTGTTTGCTGATAAGAACCATCGGTTTATCAACAGTTTATAAAGCACGGGACACTACGATTCATCACATCAGCACACATCAGGAGAGGGGCTGGACTCGGTAAACACTATATGATCTGACTGGGCGGACGGATGGAGAGAAGTGTGGGAGGGAGGGAGGGAGAGAGAGGGAGAGGGAGAGAGAAACAGAGAGAGAGAAACAGAGAGAGAGAAACAGAGAGAGGGAGGGAGAGAGAAAGAGAGAGAGGGAGAGAGAGAAAGAGCAAGGAGAGAGAGAGAGAAAGGGAGAGAGAGAGAGAGAGAGGGAGGGAGAGAGAGAGGGAGAGGGAAAGAAAGAGAGAGCAGGGAGAGAGCGAGAGGGAGAGAAAGGGAGAGAGAGGGAAGGAGAGAGAAAGAGAGAGAGAGCAGGGAGAGAGCAAGAAAGAGAATCTAATTAGAATGAAGTCAATTTGCCAGAAATGATGTATTTCGGGAAATTATTTCTCTATTCTAGACAGAATGTTATTTTGCCATACTGCCGGAAAGTAAAAAAAGGAGCAGTGGAGAGAGAGGGCTGCAGTCAGAAGAGAGAGAGAGATAGAGAGAGATAGAGAGAGAGAGAGAGAGAGAGATGGTCTGAGTGGCTGTCCCCGAGCCAAACACACACACACACACAAACACACACACACACACACACACACACACACACACAGTGCATCTTCTGTGCACCAGCGAGGCCGGCTGCTCGTTATCTGGGCCTCCATCGGAGGAGAAAATGCAGCGCTGCAGTCTCACTTCAGAGGGACACTGATCACAAGAGCAACTCATCTCAACTGGAGAAAGACTGCCCCCTCCTCCTCCTCCTCCTCCTCCTCTTCTCCCCATTCTCCCCCCGTGTCTTCCCCCACTGCAGACTGACCGAGATGAGAAATCTTCTCTGTTTTGGGCTCGGAGAAGTTGGAAGTTGGGAGTCGGAGAGATGGAGCTAAAGCTTCAAAAAGGCACGTGTAATTGAGCAGCCCCCCCTTCCCCCCCCCCACGATAGGCTATCTGGGAACATGAAACAGCAACAGTTGTGACGGAGGGTAATTGCCTCCCCGGGCCCGTATAATGCCTCGTCGAGTCTTTAAAACTTGAGCAAACTGCTGGAAGTCCTTATGGCAGCAGGTAATTGGTTGCAGGCGGCGGCAGCTATGTGAAATGAAGGACAGAAAAAGGTAGCTGGGGTGTACGTACTGTATGTACAGTATATATGTGTATGTGTGTCTTTAGCAAAAGAATATATCTAGGTTACATTCGCACTATTACAGATGGAGCTCTTTTTATGTCCAAACTCAAAACGTATCTGTTTCGTCTGGCCTTTAATACGTAGCGCAAAAATGCAATTCTTTTGTATCTTTGTAACCTTTTCTGATTTTACTGTTTTCTATGTTTCTATTGTATGATGTGTGTTTCTGATGTTAAGCACTTTGGATACCTGCTGGTTGTTGTAAAGTGCTATATAAATACATTTTGATTGATTGATTGATTGAATGATTCAAGAAAAAAACCATCTTCATACGTGTCTTCAGGTGTTTTCGGTTGTCTTAATAACCATTTCTTTGCTTTGCATTCATTCAGAGTTTCATTATGTGAAGGGCAAAGTGAAAATATCTCCGGCTCTCTCTGTGGGCATATTTCATTTTAAATTATATCTTGATGTACATGTGGAATAATATATATGTAAATATATGTGGTTGTTATTTAAACTGGACCATATTTCCCTATAAATGAGTGTCTAAGTGACTGATGTCCAGTAGCAAGAACACAGGGCAAATGTGCATGGTCAGTTTCAGTTGGCTGCTGTACAGAATTGGGCAGAGGCTTTTTTCTCCCTCACGAGAATGTGACATTTTTCAATGTGAAAAAAACTAAATATGCTATTTTGGACTGTGTATAAGTAACCACAGAGCATACATAAACAGCACTCGGCAGCTTGAAGACAACACTTGCTAAAGAAGTCCAAATCACCAGCTGTGAGAAAAGCCTTTGAGTTCCCGTATAGTTTTGATGCTCATATTGTTTTTAGAAAACCCCTTAAAGATACACATTATATATTATATACACATAAGTATAGAAATAATGTGATAAGCCTGATTTATGGTTGTGCAGAGGCACAATAGCAGGGCTTGCATGTGTGTGTGTCTGTGTGTCTGTGTGTGTGTATGTGTGTATGTGTGCGTGTCTGTGTGTCTCTGTGTGTGTTGAGAGTGTGTGTGTGTGTGTGTGTGTATGTGTGTGTGTCTGTGTTTGCATGTGTGTGTGTATGTCTGTGTGTGTGAGTGTATCTGTGTGTGTGTGTGTGTGTGTGTGTATGTGGGGGTGTGTGTGTGTGTGTGTGGGGAGGGGAGTGTGTGTGTGCGTGTGTTTGCATGTGTGTGTGTGTGTGTGTCTGTGTTAGCATGTGTGTGTGTGTGTGTGTCTGTGTTAGCATGTGTGTGTGTGTGTGTGTGGGGGGAGTGTGTGTGTGTGAGTCTGTGTTTGCATGTGTGTATGTGTGTGTGTGTGTGTGTGTGTGTCTGTGTGTGTTGAGAGGGTGTGTGTGTGTGTGTGTGCGGGAGTGTGTGTGTGTGTGTGTGTGTGTGTGTGGGGGAGTGTGTGTGTGTGTGTGTCTGTGTTAGCATGTGTGTGTGTGTTTGTGTGTGTCTGTGTCTGCATGTGTGTGTGTGTGTGTGTGTGTCTGTGTGTGTTGAGAGTGGGTGTGTGTATGTGTGTGTGTGCGGGGAGTGTGTGTGTGTGTGTGTGTGTGTGTCTGTGTTAGCATGTGTGTGTGTGTGTGTGTCTGTGTTAGCATGTGTGTGTGTGTGTGTGTGTGTGTGTGTGTTTGATATCAATATAATATCAATAACAGGAAGAAAAGTTGAGCGTGAGAGAGAGAAAGAGGGTGGCGTGGGAGGTGTAAGGTGTTAAAGAGCCCAACAGTTTCCCCTCTGTCCTAACGCCGTGTCCTGCAGGAGGCCCGGGGGCGGCCACCACTCCAGTGAAGTGCTCCTAATGGGATTACACGGGAGAGGAGAGGAGGAGAGGGGATGGACAACAGCTCTGACTCCATTACTGCAGAGGTGGGAACAAGCCCGTCTTTCACTGTCCCAATACAGATGCTGGGCTGTTAGCCTGGAAGACACAGCGTTGAATGAATGGAGACTGTGTGTGCGTGTGCGTGTGTGTGTGTGTGTGTGTGTGTGTGTGTGTGTGTGTGTGTGGCGCGGTCTAGCCTGCTACGTTAGCTCGGCAGATAGCTAACAGTTTCCCCAAGACAAAGAAGCACTGTACAACTGCAAAGAACAAAGAATACATCTCAGTATTTCATTCGGTTACAGAACAATATTGATATATTGTCCGTTAAAAACGTATAGCAACAAATGCGTTAGCTTAAGGCTAACTTCTATGGGAAATTCCATTACGATGCTTAGCTTATACGATAAAAATACACATTTAGAACGAACTTGAATTCATTAACAAAGGATTTAATTACTAGTATTCTTAGTACTTGAAGCGTAACTCTCGCCAAAATGCAACCTAGGGTCTTTTTGGGAATGTACCCGAGTCAGACTTTTGTTTAAAAGTATAATTAGGACGGAATCGCCACTTTTAAGATACACCGTATTTTCATTTTCCTTTTGAATGGGAGTGCTAGGGGCACTTTTATGCTAGCCTCAAAATAGCTATTTTTAAACCACTGAGAAGGCTCGACACAACATGAGACTTTGCTGCAAGTATCACCAGGGGCTCTGTACATGAACAAAAGCACTGAGAACAAGAAAGAGAGAAAAACATTTCAGTGAGGCATCCATTTTAAAGCAGGGATGTACCGAATCCAGGATTCGGCTTCAGATTCGGCTGAATATTGGGCTTTTTGCCGTTGATTACGAGAAGGTGTTTACGTAAGTGGAGCGCTCAATGCAGCAGGCTGTGAGAAAGTGGACATGGATCTGGTGAGCAGAAAAAGTTGTTGTTTGGCAGTACTTTCAGTCAAAAGAAGGCCATTCAAGTCCAGCTACATGTTCAATCTGTTCAATGCTGATTGGTCTGGTGGTGGCGAGGACCCTAAACTATACCCATCATGGCCGCTGTTACAACATTTGGTATCAAACATCCAAAAGAATACGAGTTGTGAATGAAGGAATCTCCAGACAGCAGCCAGAATGCAGCAACTTCAGGTACGGCAAAGGAAGGACAGTCCCTGTTGACTTCATTCATGTGTTTACTGGGTTCATGGACTGAGGATGGGAGGACGAGTCAGCACAATCTCAACCAGTGGGTTCGGTATTCGGCCGAACCCCAAAAATCTGGATTCTGTGCATCCCTAGAAAGAACCTGTTCTTCAAAGATCTTCAAACTGCTCGTCTTGTCTGATCAACTGTCAAACCCCCCCCAAATAAATTCACTTTAACGTAGTATAACACAGAGAAAATCATTCATTCATTTTGAGATGCTGCAATCAGCAAACGTTTGTCCATTTTAGAGTTTTCATTTCTGTATTGTGCGTTAACTACCACGGTTAAAAAGACAAATATCACGTTGAACTTCACAATGTGAATGAATCCATCAATTGTTTAGTCTAATAAAAATGCATGAAAATAGCGACAAATGCCCATTGGGACATCCTAGAGGCCAAGATGACACCTTCACACTGCATGTCTCGTCTGACCATGTATCAAAAAACATAAATAAATTCACTTTACGGTAGTATAACAGAGGAAGCTTTTGAGAAGCTGGACCCAGCCAACGTTGGTCCTGTTTTTGCTTGATAATTGATAAAAACTTAAATACGCGATCAGTTATCCAAATTGTTTTCCATCGGTTGACTAATTCATTAATCAATTGTTTCAGCACTAAGAAAAAAAACGCCCGGCTAAATTGATCAAAATTAATCCAGGGGAAACGTGTGTGTGTGTGTCTGTGTGTGTGTGTGTGTGTGTCCAAAAGCGTGTGTGTCCTTTGTATTGAGTGCAGACTGCTTTTTAATGACCGGGGTCCAACATAAGAGAAACAAACATGATGCTAATCACTTCAAAAAGATGACTCTTAGTGTGACCAAATAAATAAGCCAAACACGCGCACACACACACACACACACACACACACACACACACACACACACACAGCTGTCTAATTAAAAGGTAGTGCAGAGGGAAGGTGAGGAGGACCATGCACCAGTGTTTCCCTTAACGAGCTGGGCTCCGGCAGCAACAGGAGCAGGCTGGCAGGCTCAGAACTGCACACCGGAGGGAGGGAGGGAGCGAGGGAGGGGGCGGAGAGCAGGGTGTGGGGGGAGGAGAGGGGCAGATAAAAGGCTCCGGGAGAGATTGTGTTTTGAAGGATGAGAGAGAGAGAGAGAGAGAGAATGCTGGAGACATCCCAGAGGCGAGGATGTCTTCAGATCTGAATTCACCTGCGTCGATGCGTTTTGACAATAAAAGGGAAATATCTCGACAGAACAGAGAGGCTCGCAAAGACGCCCGAACGATGCTTTCCAGAAGGGCAAGTTGTTGTCGTGCGTGTGTGCAAAGAAACATGTATGAGCATTAGGGGTGAAAAAAAAAATTCATGTATGTATCGTGATATTGTGAGGGCGTTTTTTAAAATGTATTTTTATTAGATCGTGCAGATAGAGGGGAAAGGGCGGAGAGAGTGAGAGGATAGCACGCAGCAAAGGGCCGCATTAAACCCAGGCCGCTGCAATCGCAATACAAGTAGAATCGGCGCACATGTATTGTGAAAGAATCAAATCAGAACCAAAGCATGTCGTCCCAGCCCTAATGTGCATGTGTGCGCAAATAACATAGACAGTATATATAAGAATGGACCACCAGATCCCGTGTCTCTGGTCTGAGACCAGTGAAGGATATCAGAAGTCTCTTTCCCGGTGCTGGCTGAGTGTTACTGAGCAGCCTCCAACTGAGCTTGAAGACGTAGATGTGACGTGAGCAACGTGTCTGAAAGTGTGAAGTCTTCTGGTAGCTGTGCCGAGAGAAATCTCAATCATTCCCAATCTTACAGAGACGGAGAGTGTAGGTATATGTAAGGAGATAACATAGACACAGGCTAATTATTGATCACTAACATGCTAGTTAACATTAGTAATTAAACCTAAACAGATAATGGAAGTCCAAACTGCCTGTGAGCTTCTCCTGTACTATACGGTAATTCCTCTACTGTGTGACAGTAAGTCTTGTGGTTATGACCCAATCGTTAGCCTATTTTTGTAAAAACGTCTGCTACGGAGCCATAACGTGAGCTACAAGGTAATGGAGCCTTTTATACATTGTCGTGTTTCTTTAGAAATAAACAACGGACAAATAGAGTCTTTAAACGCTTCAGATGTAAAGTTATTCTCTGTCAAAGTGACGTCAAAATGAATGGGAGTCAATGGGATGCTAATGGGAGGTGATCGCTTTGTAGCATCGAAATGGCGCCATAGGAGGTTCGAGTTCTGAAGCGAAGCTTACCCCCCTTGGCAAATAAGGGGAGAAAAGGGGGAAATATGGAGGAGGCATGCGGGTGATGTGGGCGTACAGGCTGGGGGCGGGGATGGAGAGGATAAAATATGGCTGTATGCTCCATTCTCTCCCCTCGCTCGGTGTTTGCACACAGATATAGATCCTGTGGGAGCTGCCGTTAGATCAGCCAAATGACTGCCTCTCTGCCACCTCAAAACCTTCTGCTTTTTTAAGCAGGCACATGCTGCGTGCTCTGCCAAGTGAGGGCAGGTACAGCTGTGCCTGATTGCTCTCTTTCATACACACACAAAAACACACACACACACACACACACACACACACACACAAACAGAAGGGCTCAGCGGCCCACTGTGGCTGATAAGACCAGAACATGCCGAGCTGAATTCAACTTTGCCTCCTCTGGAGCCAAATTACCTTCACCTTTCCAAGTCTGAAAATATTATTCATGAAAGTCATAACTCTGTTGTTTCTCGAATCACAAATCAATGTTTACATGCACACACTAATATGCCAGTATTATTCAGAATATGACAATATTCAGAATTAGACATGGGTCATGTAAAACAATTACAAGTGTCTCTGTGTGTGTTTATGTGTTGTTGATGCGTTCTAATGTGTTAAATAATCTATGCACTTTTACCTGTGTCGACTGTGTATGCTACTTGTGCTTTTCTCATGCCATCAACCTGCCAGCTGTCATGATTCTGAAATAGTGGTTGTGTCATTTTACGTGTCTATGTCTATCTTGTTTTTATGTGTATTTGTTGTATTGTTGTAGCATATCTACTGTTTTAAGCCATCAACCTGCTATAGGGACTGCAGATGAAAATTAGCCTGCATGGCTAAATCTGGCACATTTACATGTTGGACTCTGTACTCATGTTGATTAAAGTACGTTGTCCCTTTTATATAAAGAAATAAAAAAAAAAAAACCCCGGCATATTCCATTTGGATATTCAGAATAAGGCTTTTTTTCCCGAATTTATAATTTTCAGATTAGGGCGTGTGGTGTATTCTGGTTAGGGTGACCAGACGTCCCGGTTTGACCGGGACAGTCCCGATTTGACCGGGACAGTCCCAATTTTTAATTGCTTGTCCCGAGTCCCAACAAAAGCCTGTCGGGACGCTAAAATGTCCTGGTTTACACCAGGAGCGGCGTCAGCCAATTTTGACGTGTCTTCAGCCCCGAATGTTTTGAGTTTAGCCCCGAATGTAACTTTGTCCAGTTTATTTTTCCGAGGCGAATAGAACGGGCAGCTACGTGCGGTGTCCGACCATGCTGTATTTGTTGCTATCACCTAGCAACCGTCTCTGCGTGAGGAAAGCTGTGAAAGCCGGGTGAAGTTTTCCGAGGAATTGTAGCCAAATCAGTCTAATACAGTGATGCCATCAACACAAAGTTTAGGAGCGCAATACTAATGATTTAGTTTGAAGTTCCCGTGACGTGACGTTTCCAGTCTACGGTTCAGACTCAAACACACGGTTAGGCACAAACTTAGTGTCCACTCTCTGTAAAACGCAGCGCAGCTGCAGGTTTATGGATGCGCCCTGCTGTGGACATGCTGCGGCAGATGTGTTGCGTTTGTGCTCCGTGTATTCTTTAGTTTCGGGTTTCTACCTCCGACGTAGAGCAGCGTACAGCCACTTCCATAGCTAAACAATTTGTCTCATTCAGAGACCCAAACGGGGCTCTGTGTCTGTCAGAAGGTCTGAGATCTACCGTATCAGCAGAGCAATCACGTAATGCACAGCAGACTATGGTGCAGGTATAGATTATTTTCTGAAATATAGCTTGTGACTTTATTCTTGTAATAGCCTATTATCACTTTATTTTTCTCAAAATATCACGACTCCTCCAAATCACAGAGAACACAGATATACTGTGTTTATATACTTTGAATGTGCACAAAGTTTTGGACAAGAGCAGTAAATCTTGCTCAAACATCTGAAATATTACAGTCCAGGGGTTTATTAATAAATTAAAATGAATGAATGTATCATTGAGGTGAATAATTGTCATATGCACATTAAGGAGGTTACTTAACCAAAAAAAGACGCAAAACAGGAGGTAAGAGTAAATGATGCCTTTAGGCTACATGTGTGCTGACTCAGATATAATTAGAAAAGTCCATCCAAAGGAGAATAAATAGTTGAAAGCAATACAGAATGCCTGACAGCCTTACTGCAATATATTCCATTATGTTTTTATATTTGGATTGTAATCTGTTTCTCTTTAAATGAAGATATTTGCAGCATACATTGATTCAGAAAAAGGTAGAAATAGGTGCATAAAAATTCACCAGAATGCATTCAAAATTTTCAATAAATCATTTTAATTACTTTGCTGTTATTGGAATAAATAACACTTCAAAAAATCTTTTTTAGAAAAAAATCTCAACATAAATCTCACACTAAACTGAAAAAGGCTGTTACTGCAATTTTGTTAATTTCACAGGAAAAAACACTTATTATTAGACGAGGAGCCTAGGATCAAAATGATGAAGTTACTGTCTGTGTCTGTGTCTGAACAGGGCTGGCACATGTTCACTTTAAAAAGCGTGTGCGTGCACAAACACACTACGGTCACGCGCAAAGTGTCCCGGTTTTAGCTCCAGGAAATCTGGTCACCCTAATTCTGGTATTATTCAGGTTTTTAGAAGCATTCTTTGGACATGTATACAGCGCATTCAGAATCTGTGTCTCAATCAGGGTTTTTACTGCACTTTGTGACAGTTTACGGTCTCTCGTCTGTTTTACGGCTTATGATCAGCTCTGTGCGTTTAGTTTATTAGTTTATTTGTCAGGGACCGTGCACAGTTCAAGCCCTGTACCAGGTTAGCTATACAGCTAATGTACATCTGTGGTCCCTGGTTAGTTGCTATGGTTACTGTACACAAACCATGGGCGTGAATTTAATCTAACAGTTAGGGGCAGGGGGCAATAAACATGAAATTTCTCAAGAGCAATATTTGAAGGGGACACAAAAAATACTGCCAAAATTGTACTTGTACAGGATATGTGTAGTTGTGGAACTCCGGTAAGAAGGCTGGCAAGCGATTTTATTCACTTTAAACATCGGATGAAGTGATTCTCTTCTCTAATACAGATTATGCTGAACCCCCTAGCAAGCAAGCTAGCTAGCTAGCTAACTAACTAACTAACTAGCATGTTCTGTAACCAGTGAAAGCATGTTGGGTGGGAATTAGCAAGCTAGCTAATGTTAACCAACTGTCCAACAAGCTACAAAACAAGCTAGCTAACGTTAACCAACTGTCCAACAAGCTACAAAACAAGCTAGGTAACGTTAACTAACTGTCCAACAAGCTACAAAACAAGCTAGGTAACGTTAACTAACTGTCCAACAAGCTACAAAACAAGCTAGGTAACGTTAACTAACTGTCCAACAAGCTACAAAACAAGCTAGGTAACGCCGGACGTGCAAGTTGTTTCTTCCGGAGAGCTTACACATAAAAAGGCTCTGTTCAAACACAGATATCATACTGTAAGTTACCTGGCTGTTAACCAGTTCCTCTAATCAACCATCTCAGCCAGCGTGATCTATTAACAGTGATGAGATACCAGTGTCTCCACTAGTTTCTCCCTGACCTGTGTGACCTGCAGCTAGAAGCTAAATGATGCCAGAGGGTCTACAGCGGGATAATTCCTTTAGCCTTCACTGGACATGTTCACAAAGGATTGATTGTCACTAAAGGTCAGACTACGGGTAAGGAATACGGTGACAGCTACTGCGCTGTCTGTCAGACTGTCTGCTGCTCACTCACACACACACACACACACACACACACACACACACACACACACACACACACACACACACACACACACACACACACTGTACGCTCAGGAACAGGCACACAGACACACTAACACCCATGAAGCAGAACATGAAGTCAACTAAAGGTTAGGGCTGCCCCCGTCTGGGTCGATTAGGAGCTTGTTTTGGTCTTAGTAGACTAAGATTCCTTAAGACGATTAGTCATTTTTCATGCTGGATAACTTACTTCCAAGAAACATTCTGAGCACATCTTTGCTAAACACAAGATTTAAAGAGGTGTGTTTACAGACCTGGCCATTAAATCAACCACGATTAGTCGACTGAGAATTTCTGTCGTGGAGGACAGCCCTGCTAAAGGTGCAGACAAGCCGCGGTGCACGCAATGCTTATGCTGGAGAAAACTCATTTTTGTTGTTGTTGTTGTTGTTGTTGTCTGAGCTGTGGGAAGTGTGTGCAGTGGTGCCAGGAGAATGGCGGATCATTTGTGGTTACTCCAGGGAGCCAGTATCCATTCACTCACACACTCTTACACAGAGACACAAAGTAATACACAGATACACCAAATGTATCCCAGAGCTTTGCAGCTTCTGTCTGTTTGTCTGTGTGTGTGTGTGTGTGTGTTGGTGAAACATTTGTGTGTGTATTTGTGCTGTTCCACTCAGGCATCTCTCTCTGCTCGCTGTGATTGTTTGAGGCTATATTGTGAGAGTTGGTGGCAAACTGGCAGCCGAGAGGAAGAAACACAAGAGGCACCAAATGCAATTGGATCTGACAGTTTCCATTGGTGTTGGTGGAAAATGTGACTGTTCCCTTCAAGTGGTGTGTGTGTGTGTGTGTGTGTGTGTGTGTGTGTGTGTGTGTGTGTGTGTGTGTGTGGTGACAAAACAAGGGTTACACAAATGGTCAAATGTTAAGTGAGAAGAAGAGACACTGTAAGCAACTAAAGGTGGAACAGATTAATGTAGCGGAGTAAAAAGTCCAATATTTCTCTCTGAAATGTAGCAGAGTAGAAGTAGAAAGTGGCATGAAAATAAAAGACTCAAGTAAAGTACAAATAGCTCAACATTTGGACTTAAGGACAGTACTTAAGTAAATGTACTTAGTTACATTCCACCGCTGACTGTAAGTGAGCTAGGGCTTAAATGATCATAATATTTGAACATACATTTTCATATTGGAATGTCTGTTTTAAAGCTATGAGACTAGATATCGTCTTAGATTTTGGATATCGTAATATGGCATAAGTGTTGTCTTTTCCTGGCTGTAAAGGCTGCATTACAGTAAAGTGATGTCATTTTTTGAACTTACCAGACTGTTGTAACTGTTCTGTTATTTGCCTTTACCCACTTAGTCATTATATCCACATTACTGATGATTATTTATCAAAGATATCATTGTGTAAATATATCGCCCAGCCCTAGTCTGTTTACTTTTTACTATTCGAATATATATATATATATATATATATATATATATATATATATATATATATATATATATATATATATATAAATATATATATACTAATCGTCTTAAGGAATCTTAGTCTTAGTCTTAGTATATATATATACATATATATATAAACTTTTTGGCCTGTACTGTATATATATATATATATATATATATATATATATATATATATATATATATATATATATACACAGTACTGGCCAAAAGTTTGGACACACCTTCTCATTCAATGCGTTTCCTTTATTTTCATGAGTATTTACATTGTAGATTCTCACTGAAGGCATCAAAACTATGAATGAACACATATGGAATTATGTACTTAACAAAAAAGTGTGAAATAACTGAAAACATGTCTTATATTTTAGATTCTTCAAAGTAGCCACCCTTTGCTTTTTTTGAGAACTCTGCAAACCCTTGGTGTTCTCTCAATGAGCTTCATGAGGTAGTCACCTGAAATGGTTTTACCTTCACAGGTGTGCTTTGTCAGGGTTAATTAGTGGAATTATTTCCCTTATTAATAAAAAAGCAAAGGGTGGCTACTTTGAAGAATCTAAAATATAAGACATGTTTTCAGTTATTTCACACTTTTTTGTTAAGTACATAATTCCATATGTGTTCATTCATAGTTTTGATGCCTTCAGTGAGAATCTACAATGTAAATAGTCATGAAAATAAAAAGGAAACGCACTGAATGAGAAGGTGTGTCCAAACTTTTGGCCTGTACTGTATATATATTTGGATGTAGAATACTCATTGACAGCCCCGCCCCCACAGCCCCCCCCGACATTCGTCGCAGCGCTGTCCCCTGTGACACGATGTCAGCATTGTTCAAATGTACAAACAGCCCTGCTGCCTTCTGATACAAACGCACGCAACTAAAGTCTGGTTTATGAGGAAATTGAAGAAGGTGGCACGCCGGGGGAAGCAGGGGCACTCTGAAAGAATCTTAATGTAGTTTAAATCAGAGCGAAGCCTCGGAGGGCTGCACGGGGGCTGCTGTTTATTTCCGTACTGAAGTCAAATCTCCACGGGCGTATATAGCTGTGTGTGATGCCGGCTGGCGCGGGGAATCAATTCTTGGGAGACCTTGTGGTGACAGAAAGGGGGAAAATCACGGAGGTGTTTGAGGGGGGGGGATGGTAGAGGTAAACATCAAGGTTTGTCACTTTGCATGGCCTCGAGCAAAGGGACAAAGCACACAGAGACGCTCGATAACGTACAGCTGCAAAGATGGGTCCATCAGTTGTCAACTATTAAATTAGTTCAATTTATTTATAATGAAACATCTGATTTTATAAACTGTGTTTTGTGTGCAGAAATCTTAAAGTGTAAAGTAAATAATAACTAAAGTAACTAGTAACTAAAGCTGGAACAGATGAATGTAGCGGAGTAACTAAAGTAACTAGTAACTAAAGCTGGAACAGATGAATGTAGCGGAGTAACTAAAGTAACTAGTAACTAAAGCTGTAACAGATGAATGTAGCAGAGTAACTAGAGTAACTAGTAACTAAAGCTGTAACAGATGAATGTAGCGGAGTAACTAAAGTAACTAGTAACTAAAGCTGGAACAGATGAATGTAGCGGAGTAACTAAAGTAACTAGTAACTAAAGCTGTAACAGATGAATGTAGCAGAGTAACTAGAGTAACAAGTAACTAAAGCTGTAACAGATGAATGTAGCGGAGTAACTAAAGTAACTAGTAACTAAAGCTGTAACAGATGAATGTAGCAGAGTAACTAGAGTAACTAGTAACTAAAGCTGTAACAGATGAATGTAGCGGAGTAACTAAAGTAACTAGTAACTAAAGCTGTAACAGATGAATGTAGCGGAGTAACTAAAGTAACTAGTAACTAAAGCTGTAACAGATGAATGTAGAGGAGTAACTAGAGTAACAAGTAACTAAAGCTGGAACAGATGAATGTAGAGGAGTAACTAAAGTAACTAGTAACTAAAGCTGGAACAGATGAATGTAGCGGAGTAACTAAAGTAACTAGTAACTAAAGCTGTAACAGATGAATGTAGCAGAGTAACTAGAGTAACTAGTAACTAAAGCTGTAACAGATGAATGTAGCGGAGTAACTAAAGTAACTAGTAACTAAAGCTGTAACAGATGAATGTAGCAGAGTAACTAGAGTAACAAGTAACTAAAGCTGGAACAGATGAATGTAGAGGAGTAACTAAAGTAACTAGTAACTAAAGCTGGAACAGATGAATGTAGCGGAGTAACTAAAGTAACTAGTAACTAAAGCTGGAACAGATGAATGTAGCGGAGTAACTAAAGTAACTAGTAACTAAAGCTGGAACAGATGAATGTAGCGGAGTAACTAAATCATTATTATGAAGTGACGTAATTACGCAACGTGAACATCATCAAAAAGCAGGGTGCTTTTCTCTTTTTAATCAAACTGCAGATTTTGCAAGTTCCCGCAGTTTCATGGGATAAAATTGCATAAATATCCCGCATATTCCATTGCATTTTTTAAGAAAAAGAGCCGAACTCTGCAGAGATCTTCTAAACGTCAGCAAAAAAAACTAAAGTATAGAGATCTCCAAGGCCATCCATTCGGAGCTAATTAGCTGCTGTTGTGGCGTCCTGCTGGCTCTGAGGACACGGTGCCAGATATAGCATGGCCGCCACCTGCATCTGAGAGCCATCAGCAGGAAGCCGGCAGTCGGTCCAAGGACTCACGAGTCCAGGGGTATTCAAGGGCGATTTGGAGGGACAGGGACGGGAGGAGATGTCCCCGTCAGCCCATACAGCTGGACAAATCAGGCCTACACACAGGACTACACAGAGTCCAAAACTGTTCAGTGATACAGGGGGGAAAAGGGAGTTTTTCTGTCACATTAGCCACTGCTAATGCTTGCTCTTGGGGGGAATCACTGGAATTGTTGGGTCTTTGTAAATTATAGAGTGTGGTCTAGACCTACTCTATCTGTAAAGTGTCTCGAGATAACTCTTGTTATGATTTGATACTATAAATAAAATTGAATTGAAAAACTAAATTTCTTAAGAGGCAGAGGAGAGGAATGACAAGAGGAGAAAGGAGAGAAAAGGAGAGGAAACAAGAGAGGAAAGTGCATTAGAGGAAAGGAAGAAGTGGAGAAAGGGGAGGAAACAAGAGGGACAAGAGGAGAGAAGAATAGAGGAAAGGATAGGAAGGGAAAAGAAAGGAAAGGAACGGTTTTCAAAGTCCCTTGTTTGGACCATTTCAAAGAAGAAACACCATCACAAAGTCAAAAAGAAGTCAAGAAAAGAAAAAACTTAAAAAGAACCCTAACACAACAAGACCTGTCAAACTAATTCAAATTTAAGGATAGGAGACAAGTGAGGAGAGGACACAAGAGAGGGAAGGGCATGAGAGGAAAGGAAAAGAGAGAGGGAAGGAAACAGAAGAGCAGAGGAGAGAACAGGAGAGGAGACAAGTGAGGAAACAGGGAGGGCAGAGAGAGGAGATGAGGAGAGGAGATAAGAGAGGAGATACAGGAGAGGAGAGGAGAGGAGAGGAGAGGAGAGGAGAGGACTCAGGTTCAGGTCTGAAGACGCAGATCGATGCGAGCTGGCTGCAGCGGTTGCCTAGCAGCAGAGAGACACAATGAGAGAAATGAAGAGAGACAAGGCCCTTCTCTTCCAGAGAGGAGCCCTCCTCTAATCCATCTGCAACAGGAAGCTACTCACGCCTGACGGCTTCACAGCCAATCACAGCGCTGTGAAATACTTCCGCCTGACGGCTTCACAGCCAATCACAGCGCTGTGAAATACTTCCGCCTGACGGCTTCACAGCCAATCACAGCGCTGTGAAATACTCCCGCCTAACGGCTTCACAGCCAATCACAGCGCTGTGAAATAGAAGGATGCACGGCTGCTTTCAATCACTTTGTTTCTAAGGGTGGTTTCCTTTTGCCGTATGTAGGATTGGGCATCAGGAACACGTTTCCACCATTGACAGTATATAATGGAACAATAGACCCCGTTGCTCTGGACGGAGACCAGTGAAGGATATTAGAAGCACTTTTCCGGTGATCTCTTGCTTTACTGAGCAGCCTCCAACTGACAGAGACAACGTAGATGTGACGTGAGCAACCTGTCTGAAAGTGTGAAGTCTTCTGGTAGCTGTGCCAAGAGAAATCTCAATCATTCCCAATCTTACAGAGACGGAGAGCGTAGGTATATGTAAGGAGATAACATAGACACAGGCTAATTACTGATCACTAACATGATAGTTAACATTAGTAATGGTATTAGACCGATTGGCAGGTTTTGGTTTCCGTATATACAGTACAGGATACCCACTACAATACATTAGACTACACCACTGGTTAGACTAACTCTTGTCATCATGCTCTGACATGTTAATAATAATAAATTGGCAATGACAGGCAGCTGAGAGAGTGAGAGGACCTCGTTGTACCTCCAGCACACAAACCATTTAAATCCCCCCCGCACCCCCCACACCCCACACCCCCCGGTGTGCTTTTATACCCCAAATGTAATTACAAGCCTGGTGAGGGTGGCTGCTGCGGCCAGCATCAACACCCACAGCACGTGGTGGAATCAAAGGAAAGTCCCGTTCCTCCAAAAAGCACCTCGGCACCTCAGCGCTCCGTAGAGCGCGGCTCCTACGGGCCACGGCGGACTAAAGCCGGGCGTTCAGCACCGCACGGCGGACTAAAGCCGGGGCGCTCAGCACCCCTGGGCGCTCAGCACCGCTGGCTGCTTGGCTTTAGCTCCAGGCGGACAGAACTGGTCCTCCTGATAAAGATTAAAAAGAGGCTCTCGCTACTGGCCTGTAAGATCACACACACACACACACACACACACACACACACACACACACACACAGACAGACAAACACAAACACACACGAACACACAGAGACACACACACACACAGACAGACAGACACACACACAGACAAACACACAGACACACAGATAGACCCAAACACACACAAACACACAGACACACACACACACACACACACACACACACACAGACAGACAGATACAAACACACACAAACACACAGAGACACACACACACACACACAGACAGACAGACACACCACACACACACACACACACAGACAGACAGACCCACACACACACACACACACACACACACAGACAGACACACACACAGACAAACACACAGACACACAGATAGACCCAAACACACACAAACACACAGACACACACACACACACACACACACACAGACAGACACACAAACACACACAAACACACAGACACACACACACACAGACAGACAGACCCACACACACACACACACACACACACACACACACACAGACAGACAGACATTACACACACACACACACACACACACACACACAGACAGACACACACACACAGACACACACAGAGACACAGACAGACCGAAATGCACGCACACACACACACACACACACACCTCCCACTGTGACAGAGATTTAGGACCATGAGGATGGTAAGCTCCCTTAGTGCAGCATGATGGAAACCAAATCCCAGCAACATTCCTCTCCATGTCCCATGTAAGACACATCTGCCTCTGTGTCCCTGTTTTCAATGTGTGTGTCTGTGTGTGTGTGTGTGTGTGTGTGTGTGTGTGTGTGTCTGTGTGTGTGTGTAAGTAAAGGCAGAAGGATCAAAACCAGAATTGTCTAATTAGTTTCCCTAAGTCCAACATTTCCCAGGACGGTACAGCAGATCTCCTCTGATGCCGTTTCCATTTGCAACGTAACGTGGACTACGGAGAAGCAGGCAGACAGAAAGACGAGTTAGATGGCCGACGAATGATTCAGGGCGTGCCGGGTTGCAGCGCGCGGCGTGGCGGGGGATGAGACAGGAAGTAGGGCTGGGTGGTGTCGCCACTAGGGCTGCCACCTCTTAGTTGATTAGTCGACTAATCGGTCGTTTTGGTCTTAGTCGACTAAGATTTCTTTAGTTGAAGTCATTTTTTATGCTTATTCATGCTTAATTACTCATTTCCAAGAAACTTATGAGCACATTTATGGTAAAAACACGATTTAAAGTGGAGCTTTTTCAGGATTAATTGTGGAGAAACTCAGTTTTACAGATGGTTAATTAACTACATTTATATTGTGCTTTTCTAGTCTTAACCACCTCTCAAAGCGCACAGCTCTGTCAATTAAATCAACTAATCGATTAGTCGACAAAATCCTATAAGTGTTAGTCGACTAAGAATATCTTTAGTCGAGGACAGCCCTAGTCGCCACTGATTTTCCAAATGAATTAGGATTCACAAGGTCCCAAATTGGCATCAATCAAATCAATTCAATTAGGGATTCCATTTCAAATTAAGCTTGGATATGAAAGAGATTCTCAGAGAAGAAATGCTGTAAATTGTACAAAGAACCGTCCGACCTGATGCATTATTTATAAAAATATGTAATGTTGTTAAGAATTGACCACCAAAGCTGTTACATTGAGACAGAAAAGGGGTTTCTTAGAGCGTAACTCTCGCCAAAATGCATCTTAGGGTATTTTTGTGAATGTACGTGAGTCAAACTTTAGTTTAAAAGCATATTTAGGACCGAATTGCCACTTTTAAGATTCACCGTATTCTCGTTTTTTGGGTCAAATGGCCTTTTGAATGGGAGTGCTAGGGCCATTCTCGTGCTAGTCTCAAAATAGATATCTTTAAACCACTAAGAAGGCTCGACACAACGTGAAACTTTGCTTCAAGTATTGGTGCGTTCTTTTTGTCGTGTAATCGCGACTAGTAGCTCGAGTGTGACGTCACAGCCGTGTCGAAAAACGAATAACCGCGGCTAGGCTACTGCTCTGCTTTCTGCTCAAGACTCGGCCATTGTTGTCATATAGCAACCGAGTGTCTCTAGCCAATTTCAGCTGCACAAGCTACTAAATAGCTGTATTTAGGTATAGGCGGTATTTAACTCCTAATAAGACTGTAGAGACATGTCTATAGGTAGCAGTATACAGCACTATGTTTAACTCCTAATAAGACTGTAGAGACATGTCTATAGGTAGCAGTATACAGCACTATGTTTAACTCCTAATAAGACTGTAGAAACATGTCTATAGGTAGCAGTATACAGCACTATGTTTAACTCCTAATAAGACTGTAGAGACATGTCTATAGGTAGCAGTATACAGCACTATGTTTAACTCCTAATAAGACTGTAGAGACATGTCTATAGGTAGCAGTATACAGCACTATGTTTAACTCCTAATAAGACTGTAGAGACATGCCTATAGGTAGCAGTATACAGCGCTACGTGTAGCACTTCTTCATTTGGTTACGACGACAAACGTGCTTAAAATGGTAGAAAACCACAATGTTTACTACGTGTGATGCACGTCGTAGCCATCTTTGAAAGTGATCTCGGGGTCCTCTGAGTTCAGACGACTTGACGAGTTGTATATATACGACCTCGGGGGGGGCGTTGTTTTTGCAACTTCCGGTTCGTATTTCCGGAAAACGACTCGTAGATCGACTTCGGTGGACCAAAAAAAAGGAACCACAACACCAGGGGCTCTACACCTTAACGCAAGCATTGACAACATTCTTTGTGTACACATATTTACTAAAAAGAAAGGTTTTGAGCAACTCACCGCAGCTGTTGTTGATTCCGGCCGCTGCCATATTTTCAGTCAAAACGAGTCGATTTCCGAATGCAACGTAACAGGGAGGAGAGTATAGATGGAAAGCTCCTAAAGCTTAGGGGTTAGAGTAGATATTGCCATGAGCTAAGTGGCTAACGTTATCATACTTTTCATTGGAATTACAACTTCATGACATTTCCTCCTATGGGGTCGGTTCATCCGCATTCGGAAATCGACTCGTTTTGACTGAAAATATGGACGCGGCTGGAATCAACTAGAGCTATGGTGAGTTGCTCAAAACCTTTCTTTTTAGTAAATCTGTGCACAAAAATAATGTTGTCAATGTTTGCGTTAAGGTGTAGAGCCCCTAGTGTTACTTCGAGCAAAGTTTCACGTTGTGTCGAGCCTTCTTAGTGGTTTAATAATAGCTATTTTGAGACTAGCATGAGAGTGGCCCTAGCACTCCCATTCAAAAGGCCATTTTACCCAAAAACGAGAATACGGGGAATCTTAAAAGTGGCGGTTCGGTCCTAAACATGCTTTTAAACTAAAGTTTGACTCACGTACATTCACAAAAATACCCTAGGATGCATTTTGGTGAGAGTTACGCTTTAACGTAAGGATAAACCTAAAGTCATAAATCTGTGAAAACAGCCAAGACATTTTTTACCTTGCCAAAATTTCGCCTAACTTTGCGTTATTTAGCATGACTTGGATTCCTTAGATTGTCTCGTGTCATATCTTCAATCTAGCTTGAAAACTGAGCCTCTTAAAAGATGGATCTCAGGGTTTTTATGACTATGGCCTGGACGATTATTGGGGGGCCAATATTTGGCAATTTGCAGATTATCTTTATCTGTGTTTCATTTTACCGATAACCGATAAAGCAACACTAGCAAACCAGTTGTTAGCACGGAAGCTATTTTTTTTTCTTAATTTTTTTTGGACTGTGTATTATGTTTGAAGTGTAATTTTTATGAAATAATCACTTTGAGCATTCAAACATACTTTTGTGTCGGAGTCTGAAACGTTCCGAAAATGTTAATTTTGACAGTAAATGCATTTCAGTTCCAAATATCGGTTATCAGTTTGACTTACTATTAATAATCTGGTATTAGGGATGCACCGAATCCAGATTTTTGGGGTTTGGCCGAATACCGAATCCACTGGTTGAGATTGTGCTGACTCGTCCTCCCATCCTCAGTCCATGAACACAGTAAACACATGAATGAAGTAAACAGGGACTGTCTTTCCTTTGCTGTACCTGAAGTTGCTGCATTCTGGCTGCTGTCTGGAGATTCCTTCATGCACAACTCGTATTCTTTCGGATGTTTCGTAACAGATGTTGTAACGGCGGCCATGTTGTGTATAGTTTAGAGTCCTCGCCACCACCAGACCAATCAGCATTGAACAGATTGAACATGTAGCTGGACTTGAATGGCCTTCTTTTGACTGAAAGTACTGCCAAACAACAACTTGTTCTGCTCACCAGTTCCATGTCCACCTACGTAAACACCTTCCTGTAACCAACGGCGCCGTCACTACGGCAACCAGCGTAGTTCGGTTCGGTGGAAAAGAATTTCACATTCGGTGCATCCCTGATCGGTATCTATATCGTCCCTGAATAAAACTAAAACAGTATCAACCGACCCCTAGAATCGATATTGCATCATTCAAATGAAGATAGATTTGAGTCAGAAAATCTTTGTTTTTTTTTTAAACCCACCCCTAATAGGAAGGGAAGAGCAGCAAATTGTCTTTGAAGGCCTTTTTTCCAGGAGATGCTGGGCCACCTGCCAACGGTGCCTCCAGCCGCGAGCACAAGCTGCAGGACTCTGATTGACAGCCAGGGTAAATAGTTTCTAGCGGGGGCCCCTGATTGTATCTCTCGCCCCTGGCAGAATAGACGCGAAGAGTGGAAGGGTGATTGGCTTTTCTTACAGTCCTTCAGCCACAAATTAAGTTGGCATCTCAGCCGAGCCACCCGAGATGCACGTTTGCTCAGAGCTGCTTTCTGCCCAGCGTGCGCCCACCAAAAACTCTCTGAGTTACTTTAACCAATGGATGAAGATACATGGAGGGAGAAGGGGCGTTCAGCACGCAGAGCTGGGAAGAGACTAGAGATGGCCCGATACCAAAAAAAAAAAAATAAGGGTAGTAAATAACAGTCAGTGACTTGTTTAATGCTAAGGCCATGGTCAAAATTAAAGATTTAATAATAACGTAATAACTATAACAATAACTTATTCCACCAGTAAATTGCTGTTGAACCCCAAATGGGAAAAGGGTATTTTACAATTACTGTCAATGCACCACGAGGCTACCAGTTTTAAGTGAATCTGTGTTGTTTAATTCCGACAATGGCAGCTGCAAGTGAACGCACCGTCTGTGTTGTTTAATTCCGACAACGGCAGCTGCAAGTGAACGCACCGTCTGTGTTGTTTAATTCCGACCATATAAACATACTGTATATCTATGAATTGCGACAACGGCAGCTGCTGCGCTGCAGAGCAGACTGTTACATCCCGCTGTAGAAGTCCTCCACAGTGAAATACAGTCACACTTTACACTGTTTAACGTTAGTTGTCAGCATTTTAACCGTGATTAATCCAGCTGCTAGCTAAAGGTAGGCTAACGTTACATGCTGTCAGGTGAAGTGTAAAGTCGAGCACCGAAATGAGGCACCGAAACTTTCTTTCTTATTCGGTCTCGTTACTACCGTTTACGTCGGCACCGGTTCCCTATTGGCACCGAGTTTCGGTACCCAACCCTACCGATTACCGGTGTGTCATGTATTTTATTATGTTTTATCAGCTGTATACTACTATCTCTGTATGGATGTGATATGATGTATAACAGCTGTATACTACTATCTCTGTATGGATGTGATATGATGTATAACAGATGTATACTACTATCCCTGTATGGATGTGATGTGATGTATAACAGCTGTATACTACTATCTCTGTATGGATGTGATATGATGTATAACAGCTGTATACTACTATCTCTGTATAGATGTGATATGATGTATAACAGCTGTATACTACTATCCCTGTATGGATGTGATGTGATGTATAACAGCTGTATACTACTATCCCTGTATGAATGTAATATGATGTATAACAGCTGTATACTACTATCCATGTATGGATGTGATATGATGTATAACAGCTGTATACTACTATCCCTGTATGGATGTGATATGATGGATAACAGCTGTATACTACTATCTCTGTATGGATGTGATATGATGTATAACAGCTGTATACTACTATCCCTGTATGGATGTGATATGATGTATAACAGCTGTATACTACTATCTCTGTATGGATGTGATATGATGTATAACAGCTGTATACTACTATCCCTGTATGGATGTGATGTGATGTATAACAGCTGTATACTACTATCCCTGTATGGATGTGATATGATGTATAACAGCTGTATACTACTATCTCTGTATAGATGTGATATGATGTATAACAGCTGTATACTACTATCTCTGTATGGATGTGATATGATGTATAACAGATGTATACTACTATCCCTGTATGGATGTGATGTGATGTATAACAGCTGTATACTACTATCTCTGTATGGATGTGATATGATGTATAACAGCTGTATACTACTATCTCTGTATAGATGTGATATGATGTATAACAGCTGTATACTACTATCCCTGTATGGATGTGATATGATGTATAACAGCTGTATACTACTATCCCTGTATGAATGTAATATGATGTATAACAGCTGTATACTACTATCCATGTATGGATGTGATATGATGTATAACAGCTGTATACTACTATCCCTGTATGGATGTGATGTGATGTATAACAGCTGTATACTACTATCCCTGTATGGATGTGATATGATGTATAACAGCTGTATACTACTATCCCTGTATGGATGTGATATGATGTATAACAGCTGTATACTACTATCCCTGTATGGATGTGATATGATGTATAACAGCTGTATACTACTATCCCTGTATGGATGTGATATGATTTCTATCTTTGTTGTCTGTCTGGCTCAGGTTACCCTTTTTGTGAAACATGAACAAACACAAACAATGAATGCCGTAGAACTTTCTTTTATTATCCAGTCTATCAAGTCAGTTATAACGGAAAAAGAACATAAACTACTTGAATATAGATTTTATTTTGGGCTTTATTACATGGTATTGGATCCGTGCATCATCTCCAGTACTTCCCGATACCAGCGTTTTAGGCAGTATCGTAGCCGATACCGATAATGATATCGGTATTGGACCATCTCTAGAAGAGACACAGAGGGACAGTGGTTGAAGAAGTATTCAGATCCTTTACTTCAAAGGTCCCATATGGTGACACTGAAACTTATATTTGTATACCGTTTATATTTAACACTAATTTAATAGTGTTACCAAAAAAATAAATAAAAACGTGATAATTAAATTTTACTTTACAAATTTTACTTTAAAGTGTTCATGTGTACAGTTTTATATTTTAATTTGGATTATGAAGAAAACAAGTATATAATTAGTGGTGTTTCTTTGATTTGTTTACATATTGTTCTTTATGTCTTAGCTTGAATGTTTGGATTTGTATAATTTTAAACCCGCACTACTGGAAATGTTCCTGACCAAACAGCTGTTTACATGGAGTAACTAAATGTAGCGGAGTATCTAAAGTAACTAGTAACTAAAGCTGGAACAGATGAATGTAGTGGAGTAAAAAGTCCAATATTTCTCTGAAATGTAGTGGAGTAGAAGTATAAAGTGGCATGAAAAGAAAAGACTCAAGTAAAGTACAAGTACCTCAACATTTGGACTTAAGTACAGTACTGGAGTAAATGTACTTAGTTACATTCCACCACTGGAGAAGGAGGGTGGGGGATGTGTTTACCAAACAATCCTGCAGGAACTGTGTTGGAATTGGAGGCCCTGATTTGTCTGGACTGCATGTTGTGTTCAGGTCCCTCGATGCTAGACGGGGGATTTACCAGCGTAGGAGGAATACTTGGCTCTGCTAAACTCTCCCAAGTGACGGCAAGCTGGAGCTAAAAAGAAGGTGCTCTGGGTTTTTTTTTTTAGACTTTGTATGCTGAGCAAGTTAGAGACGAAGAGTGGCAGCTGACTCAAAGCAGACGCATAAGCACCAATCAAACTGTACTTCCACCAGTCGAGAGCGAGAATTTTTATAACATGGAATATATATTTGTATTTTGGTTTATGTGTGAGTAATGCTGTCACATGTTGTTTGTTAAGTTTTTATCTGTTTTGATAGTATTAGTAGAGTCTGTATTTTCTATATTGTCCTTTTATCTCCCTTGCCCAGGGACCACAGATGTAAATTAGCTGTATAGCTAACTCTGGTACAGGGCCTGAACTGTGCATGGCCCCTGACAAATAAACTATCCAATCCAATCCACCTTTATTTATAAAGCACTTTAAAAACAACATGGTTGACCAAATTGCTGAACACAATCTAAAATAAGCAATAACATATAGTAGTGGAACAATAGAACAATAAAATAGCAATTAAAAAAAAGAAAAAACAACCTCAAAAATCATCCCTCAGACTGAGTTAAAAGCCAAAGAAATAATGAGTTTTAAGACGAGATTTAAAAACGGGAAGAGACTCGGTCAATCTGATGTGCAAAGGCAGTTTATTCCAGAGTATTGGAGCTGCCACCGCAAACGCACGATCACCCCTGAATTTACGTTTAACTAATTTAGTGGCTTCATGTGGACCTGTGGATTTGTGTTGGTGTTAGACAGGCCTTTTCGCAATGGAGTGACAGGACCAATCACAGGCCACTTTTTGCCGATGCCATTAAGTGAGAAGACGCAGGCTTTCACAGCCACAACACGTGCCTAACTGCTGCTGCTGGAACAAAAAGGCCGAGCGGGCCGAGTTTACAGGACCTGAGAAAAAAGCTGAGAAGGGGAGTGGAGAAAAGGGGCGGAAATGAGAAAAGGAAGAGTGGGAAGGAAGGGTGGGGGGGGGGGAGTGGTCCAGAAGTACAGCTGAGCCAACATCAACAACTATTACATGACTCATCCCACATCTGCAGCCGCGGAGGGATCGGGCCTGGACTACGGTGGACTGTAACCGGAGCCTAGCTGAGTGGGCAGTGCAGCCAGTGGACTCGCTGCTAAGTCCACTGGAGACTGAAGAAAGTCTTCTAGACTCTTTACGTAACACTTCTGTATGTTCCATTACTCGTACACCTGTCCAAGAAGGCTCAGACAATGCTCTCTTTGAATTTTGCTTCAGTACGGTCAGTAAATGTAAATTTGGGTAATACACATAAGACTGTAAAAAAACAAAAAAACAAATGGACGTAGCATCCGTGACGTATACCTTTTGGCGGCTGCTGTTTTCGAAGCCTTAAGTTCGGCAATTTGGCCGTCGCCATCTTGTTTTTTTGAAACCGGAAGTGAAGAGAGCGTGGAGCTGGGGGAGGATGACGCGGCCAAGACAGGGTTTGTTTATGGTTGCAATGGCGCTGTGCTAAGCTAAACGCTAAAGTTGAGTCATCCAGTGGAGATTTACTGGTGGGTAAACAGGGTCAGCCCTATGTTCCCACAGCCCTATGGTCCCATATTTCAAGATTTTTCTTAAAATTAGGACCTATGTTCCCACAGCCCTATGGTCCCATATTTCAAGATTTTTCTTAAAATTAGGACCTATGTTCTCACAGCCCTATGGTCCCATATTTCAAGATTTTTCTTAAAATTAGGACCTATGTTCCCACAGCCCTATGGTCCCACAGTCCTATGTTCCCACATTTCTAGGACATTTTCAAAATTTGGTCTTGTGTTCCTACATTTCCCTTCAAGGGTTAGGGTCAGGGTGGGTAAGGGGTTAGGCGAACATAGGGCCTAATTTTGGGGGGAAAAAAATCATATAAATGTGGGAACATAGGACTGTGGGAACATAGGCACGCTCCCCAGGTAAACACAGACCTTCGGATACTGACGCCATTCATCTGCATGTACGGCAGAACAGAAAACCGGCACAATTTCGATAGCTAGCTTTGTTGGCAGAACGCTCAACAAGACATTTTTAAAGGGACCAAAACTTAAAAAAAAAAGACTTCAGATACAGTATTAGGGGACCACTAAGGTCTATATAAAAGAGACTTCAGATACAGTATTAGGGGACCACTAAGGTCTATATAAAAGAGACTTCAGATACAGTATTAAGGGACCACTAAGGTCTATATAAAAAAGACTTCAGATACAGTATTAGGGGACCACTAAGGTCTTTATAAAAGAGACTTCAGATACAGTAGTAGGGACCACTAAGGTCTATATAAAAGAGACTTCAGATACAGTATTAGGGGACCACTAAGGTCTATATAAAAGAGACTTCAGATAAAGTATTAGGGGACCACTAAGGTCTATATAAAAGAGACTTCAGATACAGTATTAGGGGACCACTAAGGTCTATATAAAAGAGACTTCAGATACAGTATTAGGGGACCACTAAGGTCTATATAAAAGAGACTTCAGATACAGTATTAGGGGACCACTAAGGTCTATATAAAAGAGACTTCAGATACAGTATTAGGGGACCACTAAGGTCTATATAAAAGAGACTTCAGATACAGTATTAGGAGACCACTAAGGTCTATATAAAAGAAACTTCAGATACTGTATTAGGGGACCACTAAGGTCTATGTAAAAGAGACTTCAAATACAGCATTAGGGGACCACTAAGGTCTATATAAAAGCATCCAAAGAGTACCATGTCATGGGACCTTTAAGGAGCTTCAGCATTGGCTTCACCTTTTCAGACAGAAGTTGCCACCTGGGTACCACACAAATGCAACCTGCTTTAATGACACACCGACCCAGACAGAGCATCATTTTTGTTCACTGTCCTTTGTTCGGTGTCTGTGTGGAAGTACCTGAGTGTATATATACATGGTACGCAATAAACAAACAAGAGTACACACTGGAGACAGGCCCACACAAAACTCATCATCTCTGGGAATGTGAGAATCCAACTCGGCGCTGACAATAACCATAAAGCGATTTTATTCTAGTGCATCTCTTCAGACCTGCAGGCGGACGTGTGCAAACACACAAACTGCACACACCCGGCAAAGACAACACTCAAAAGGTCCCTTTTGTCTGCTCAACGCTGATGAAAAGCTACCCACTGCGAACTTCAATCACATCGGAAAATGAGTCGGAGACGAGCTGTAACCCCGACAGTGTCATTAAGCCTGTCAGTCAGTCCCCTGGAGAGCTGGGAGGAGGAAACCGCCATCGGCCTTCTTCAACGTGCCGCGTCGCCCTGAACTAGACCCCGGAAGGTACCGGGAGCCCCTCCTGAGCTGGTTCCGTGCTCGACACCAGCATAATGAAGCTGTATGATTATAAATTTGGCTCTCTATGTCCATAAATCCCCCCACCCCGCCCCCCCAAATGTCAAACACACAGACAAAGGAATCATGCATATTCTAATGGTGTCCAGGGTAGGTGATAACAAACACTCTCATGTGAGAAACGATAGCTGAAATCCCATCATATATGTTCCCACGCATTAAAATCCATGCGGTGCGCACATAGTCGTACACACACACACACACACACACACACACACACACACACACACACGGACGGACACAAACAATACATAGAGCACGATAAGCCTCGGCGTGCTGTCAGAGGCTGGTGTGTGATTGGCCTCTGTGGAGCGACTGCTTCTCTCATCATTAACTCTTCAGAGGATCACAGTGCTCTAATCACGCTAAGCCTCTCTGAATGCCGATGAATTTAAAAAAAACGTGCCCATGCACATATTCACAGAACTCTACACAAACACACACACACACACACAAAACGTATTACACACAACCTGCCATGTGCAGTCTGTAGAAGCCAGCGTGACACCCAACGTGAACCAATTATGGCCATTTTGCAGGAAGAAATGCAGAATGACTTCTATAGTCAAGGTTGAATTTCCACTGAGTTGAGGAAGAACACGTCCACCTCACTTTCCTCATGTCACACGTCTCATCTTTAATTCCAATCCCAACAAAAATTACGGTTGACCAAAGCGCTGTGCAACCTAAGATAACATTAAAAACATAAGAAGAACACAGTAAAAAGACTAAAAGACACCAGTTTAACAGACAAAATGACAATAATATAGAGAGGCAACGATCATAGTGTGTTAAAAGCCTGAGAATAAATATGTGTTTTAAGATTTAAGAACAGGCAGTGTAGGGAGCAGCCCAACATGTAGGGGGCAACTCTTACCAGAGTTTGGGGGGCTACAACTGTAAAGATACAATCCTCCCTGTGATTCAGTCTAGATCCTTGTTGGGTTTCTTGTGATTCTTAGTTGGGTGAATTAATAATGCAGTTTGTTAACACAGAACCATCTGAGAAGCCGTCAATGGAAACTGTTTGGGAAAAGAGAAGACACTTCCAAAAACTACTATCTGGCAGGTGATTGGATGAACCAGCTGTCTATCACATCTGTTACAGTGGAAGTATGAATAAATACACATAAGTACAGGATGCATGCAGCCTGGATGCCAGCCGAACTTATCCCGGCCCACAACATTTGAGGTCGGGAAGTTGGGTCTGGATTTGATCCGTTGTGGAGCAACTATGCTCGAACGAGAGCTGTTCGGACCAATCAAACTGTCAGGGCGGGCTTTATACCATGATGGACAGATGATCGACAGTAATTTGTCGGCATTTGTCGATCGGAAAGCTGTTTTTGCCATCCTTCCTATGTGATTCGGCAAAAGTTTAATTTATCAGCTGGCCCCGATGGTAGCTAAGAAGATGGGGCTCAACATACGTCACATACTCCGTTGCTCTGATTGGTTGTAGATCTATCTGTTGCTCTGATTGGTTGTAGGTCTATCCGTTGCTCTGATTGGTTGTAGGTCTATCCAATTGAGTGCCATTGAGAGGCATTTTCTGTCCTGGTTCGGTTGAAACACGCCCCATAATCACAGCCCAATGGAGCAGTATCAGACTCAGATTCTGACTAGAATCTGAGTGGGACCACGTCAGGCTAGGGTGCATTGGTTAGCAGCGTCAAAGTAGCCTACATAAGGTAGGGAAAGGGCATATTAACCTTAAAAAGCTGACACAATACAATCAACAACAACCATCGTCGACAACAACATCAGCATCCATTACATCACCAACCCCTTTTGTCAACGTGTCTGACATCCTCAACACATAGTCAACAGACTAGAATAGATAACCGACCAAGAAATGACCAAAAGAAATAAAGATGGATTTTGGTGCTATGTGGTATCTAGTGATAAAACAAGAATCCAGCTGCCATGCAAGGTAAAAAAAAACCTATGCCCTAGTCCGTAATCACTAAACAGCACCCGAAGTGGTGTGTGTGTGGCCCCAACCTGTCATGGCCACAAGCTAAAGTCCAATGGCTGTAGTTTAATTAGCTGATAGCACCAGCAAAAGCTACTAACTTTTACAAAAATGGAGTCAGGCTACAATGAAATACCAGAGCAGTCTTTGCCTCTGGGCCCTCTGCTGAATATTTTACAACCCCGATTCCACTCGGTCCCTTTCTCCATTCAGGAGCTTTTTTTTTTTTTTTTCTGAGCTTGATGTGTAGCCAGCTGAGGTCCGTCTCTCTGTCTCCACGGTTATTTAGAGACCGTACCGTGTGCGCCTGCAAGGTCAAGTATAAGGAGAACCCGTAGGCCTCCGGCCCCCTCCTCGTAAGATGGACTACTTTCATTTCACTCACTTGGGGCCTCGTATTTTCTCCCCGACTTTATTGCTTTCCACAAAGACACATTCCACCTCCCCCGTACGGACACAGTGCTCTCGTCCAGCAGAGAGTAGGGAAGGCCTGGATACCGGGACACAGGGACGAGAATGCTGACACCGCTGGAACTCGGGACAAAAAGCTAAAGATGAGAGTGGAGAGGGATGGAGTGAAGAAGAGAAAGACAGTAGCTGTGTTCAAAACCATTCCCTCCCTTACTTACTATTCCCTATATAGCACATGTGTCAAACTCAAGGCCCGAGGGCAGTACTCCAAAGTACCCCTAGGGGTACATGGACCCCTATTTGAGAAACACTGCTCTGAGCGATGTCACGCGTTTTTTAGGCAACATTTTTTGTCACATGCAGCAAACATCTCCTCACTATCCGCTAGCTGCCTGTCCCCTGAACACACTGTAAAAAAACATCTCCTCACTATCTGCTAGCTGCCTGTCCCCTGAACACACTGTAAAAAAACATCTCCTCACTATCTGCTAGCTGCCTGTCCCCTGAACACACTGTAAAAACATCTCCTCACTATCTGCTAGCTGCCTGTCCCCTGAACACACTGTAAAAAACATCTCCTCACTATCCGCTAGCTGCCTGTCCCCTGAACACACTGTAAAAACATCTCCTCACTATCCGCTAGCTGCCTGTCCCCTGAACACACTGTAAAAAAACATCTCCTCACTATCTGCTAGCTGCCTGTCCCCTGAACACACTGTAAAAAACATCTCCTCACTATCTGCTAGCTGCCTGTCCCCTGAACACAATGTAAAAAACATCTCTTCACTATCTGCTAGCTGCCTGTCCCCTGAACACACTGTAAAAAAAACATCTCCTCACTTCTTCTCCTCCGGAAAAACATGGCTGCGTTGCATTGCGGGATACGGGAGTAAAATGTAGGGTTCATCATACAGTATGTACTCTCAAATTAGCTGTGCATTGTGGGTATTTTGCAGTGGACTACATAGTGAATGAAATGAACCGCTGAGAATTCGAACACTGCTACAAAATGGCACAAAACACACTATATATGGAAATATTCCCGTGCTAGGGAACGGTTTCGAACCCAGCTGGTGTCTCGGTGTACAGAGGACTTGTTAGGGGGCTCGTGCCGAGCCAAACTGAGGAGCTGTAATCCCCGTCTTTGGCGTGATGTCAGGGAGTCTTGCAGAAGACCATTTCCTCACTCTGCAAAAATGCTGTCTCCTACATCCCACTGTGTGCCGCCGCCGCCATATATAATACAAACATCAAACGCTTGTAACTGCGCTGACCTCTCGCTCCCTGGGAGACCCCTTGTTCCCTAGTAATACAGAAACCATTCCACACACACACACACACACACACACACACACACACACAGGTTCAAACTCCACCACACCATCTGAGTTTCACCTTATCTCTGAGGACAAGCTCATTTTACAGAGTAGTGCGAGTAGTGAGGACTAATCTGGTTCCTATCTCTGACTTCACTCTTTAAAGAGCTGGGAAAGGAGGAAGGGCTTTTCTTCACAATGCATCCTGATTCACAGAATAGGGAGGACGCACAAAATATACCGCACCCTGAGAATGAACATACAGTAGCTCCATAAATAAAATAAATACGACGCCAAAGGAGACTTTTTGCGTCGGTGACCTGTCCCCGGCTGGAGCTGTCCCCGGAAATGTCCCCAGGTTTTCACTGTGACTGACAGACCCGAAATTGGAATGAAATAGTCGTGCACCCTACACGCACAGGATCCAGACAGCCAGAGCAAGCGGTGCTCAGAGCACAGATATCTTCTAGAATGCCCATTTTACGATGCTAAAATGACTGCTTATTTACATGGAGTCTGGTGGGTTTAGCGAACGCAATTTCGCAGACTTTTTATGTTTTAAAAAAGGATCTTATTCTTTAACAGAAAGATCAACCTCCTTAGAAATAATTTCCATAATGTTGTCAGACATTTAGAAACATTATATATAGTAAACATTATAACATTTCCCTCTGAGGTGTAGTGGAGTACAAGTATGAAGTAGCAGCAGGGGCGATTCTAGGGTCAGACCTTTAGGGGGGCTCAGCCCCTAATGAGAATGTAACACGGATATAGTGCATGCAAAAGTGTTAATCTGCACCATGAAATTACCAACTTCTTCACAACTGCACTCCTGCTCTTCCTCTGACAGACAGAGACTCAGCCAAAGGGCCAAAATTATAATGTATTCTCATTTGAACTATTTATGTCAGCACAGCTTAGCCAGTGTATCCCACTATAATGGTCATTACATTGCCAGATTCCAGAAAATCCAACTATTTTGCACTATTCCCTATACCTGCGTATCACGTAGACTACACCACTGGCATTAGAACCAGGTGTCGGTACCCAACGCTGCTCGTGGCTCTGGATGTGCAGAGCTCCGGCTGAGTAGGGAAGGCGTTTGGCTATATGCATCAATCGACGATCAGTTCCTCGGTCGCACTGACTGATCAGGGCCAGTAATTGCTCCGATGAGTGAAAACAGGGTTTTTTGCCTGGAGCAGATTGTTGCTCTAAACCGCGCTGACCTCTGACCTCAGCTGCTAATCACCAATTAGCATGCAGCCTTTTTTCTGCATGTCGACCTAAAGGGAAAGGGAAATCAGCTCAGAATGCCGATCAACAAGCACTGCAACATCGACACAATCCCAAGCTTATCTTTATTTTGACCAATTAAAAAAAATCAACATAGTACACTCTAGACTAGAGCTGGGCAATATATTGATATTATATCGATATCGTGATATGAGACTAGATATTGTCTTAGATTTTGGATAACGTAATATGGCATAAGTGTCTTTTCCTGGTTTTAAAAGGTTGCATTACAGTAAAATGATGTAATTTTCTGAACTTGATGTAGCTGTTCTATTATTTGCCTTTACCCACTTAGTCATTATATCCACGTTACTGATGATTATTTATCTAAAATCTCACTGTGTAAATATTTTGTGAAAGCCCCAATAGTCAACACTACAATATCGTTGCAGAATCGATATTGAGGTATTTGGTCAAAAATATTGTGATATTTGATTTTCTCCATATCGCCCAGCACTACTCTAGACCCCTTAGAATAAGGATAGGATGAAGCCTTGTCAAGTCCTACCCCCACGTTGTTACCACAAACAAGTGCACAATACAATAAGATAAACTAAACAGACAATTTCAAATAACAGAAATAATATTCCTACAATTTACATCCTACTCTATCAAGCTATTAGGAAGAAAAGATCAAAGCGAGCACCACGCTTAGAGCCCTAAAGGGTTTTTGACAACCTCTGGTCCATCTGGTTTTATTTTCTATAAATGCTTGTAAAACATCAACCCTGTTGTCCAGAGTCTCTATGAACATGATTTCTTTTCAGGATAAACTGGGCTATTAGAATATTTGTGCTGCAGTGAGGTGACTTGAATGTTAAAAAAGTTGCAGGACCATAAAGACATAAATAAATAAAACGGAACATGAATCTCACAGATATGTATTGATTTCACACACTCACACACACACAGCAATAAAAGCTAAGCCAATCTCCTGTTCTCCTGTTTCCATATGTATTAGGAGCCCACTTATACATTGGACAGAATATCTAAATATCTAAAAAAAAAAGTCCAGACGCTTTTGTCCTCATGACATTCACTTATGCCAATACTCAAAATAATATTGTCATATTTATTGATCTCACACACGCAGCAATGCTACACCCGTGTTGTCTGAAACAGTTCTCCTATATATTTGGAGTCATCCAGTGCAAAAATTGCATATATAAAGGACAAACTATTTACATTTCTTACATACAGTGTATCAATCTTGGATGTAACAGATTAATGGCACAAAGACCCCGAAAAACTCTGGACTTCTAGGCTGGATACAAAACCTTCTGTAAGGGCTACAAAGACAACAAAGATATCAGCAGAACGGGGCGACTGTTAGCTGTTAGCTCCAAAAGACGGTACGTTTCTACTAGTTATTATTATACAGTTATTAAGTTATGAATCAGAGGTTCCTCGGGGGGTTAACATCAGTGAGAATTACGTTCTCCATCCTCCATTCTGTACTTTTCTTTAAAAGTTGCATTACATTTATACTTTGTTTGATCGTTTCATCAAGACCATTCTACACACCACCCCACGAATCAAAATACACATGCTAGGGCTGCACAATATATCGGGGTTTTTGCAATATCAACTGGCAAATGAACACATTTTAAAAGGCTGCGACATATCTCTAAAGTTACTCAGAGATTTGTTGTGTTAGTTGAAAGAAGATAGAAAAAACGTTAGTAGAAAACTGCACTTTAAAATGTATTCTTTTTAGGGCTGCCTTTTATATTCAATTGAATGTTCAATTTGTTCAATAAAAGAATGTTGGAAATTGAATTCAATTAAATTTTGTATAGTGTTAAATCACAACCGGAGTTATATCAGGTATCTACAGATAGAGTAGGTCTAGACCACACTCTATAATTTAGAAAGACCAAACAATTCCCCACAATCCCCCCCAAAGAGCAAGCATTTGGTGTGACAGTGGCGGGGAAAAACTTCCTTTATACAGGCAGAAACCTCGGACAGACCCTGGCTCTTGGTGGGCGGCCGTCAAAAATGAACTTTGGCGGGTAGCATCATAAAGCTGCTAGCCAATTCGGCTGATGGTGAATTAATCAAATACATCTGCGTCTGTTTGAATCGGCAGGCTGCACAAAACGATGCGACTACTCAGTGTTGCCAGATTGGTTTTCCGCCAATTTGGTGTTTGGCTCGGGAAACTCAATCTTTATCTGGCAACAGCATGTTGTGAAGTGCCATACAAGCATTGGCTACGTGTCTAGCGAATAGGGATGTAACGACTACCGGTGTAACGGTAAACCACGATAAAAATGTTGACTATAACAATTACGGTTTTCATTTAAAATATTATTATCATGGTGGATTACGGTGTGGAAACCGTGTGTTTAATCCTTCCCAGCTTCATCAGATTCTCCTGAAGTTGCTAGATCAGCTGTTTACATGCTGAACCCTTGTTCCTTTGATGTTAAAATTTTTAATTTAATAAACACAACTATTTCAGCTCGTGTAGGCCTATCAGAGCTTTCTGAACATATTGACCACACTTTGAAAAACACCGCGATAATACCGAAAACTGTGATCATTTTGGTAACTATAACCGTGAGGTTAAATTTTCATACCGTTACATCCCTAGTAGCGGGTGGGGGTATCGGTGGGTAATTTCAAATTTTATGTAATTAGTAAAGATTTTGCTAGTGGAAAAAATCTATTGGCTGGTAGCTTAAAAAATCTATTGGCTGGTCATCAAAAGAGTTAATTCAAAGCCCTGGTTAGCACATATTTTCCTCATATCGTGCAGACCCAACACACACTTTTCAGATGGGTCCGAGCATATCTGCTGTTTCAAATG
This sequence comes from Perca flavescens, assembly GCF_004354835.1. Taxonomy (NCBI): domain Eukaryota; kingdom Metazoa; phylum Chordata; class Actinopteri; order Perciformes; family Percidae; genus Perca; species Perca flavescens. Next base: position 37,313,701 of record NC_041335.1, read on the forward strand.
TAATCCCCCCTCTAAAGTTATAACCCCCTCCACCCTATCAAAGTTAAACGTCTGCTCCAGAGGACATCTCGTGTTTCTAAATGCAAATGTACACAAATGTTTGGCTGCGAGCCGAGCCAGCCTGTGCGCTGAGAGGGCAGTTGTGTGGGGAGTTGCCTTGGATGTGTAGCTCTCTCTCTGTCGTCTTGTCACAACAATATCTTTTCACCCCAGAGCTGCTGGCAAGATTCACGAGCCAGAGGACTTGATGTGGTGTCGGTGTGCCGGGCCAGATGAAATCCCCCTCAGTCCACTAATATATGTTTCTGTGTTGGCCTGTGCGTTACGAGTTACTGTAGCTAAGGAGCCATTTCACACCGCCGAGCTGGAAATAGGTCTCACTGTAGCTAAATCAACCCGGGCCCCTCGGCACCGGAGACACTATTACACACATCATTCTGCACACACGTTCAATAAACACATACACACATTCCTTTTCACTCTCGGCCTTTTCCTTCCTTCCCTTCATAAGTACCTTCGGTGGCTCTCCCTTTTTCTCCTCCCACCGCTCCACCCTCCCCTCTTCTTCCAAGTACTTCCCTCTCTTTCCCTCGCTCCTTCTCCTTCATTAAAATGGACTTCCTAAAGCTTCCATTCGTCTTGCTGACAGCTCCGCTATCGATTGGGATGGAGAAAGGGGATGCAGTGGCAGAGCTTTAAATGGCTCTCTGGATGAGGGCCGCGCTGGACGCACACCGGAACGGAGGAAGAGGAGGAGGAAGGAGGGAGGGAGGGAGGGAGGGAGGGCTAGGTTTAGCAGACCCCGAGTCTGGACCAAGGGGGTAAGCTTCGCTTCAGAACTCAAACCTTCTATGGCGCCATTTTGATGCTACAAAGCGATCACCTCCTGTTAGCATCCCATTGACTCCCATTCATTTTGACGTCACTTTGACAGCGAATGACTTTACGTCTGAAGCGTTTAAAGACTCTATTTGTCCGTTGTTTATTTCTAAAGAAACACGACAATGTATAAAAGGCTCCATTACCTTGTAGCTCACGTTATGGATCTGTAGCAGACGGTTTTGTAAAAAAAAGGACCGTATATCTAACCGTATAGTACTGCCAGGCACTGCTAGGCAAGGACACTAGTGGTGCGTCTCAGCGTAGCCATCTAGCGGTAATGGGTTTAAACACAACATAAACGTTAACCACTGTCTTACAGGAATTTAATGAAAATTTCGGTTCCACTTAATGTGTCGACTGAAATATTTTCCCTCTGTCGCTCCGGTCTCTTTTTTCTTTCTCCCTTTTCCACCGAGTGTGAAACGCGTGTCCGACCTTTGTACACGCTCCGAAACGGACGTAAAAATATCCCCCTTTCTCTGTAGTCTACTGTTAGCTAGCTACTGTAAATGTAGGCTACTTTTAAAATGGCATATTTTGCCTCTGGGCTCACCAAAACGGACATGAAAGCATATTAACCATTCTCTAAACTTGATCGCTAGTAAACATACTACACTTGCTCTGCTAGTGTTTCGTTCAGGACAAGAGCCTGTAGCCTGGTGGTGGGGGAGGCGGGACAGCCTCCCCAAATTGTCTGCCCTCTTGGACACCATCTGAGAGAGTTTTGTCCTGTGCAGGACATGCCATAAGTCAGGAGAGGTGTAGTATCTCGCCAGAGAAGGCAAATATGGTCATTTTTCTGCAAAAGAACTGCTAAAGTTTGAAGCTGGTTGGCATACCAACTCAACAACATTTATTCTGGTGTTACTTGTTAATAGTGTAACGGTTATTTTTTGTTAAATTATTGTAGTTGTGCGTTAGGTGGCTTAGGTTAACTTATTATATATTTAAGCACTTTAAAACGTTAATATATTGTTAAATTGAAATAATTTTCAATCCCAAAAAAAACCTCATTTTTTAAGAATCAGTTTAGGAATCAGAATCCTTTTAAAAGTACCGGCCCGGCATCGGAACCCAAATAAAAAAAAATCCAAACGGTACCCAACCCTAGTCGTGAGCCATTATCTAGGAAAGACGAGTCGGCACGTTTTCTCTTCATCCCTCTCGCCGCGTGACATCAAACCCCTCTGCCAAGATTAATGATCGGACTTTTGATTTTCCTAATGATTGAAATCTCTGCGGGGTGCTCGGGGTCCTGTGGTGCCTGATGAACACTCTTCTCTGTGTCTGTCGGTTGTCATCTATAATCATATAGTGCACCGCGGCAACCTATCAGGAAGCAAAGGAGTCTCCTGTGACCGTGTCACTGTTTATTTGTTATCTAATCTGTCCCTCTGTATCGCCCTTGATTGGATCGGCGAGGGAGCAAAAAGATAGACAAGGTGTAATATTTAAGACAAATTACTCAACTCCCCAACTGTGGGCAGGTCAATCCACGCGCGGCACTGCAGACTTTAGATTAAGGTCTTGTTAAAGTAGCATTATCCGCAGGGCTTGGGATGCTCGTGTATTGACGCTTTGATCGGTAAACGTAGGAGTCCATATGGCATTCAGCTTTGTAGTGCCAATAAAATAAATGAAATGAATAAAAAAATCCCATACCGTCGATAGCAAAGTGGATTGTGTCTGCTCTTTAAAAAGGCCACACAATATGGTGACATGGTCTGAGGTACTGTAGTTCTCAGAATCTCTTCAAATCCAAATATCACAATATTTTTGACCAAATACCTCGATATCGATACTGCAACGATATTGTAGTGTTGACTATTGGTGCTTTCACAAAATATTTACAATATGAGATTTTTGATAAATAATCATCAGTAATGTGGATCTAATGACTAAGTGCATAAAGGCAAATAATAGAACAGTTACAACAGCCTGGTAAGTAAAATTAGGACATCACTTTACTGTAATGCAGCCTTTAAAACCAGGAAAAGACACCACATGCCATATTACGATATCCAAAATCTAAGACGATATCTAGTCTCATATCACAATATCGATATAATATCGATATATTGCCCAGCTCTTTACTCCACAGCGCTGTGGAGATAGAGCTGGAAATGCGAGACTAGAGGTTCTGTAAAATGGTGAAAGAATAAGACAAACAGGGATAGGGAGGAGAAAAATTCAGATGAAGAGGTGTGGGGAAGGGGTGAGATGGAAGAGAAGTAAAGAAAGGACGCAGAGGCGATGTGGGATGGGGGAGAGAAATGGAGCATGGGGCACTGAGGAAGGAGGGAGGGAGGGAGGGAGGGAAGGAGGGAGGGAGCAGTGACTAGTAGTCGATATACCAGCAGTCATTCATCTCTCTGACAGCCTTCCAAATGCTCCACTGGGGGAGACACAACGCTGCGTCACCTCCAATGCAGCAAATGCACAGCGCGCGCACTCACACTCACACACACACACGTCTGCATACATGTGCATACACACACACACACACACACAAGGGGGAAATGCATGTTTGTGAAGCTGGATTTTGATGCGCGTGCACACGCAGAGCTGCATGTTCTGGGTCAGCGGTGTGTTGCAGGACACAGAGAGTCGATACATACTCCATTACACTGCAACCTGCACAAGCACACATCATAGCGGGGTCAATGTCAGACCACCTTACCACATGTTCACATGTGCTCTCTCTCTCACTCACATGCGCACGTATAAGCAGATCTGCTGAGAATAACTGATGAACATGGGCTATGGCAGCAATTTTAATCTATATCCTTTAATCTCAAAAGGCAGTTTAAAGGGGCGCTATGCAGTTTGGGCCATATCTTCGCTGTTTTCTCGCAGGTTTCTCTATAGAGCTCCCCCTACAGGTTTCTCTATAGAGCCTCCCCTACAGGTTTCTCTATAGAGCTCCCCTACAGGTTTCTCTATAGAGCCCCCCTACAGGTTTCTCTAGAGCTCCCCCTACAGGTTTCTCTAGAGCTCCCCCTACAGGTTTCTCTATAGAGCCCCCCTACAGGTTTCTCTATAGAGCTCCACCTACAGGTTTCTCTATAGAGCCCCCCTACAGGTTTCTCTATAGAGCCCCCCCTACAGGTTTCTCTATAGAGCTCCCCCTACAGGTTTCTCTATAGAGCCTCCCCTACAGGTTTCTCTATAGAGCTTCACCTACAGGTTTCTCTATAGAACTCCCCCTACAGGTTTCTCTATAGAGTCCCCCTACAGGTTTCTCTATAGAGCTCCCCCTACAGGTTTCTCTATAGAGCTCCACCTACAGGTTTCTCTATAGAGCTCCCCCTACAGGTTTCTCTATAGAGCCTCCCCTACAGGTTTCTCTATAGAGCTCCCCTACAGGTTTCTCTATAGAGCCCCCCTACAGGTTTCTCTAGAGCTCCCCCTACAGGTTTCTCTAGAGCTCCCCCTACAGGTTTCTCTATAGAGCCCCCCTACAGGTTTCTCTATAGAGCTCCACCTACAGGTTTCTCTATAGAGCCCCCCCTACAGGTTTCTCTATAGAGCCCCCCCCTACAGGTTTCTCTATAGAGCTCCCCTACAGGTTTCTCTATAGAGCCCCCCTACAGGTTTCTCTATAGAGCTCCACCTACAGGTTTCTCTATAGAACTCCCCCTACAGGTTTCTCTATAGAGTCCCCCTACAGGTTTGTCTATAGAGCTCCCCCTACAGGTTTCTCTATAGAGCTCCACCTACAGGTTTCTCTATAGAGCCCCCCCTACAGGTTTGTCTATAGAGCTCCCCCTACAGGTTTCTCTATAGAGCTCCACCTACAGGTTTCTCTATAGAGCCCCCCCTACAGGTTTCTCTATAGAGCCTCCCCTACAGGTTTCTCTATACAGGTTTCTCTATAGAGTCCCCCTACAGGTTTCTCTATAGAGCTCCACCTACAGGTTTCTCTATAGAGCTCCCCCTACAGGTTTCTCTATAGAGCTCCCCTACAGGTTTCTCTATAGAGCTCCCCCTACAGGTTTCTCTATAGAGCCCCCCCACAGGTTTCTCTATAGAGCTCCCCCTACAGGTTTCTCTATAGAGCTCCCCCTACAGGTTTCTCTATAGAGCTCCCCCTACAGGTTTCTCTATAGAGCTCCACCTACAGGTTTCTCTATAGAGCTCCACCTACAGGTTTCTCTATAGAGCTCCCCCTACAGGTTTCTCTATAGAGCCTCCCCTACATGTTTCTCTATAGAGCTCCCCCTACAGGTTTCTCTATAGAACCCCCTACAGGTTTCTCTATAGAGCCCCCCTACAGGTTTCTCTATAGAGCCTCCCCTACAGGTTTCTCTATAGAGCTCCCCCTACAGGTTTCTCTATAGAACCCCCCTACAGGTTTCTCTATAGAGCCCCCCCCCTACAGGTTTCTCTATAGAGCCTCCCCTACAGGTTTCTCTATAGAACCCCCCCTACAGGTTTCTCTATAGAGCCCCCCTACAGGTTTCTCTATAGAGCTCCCCTACAGGTTTCTCTATAGAACCCCCCTACAGGTTTCTCTATAGAGCCCCCCCTACAGGTTTCTCTATAGAGCTCCCCCTACAGGTTTCTCTATAGAACCCCCCTACAGGTTTCTCTATAGAGCCCCCCCTACAGGTTTCTCTATAGAGCCTCCCCTACAGGTTTCTCTATAGAACCCCCCCTACAGGTTTCTCTATAGAGCCCCCCCTACAGGTTTCTCTATAGAGCTCCCCCTACAGGTTTCTCTATAGAGCCCCCCCCTACAGGTTTCTCTATAGAGCCCCCCCTACAGGTTTCTGGTGATAAACGTAACAGCTACGGCGTTCATTCTTCGTGCAGCAGAAAGCTAAAGCTTCTGGCTTGCGTGCCATTACATTTTTGCGCTCGTGATGACATCGTGATGACATCATCACGTTAAGTCCGACGCAAAACGGCGAGACACCATTTCTATCGCAGATGAAACTATCAAAACGCCTTTACAGTCTGCTCATGGAAATGAGCATATCTCAAAAAAACTAAATAATGTTCACAGTTCAAATAACTTATGGAGTGCTAGGAAATATTTAGTTTACGTTTCTATATTTAGAAATCTTTTGGATCAATGTGTGTTGGGGTGTTTTTTATTAAGTAAAATGTGATGTCTGATTTCTTTGCTTTTCCAATTGTGACACAATTTCCATACTTGTATTGATTATTATGGTTTATTGGCTTACATAACCATTCAGCTGAGGTTGTGCTGATTTTAGGGATGTGAAGCATTTCAAGATAGTCCAAGAAATGACATCACGATTAGCAAAAAAAATACCAATGAAGGCACCATCTCACATTTTACCATCCCACATTCTTTCTTTGCAAACCAGTCCCTCCAGAAAAACGTGATTATGCGATCGCATAATTCAACACATAATCATCCAAAGTCCGCATATTTATATGCCGCACTTTCGCCGCATAAATAGCTGATATCCGCGCAAAATATGAAGGGGCTCACATGATTTCATAATCCCCGCATTTTCGTTGCAACAAAGTCCCATAATATATCTTAGCAGAAAGTTGAAAAATGTTGTGATTACTTTACACAAGAGCAACCATTTCCCCCTGTTGCCATGGGAACGTTATTAAGTGACGTTATGAAGTGACATTATGAAGTGACATTATGAAGTGACGTGAACATCATCAACTTTTTTTTTCTCTTCTTCATCAAACTGCAGTTTTTGCAAGTTCCCACAATTTCATCGCATTAAAATTGCATAAATATCATATAGCATATTCCATCTCATTTTTTAAGAAAACATGCCGCATAATCAAGGATTTTTGCCAGCAACAATCACAAAAAGGCCTAAAGGTTAGAGAAGCGAGCTTGTGACCGGGAGGTCGTCGGTTCAATCCCCAGACCGACAGGATAAAATCTGGGTGGGGAAAGTGAAAGAACAGCGCTTGTCCCTCCCTCATTACCACCACTGAGGTGCCCTTGAGCAAGGCCCTTAACCCCCAACCGCTCCAGTGGAGCTGCTCAGTGGCCAGCAGATCAGAGTGTGGTTGTACTGGGCAGCTTCAGGTATGAATGTGGAACTGTGTGAATGCGATCAGGGCGTTCCTGCAAAAAGAGAGGCTGCTTCTCAGTGAACCTCCCCTGAATAAATAAAGGTAAAATAAAAAAAATAAAAATAAAATCTCTGCATTTTTCTGGAAGGACAAACACAAACACAGCGAGAACTGTTCCAAGCATAGGAACACACACACACACACACACACACACACACACACACACAAACATACAGTGAGTGTTCTGGTCACGGCCCATTGGCCGATGCCTGCCGTCCATCTCCCATGATTCATGGCTAAGCGAGCTGCTGTCGAGCAATTCTGAACCACTGGGCCTAGAAGAGCCCGTGTGTCATTACGGCGCAGCGGGCTGGACGTGCCGTTAGAGCCGGCTCGGCTCGGCGCCGCGGCGGAGCCGGTCACACCGGCAGGGGACGGAGCAGGCACTACTGTACACGGCTCGTAGTGCTTTTACTAGAAAAGTCACCACAACAGCTGAGTGCACTCACCATATGGTTTATTCATATTCTCCTTCCAATAGCAGTACAGTAGCATAACATGTCACATGTCACATTATATACAGTACAGGCCAAAAGTTTGGACACACCTTCTCATTCAATGCGTTTCCTTTTTATTTTCATGACTATTTACATTGTAGATTCTCACTGAAGGCATCAAAACTATGAATGAACACACATGGAATTATGTACTTAACAAAAAAGTGTGAAATAACTGAAAACATGTCTTATATTTTAGATTCTTCAAAGTAGCCACCCTTTGCTTTTTTATTAATTTCACACTTACATAACTCCATATGTGTTCATTCATAGTTTTGATGCCTTCAGTGAGAATCTACAATGTAAATAGTCATGAAAATTAAAAAAAATACAGATATACAGATATAGAGAATTATGATTCATAATAATTATAGCAGTTGGCATGATGAACGGGGGCAATTATAGTAAGAATAAAGATAATGGGACTATGACTAGAAATAATGTTGTAGCAGTTCAGGGCGTAGCCGGGTGTTTACATATGGGGGTTCCCAGGTACAGTCTTCCCCTGCCACCTTACCAAGATCTCTCCCTACTACCCTTTTGCCACCCCATGTAAAAAAATCATCTAAATCGGCCACTGCCGGGTGGTCTAGTGGTAGAGCATGCGCCGATACATAGAGGCTCAGTCCCTGACGCAGTGGTCGCGGGTTTGAGTCCAACCTGCTGCAGTTTCCTGCATGTCATTTCCCCTCTCTATTCCCCTTTAATGTCTGAGCTGTCACAATAAAGGCCAAAATACCCTAAAAATATTTTTTTTCGATATTTATGTGGCTTTTTCAAGTTTTATTCACCGTTTTTGCTGCCTACAATATTCACATTTAACAAGCTGGAATCTGAAAATATTTCACTTTTGTATTCATAAAAAAATGACGCAAACCGATTTTTTCCCCATATTTTTGGCCCTTTTTTTTCTATATTTAAGTGGCTTTTTCAAGTTTTATTCACCGTTTTTGTTGCCTACAATATTCACAATTAACAAGCTGGAATCTGAGAATGTTTAACTTTTGTTTTCATAAAAGAATTTACTCCAACCGATTTATCGATTAATTTTGCAGCTAATTTCGTCGGACACCGTTCTCCTCCTTCACCCCCAGGCAGCATTTCAGATGAATCATCCCCAAAATCCTCCTCCTTAATCAGCGGAGGCTAAAGAAAGGAGACAGGGGTGCCAAGTACCCCCACCCCCTGCCATCCTCTATTAGCGGGCCCCCCCGAGAAAGGCGGTGGAGTCACACATCCACACCCCTAATGAATCCTTAATGATCCCGTCCTCTGCCAGAGCGCTGACAAACACTGACAGTCCCTGACCCTGACTCCCTCAGCCCCATGCATCATTACACCAGCGAGGGTCCCGCACACGAGCGTAGACTTGATATGACCCCCCCGCCCCCCAAAAAAATATTTAGGAGAGGTAGATTTCTCCACGCTCGAAAAAAATATGAAAGACAACTGTTATGGAAGTTTCCTTTGCAGCAGGGGGGGATATTTCAGAGTTTAGTAAATTGAAACAAATAAGACAGACTGAGACTAAAACCAAGTTGGGTTTTTGTATTTTATTAAAAAAGATATATTTGCAAATAGGATCAACATGATTTCACAAAAGGCCGCAGCCCAGTGTGGAGTCAGTTTCTCAAATGAGTGCACAAGAACACCAGGCTTATATGCATCTTCAGAGTGACAACACACACGCACTTGGATTATTATGACGCTACAATTTTGACAGGCAATCTGATACACATGAAGACAATCAGATGAATACAAGAGACATCTCGGAGCCCTCTCACCTCCTCCTCCCTGTACGACACCCCCAGTTACAGCTAAACTGGCATGAGAAAACTAGAGATAGTTTTAGGGTGACCTTGTACCTTTATCGGTTCAGGCTAACAGAGCTCACATAATGTTCCAGACTGCATGTCTCACAAAGTTAGAATCAAAATCTGCATGTGGGAATGAAATAGACTCTTTCAGCATTTGTGAGAGCAGTATAGAAATAAAACATAAAAATATAAGGAATTGTGCTTAAATGTAATTTTGCCATTACACAACCCGCATTTAACAAGCTGGGATCAGAAAAGTTTGACTTTTTCATATAAAAACACAAATCAACTCAAAACAATTAAAGGGGAGCTACGCAGTTTTTAGCTTAATTTACCCCCAGTGTGTGTGTGTGTCTGTGTGTGTGTCTGTGTCTGTACTTGTCTGTGTGTGTGTGTGTGTGTGTGTGTGTTTGTCTGTGTGTGTGTGTGTGTGTGTGTGTGCGTTAGTGTGTGTGTGTGTGTGTGTGTGTGTGTGTGTGTGTCCCAATCCTACAGCCTGGGCCCAGCCGGATCCTACAGCCCCAAACTAGCGCCAAGATCAACTAAACACCCATGATGAAATAGTCCGTGTCCCTCGCAGAGTGAGGGGCAACGTCGGAGTAAATTCCTTTGGGCAGATGGAGCGAGAGAGCGAGAGGGAGAGCGAGAGAGCATAGATAAACAAAGCCCAAATTAAAGAAAAGAACGGCAGTAGGAGAGGAGACGGAGAAGAACTGTGGAGCCTGTGGAAAAAAAACTGTGTTTGTATCATATTTTTTGTACTTTTTCCCCCCGATCGTGATTTCCATTTCAACTTGGGGTTGGGGGAGTCAGCAGCGGAGTCTCTTTTAAACATCACACGAGACATAATTACAGAGCGCGCCGCTGCCAGCCCTTCCTCAGTTTCTCCTGAATACTCACACCCCAAAATTAGGGGTTACCTCCTTCTTACTTAAACCTACTATTTAAGATGGAGAACGTCACAGGCAAACGGAGGAGGACGGGAAAAAGGGAGTTTGGAGAGCAAAGACCTAGTTTAACAGCTTTGTTTCCCAATGACAGAGAAGGCCTTTGTTAAGGAGGGTTAATGGCAGACCTCGGGTGAAGCCAGGTGTGGAAACTGGGACAAAAGATATTCAGTTTCCTGTCACACAGGAGTGAAGAAACTAGAAAATATTCACATTTAAGTTTGACTTTATTCTATTTAAAAAAAAATTTAAAATGACTCAAACTGATTAATCAACTTTTTGGACGCTTTTCTTTCACTTATTTTCAAATTTCAAAGTACATAAGTAATTAAGTAGGTATGTAGAAATCTGTAAGTAAATAAGTCTGTAAGTAAGTAAGTCTGTAAGTATGTAAGTCAGTAAGTCTGTAAGTATGTAAGTAAGTAAGTAAGTCTGTAAGTCTGTAAGTAAGTAAGTAAGTCTGTAAAAAAGTCTGTAAGTAAGTAAGTAAGTAAGTCTGTAAGTAAGTAAGTAAGTAAGTCTGTAAGTAAGTAAGTAAGTAAGTCTGTAAGTAAGTAAAGTAAGTCTGTAAGTAAGTAAGTAAATAAGTCTGTAAGTAAGTAAGTAAGTCTGTAAGTAAGTAAGTAAGTCTGTAAGTAAGTCTGTAAGTAAGTAAGTAAGTAAGTCTGTAAGTAAGTAAGTCTAAGTAAGTAAGTAAGTCTGTAAGTAAGTAAAGTAAGTCTGTAAGTAAGTCTGTAAGTAAGTCTGTAAGTAAGTAAGTAAGTAAGTCTGTAAGTAAGTCTGTAAGTAAGTCTGTAAGTAAGTAAGTAAGTCTGTAAGTAAGTCTGTAAGTAAGTAAGTAAGTCTGTAAGTAAGTAAGTCTGTAAGTAAGTCTGTAAGTAAGTCTGTAAGTAAGTAAGTAAGTAAGTAAGTAAGTCTGTAAGTAAGTCTGTAAGTAAGTCTGTAAGTAAGTCTGTAAGTAAGTAAGTAAGTCTGTAAGTAAGTAAGTAAGTCTGTAAGTAAGTAAGTAAGTCTGTAAGTAAGTAAGTAAGTCTGTAAGTAAGTAAGTCTGTAAGTAAGCAAGTAAGTCTGTAAGTAAGTAAGTCTGTAAGTAAGTCTGTAAGTAAGTAAGTCTGTAAGTAAGTAAGTAAGTCTGTAAGTAAGTAAGTAAGTCTGTAAGTAAGTAAGTCTGTAAGTAAGTCTGTAAGTAAGTAAGTCTGTAAGTAAGTAAGTCTGTAAGTAAGTCTGTAAGTAAGTAAGTAAGTCTGTAAGTAAGTCTGTAAGTAAGTCTGTAAATAAGTAAGTATGTAAGTAAGTAAGTCTGTAAGTAAGTAAGTAAGTCTGTAAGTAAGTCTGTAAGTAAGTCTGTAAATAAGTAAGTATGTAAGTAAGTAAGTCTGTAAGTAAGTAAGTAAGTCTGTAAGTAAGTCTGTAAGTAAGTAAGTATGTAAGTAAGTAAGTCTGTAAGTAAGTAAGTAAGTCTGTAAGTAAGTCTGTAAGTAAGTCTGTAAGTAAGTAAGTATGTAAGCAAGCAAGCAAGCAAGTAAAAATGTATTTATATAGCACTTAAAAACATGCAGTTATAATGTGCTTCACACACACATGCGCAATATGCGCATATGAATAAATAAAATAAATATGAATTACAGTGCAAAAAAAAAAAACAAAAAAAACAAGGCTAGTCTATTTTCAAAGCGTTTTTGTCACTCTTCAACGTTTTGATGTTTCCTAACTTTTTTTATGCTTTTTAAAAAATATTTTTTTAATTTTTCTTGCTTTTTTCCAACTGTTTTGACGCGTTCTCGACGTCTCGACCGATGTTCAGTTTACACATTAGAAAATATCCAAAGGCAAGTGTGGAAACTGGGAGAAAAACTAAAGTCAAAAGACCCACGCAGCTATAGAAAGAGCAGGGAGTGTGTTTATGTGCTATCTGCAGTATATATGACAGCTGAAAATCTGCTAAGGATATTTCCAAAAGGCAGCAGGCTAAAGAAAAACACTAACTTCAGGCTAGCCTATGACCTCACTGGTTTGGACCGCAGCTCCCAGTCGGGGACGACAGAGCAATCACTCTTCCCCAGCTCGGCCTTCTTTTCTGTTTTCCTCTTTTTTCTTTTTCTTTTTTAGCTCTGCGTCTTTACGGATGATTATCCTGGTCAGTTTCAGGCGGATTTATTAGTGACACAGAGTCTGCTGGTCAGCTTCAGGCAACTGGCCAACACTAGAATTGCCTTTCCTTGTTCTGTTTTTGCTGCGTCTTGCCCTAAAGAGCCACAAGAGAGACTTTCTTCACTGGTTGTTAGAAGATGAGCAAGCATGTAAGTAAGTAAGTAGGTATATAAGTAGGTATGTAAGTATTTAAGTAAGTATGTAAGTAAGCAAGCAAGTAAGTAAGTAGGTATATAAGTATGTATGTAAGCAAGCAAGTAAGCAAGCAAGCAAGCAAATAAGTAAGTAAGTAAGTAGGTATGTAAGTATGTAGGTAAGTAAGTAAGTAAGTAAGCAAGCAAGCAAGTAAGTAGGTATGTAAGTAAGTAGGTATGTAAGTTAGTATGTAAGTAGGTAAGTAAATAATTAAGTAAGTAGGTATGTAAGTAAGCAAGCAAGTAAGTGATTAATTAAGTAAGTAGCCAAAGTAAGTATATAATAAGTAAGTGAGTAAGTATATAATAAGTGAGTAAGTAAGTAGGTATGTAGCAAGTAAGTGAGTAAGTAAGTAAGTAAGTAAGTAAGTAAGTAGGTAAGTAAATAATTAAGAAAGTAAGTAGGTGTGTAAGTAAGCAAGCAAGTAAGTAAGTGAGTAAGTAGGTAAGAAAGCAAGTAAGTGAGTAAGTATGTAAGTAAGCAAGCAAGTAAGTAAGTGAGTAATTAGGTAAGTAAGCAAGTAAGTGAGTAAGTATGTAAGTAAGTACGTAAGTAATTAAGTAGGTATGTAGCCTAAGTAAGTAGGTAAGTAAGTCTGTAAATAAGTAAATAAGTAGTAATAAGTACGTAAGCACGTAAGTAAAATTTTTATTTATATAGCACTTAAAAACACGCAGTTAGAAAGTGCTTCACACACACGTGCGCAATATGCGCATATGAATAAATAAAATAAACATGAATTATAGTGCAAAAATACTGCATAAAGGGGGTGTAGCTCTTCACAAAAAGGCTAGTGTATACATGCAAGTAGTTTTTTTTAAAACAGCCCAAAGATCCAGCGGACCTGACAGAACGAGGGAGAAGATTTGTAAGAGCTGGACCCAAAATGACGAAGGCCAGCGATGACCTTTTGGTCCTGTAGCTGGAGCCAGGAATGGATAGAAGACCAAGATCTAAGGATGGGAGTGGGAGGGGAGTTGGGTTGGGAACGAGGTCATGTAATGCTCTGGAGGTAATCAACAGGATCTTGTACTGTATGCTGAATCCCAACGGAAGACTAAGGAGTGATGCAAGAAGTCTGCTGGTTAGCTACAGGCAACGGGCCAACACTAAAACTGTCTCTTCTTCTTCTTCGGTTTTATCGGTGTTGTGCCGTAAAAAGCCACAACAGAGCTTCTCTTCCCTGGTAGTCTGGAGAGGAGAAGAGATCTCATGAAGGGCTCCTTCACTGAGCCAGGTATTACCTTACCTCGTGATTTATAGACAGCACTCATCTGGAAATCTCTGCTTTCTCTCTCTCTCTCTCTCTCTGCTTTCTCTCTCTCTCTCTCTCTCTGTTTTCTCTCTCTCTCTCTCTCTCTCCCTCTCTCTCTCTCTCTGCTTTCTCTCTCTCTCTCTCTGGTTTCTCTCTCTGTCTGTCTGTCTCTCTCTCTCTCTCTCTCTCTCACTCTCTCTGGTTTCTCTCTCTCTCACTCTCTCACTGGTTTCTCTCTCTCTCTCTCTGGTTTCTTTCTCTGGTTTCTCTCTCTCTCTGGTTTCTCTCTCTGTCTATCTCCCTCTCTTTCCCTCCCTCTCTCTGTCTTTCCCTCCCTCCCTCTCTGTGTATTTCTCTCCCTATCTCTCTCTTTCTCACTATGCCTCACCCTCTCTATCTCTCTCTCGCTCTCTCTCACTCTCCCTCTCTCTGTATCTCTCTCTCTCTCTCTCCCTCCCTCCATCACGGAGTAACAGCTGATCTCAATTCAATCCAAAGGGATTTTAATAACAAGGGAAACAGACGTTTACATTGCGAAATCAAGTGTGACATAAAAACTAAATGTGCTTGCAATAGCCTAGCTAAGTAAAGATCTAATAACATAAAGAGCAAAAAGAGCTGGGTCACGTTGCAGCATACACACACACACACAGATCACTTTCTCTCCTGAAAATGTTTCTTATATAAAAAGAAAATGTTTGGGAACCCCTGCCTTATACGATGATTATTTATTACATAGAGTAATTTAATTTCTTTTAGTTATGATAACACTCGCCGATGTAACTGCTGAGATCTGGAAACAATGCTACAACAAAGTAGCCTAGAAATCTAGACGCACCCTAGTGGCACTCTCCGTTGGCTTGCGAGCTGGAAAAAAAAATTTTGTTCAGGCCAATCACATCGTGTATAGAGTGGGTGGGCGGGGCTTATGGCTGCTGCTGCTGGCGAACAGCGGTCTTCTGGAAGTTCAGCTTTTCTTTGAGAAAAGAACAAAGAACGGCACTGAAGTCATTCTTAAAAAAGGAAGATGTGTTCGGAGTTTAAGGTTTAATCTATCAACTAGCTCCTCTACCTTCTTCGTTGCTCTGGTTGGTTGGAGCGCTATCCTATCACGTGCTGAGGGAATTTGAAAGACAACCGTTTATCCCGCCCCTCGGATTGAGCCCCGTCAACATCTGGATGTGGGTCTGGCTTGTCAGGCTGAGAACAAAGTCCACCGTGGTGAGAAACAGGCAGTCACGTGATCAGACAGGTTGTAAACACGCCAACAGCTTAGTCTCGTTATCGAAACCACAGCTTCTCAAGCTGTTTACAATAATCTCCCCCCTTTGAACAGTTGTTTTAAGCCATGTACCCCCCTAACCAGCGCAATTAATGTTTGGTAGAATACAAAAAGTCTCTATAAAGAGGAAGAATACAGCGATGCCAGAGATAGATTTACTAAACAACCGCCTTGGACCTGGAAAACAGTTAAAGGTGCAGAAGGTAAGACTTCTAAAACTACCTTTCTGTCATATTAGCTGAAACTGACCCTATGTTCCAGTAGAACTACATGAAGCTGCTCATTTAAAATAAAAATCCAGCTCCTCTGGCTCCACCTACAGCCTGTTCAGATGCACCAATCAGGGCCAGGGGCGGTGTCTAACTCAATCACTGCTCATGCACACGCATTCATTCTCCCTCGTGGGGGGAGGGGCTTAGGAGACCGTTTTGGGCTTTAGCAGAAAGAGGGGAGGGGACTGAGAAGTTGTCGATGTTCAAATTTTTTGGCTAAGTCCTGGATCTTCACAATCCTACCTACGGCACCTTTAAATACTGATGAGAAAAGGCGACAAGACCTTGGAAAAAGACGGTAGAAAGAAAGAAGTAAGGTCGACAATAGTAATAAAAACTTTGATAAAAAAGACACAAACTTCAAAAAAGCAATAAAAACTTTAAAAAAAAAACACAGTAGAAAGAAGGAATGCAAGGGTTCAAATGTTCCACCAAAACAAGTTCCTTCCTGAGCCACCGTCACTTTTTTCCTCCTATCCCAGAATGCATCTGTGGTGTAGCCAGACCTTTACTCCACAGCGCTGTGGAGATAGAGCTGGCAATGAGATACTACCTTGCCAGTGATATCCACAAATAACAGACAGAAATGATCGCCACACACACACACACACACACACACACGCACGCACACACTAACAAGTTCATAAGACTTCATTTATTTATGTCTCTGTTATCAGCTTCCAAGCTTTTTACCCACATGATCAAAACCTGAAGCTCCGCAGAATCCAAAAGCCACATCCCACGTCATATTAAAGCCACATGGTCCACCAGGTCCTTTTATCACAACATGTCACCATGGAGATACGATTTCACTAAAGTGTGCAGGAAAGTCTCGGTAACTGCGACACGCTCTCAATTAAACACATATGACACATATTCCTTCATCACAGAGGACTGGAATCAATGCTAGTACTTCAATGGGCCCGTCCCAGGTTCCTAAATTGCATTTCACGTTCCCTTCACTTCGCTTCAAGAAGGAAGGCCAGGTGGCCGGGTTGGCTCAGTGGGTAGAGCAGGTGCACATATACTGAGAGGAGAGGTTGATGCCTCGACACAGAGGTCCAGGGTTTATATCCGACCTGTGGCAATTTCCTGCATGTCTTCCCCCCCTCTCTCTCTCCCCTATCTCACCTAGCTGTCCAGTCAAAATTAAAGGCAGAAAAGCCCCAAAAACCTAATATTAAATATTTAAAAAAAAAATGCATCAGGTTAGGGCTGCTCGATTATGGAAAAAAACATAATCACGATTATTTCGGTCAATATTGAAATCATGATAATTTGACACGATTAACTTCTGGAAAGATGTTGCAATTATTGAACTTAAAAAAACAGTGGAAAAAGTGAAATAAATCAACAGTAATAAAACACATACATCTGTGAAATTTGCCTTAATTTGCCTTTACCTATTGAAACTTTATTTTTTCATTCAGAACATGGAAAATAAGAGTTTACTTGCAAAACTCAATGCGCTAAATAAATGTTTTTCCTCGATTATTCTATTTTTGTGATCGTTGGGAGCCATATAATCATAATCACAATTACATTTCGATTAATTGCACAGCCACTAAATCAAGTATCAAAAACTGAGGAGGACACGCTGTTGGATGCTGTCTTACTCTTTCTTCAATACCTAACGAATCGATCTCTTTCTGCTTGAGCAGCG
This sequence comes from Perca flavescens, assembly GCF_004354835.1. NCBI lineage: Eukaryota > Metazoa > Chordata > Actinopteri > Perciformes > Percidae > Perca > Perca flavescens. Next base: position 37,330,740 of record NC_041335.1, read on the forward strand.
CTGGTTGAAAGCTGAAAATTAATAAAACTAATTAATAACATAACTGATTCCACTGGTGGGACTGTTGAGCTCTGTGTCAGACCGATAGCTCCGGTTCAGGCTGGTCCTCATCCTCAACACGGGTCTTTTTCAGTCGCGGAAAATACTGTTCAATACTCATCTGGATTGAAGCAGCTGACATTGAGTGCGAGAGTAAAGAAAATGACATAACATTATTTATAATAAGTTTATTTGATTCACAGCTGCTACATATGGTGTTTTGACCTCGACAACCCGATTGCATTTTACCGCAAACTTGCGACTAGTTAACTTTCTTAAGCGGGCGCAATTGCTTGTTTGGTAAGAGTCGGGTCGGGACTCCGACATTAACACACTGACAACACTGTATTCAGAATATTAAATATTTTTATAGCACTTTTTAATGTGTGATTGTGTAAAGGTGTTCACGAGATCCCAACCTTTCGTCAACTTGTGAAATTTTGCCAGACATCTTCTCCATAAACAGTGTTTTCATGGAGATAGATGCTGAGTGCACACTGTGTGTGTGTGTGTGTGTGTGTGTGTGTGTGTGTGTGTGTGTGTGTGTGTGTGAGTGACAGATCTGAGACGGAGGAGAGCAGGGAAAAGGAAATGCAGCTGAACGAATATGCTGCGTGTTTTAAATAGCGTTTTTAAAAATTAAAAATAACGAAATAACGAACAGAATGTGCAGCGCACCCCAACAATATAGTTATATAGAGACGCTTTAGGGGACAAGACGTCTCACCCCTCTAAAGCAGTGTCTCTCAAATGGGGGTACGTGTCCCACTAGGGGTACTTTGGAGGACTGCAGGGGGTACGTGTCCCCATAGGGGTACTCTGGAGGACTGCAGGGGGTACGTGTCCCACTAGGGGTACTCTGGAGGACTGCAGGGGGTACGTGTCCCACTAGGGGTACTCTGGAGGACTACAGGGGGTACGTGTCCCCCTAGGGGTACTCTGGAGGACTGCAGGGGGTACGTGTCCCCCTAGGGGTACTCTGGAGGACTGCAGGGGGCATGTGTCCCCCTAGGGGTACTTTGGAGGACTGCAGGGGGTACGTGTCCCACTAGGGGTACTCTGGTAAATGTTTTTCAGTTCCTAGGCTGTAGTTATTCTACTGGCTTTTTCATTTGCTTTTTTCAAAGTTTTTGGGGCTGTTTTTGAAGTTTGTCATGTTTTTGGGAAGTTCTTGTCGTTATTTTTCACCTATTCTTGCCTTTTTTCCGTATTTTTTCTTCAAAGTTGTTATCTCTTTTTTTCAAAGTTTGTCGCTTATTTGAATTAATGTCACTTTTGTCGCCCTAGTGTTGCCTTCCTTCTATCTACGGTTACTATTTTCGACCTATTCTTGCCTTCCTTCTTTCTACCCTCTTTTCCCATCATCATCTAAATGTTGGCTGCGGTTTAGTAGATCCATCGCTGACATCGCTGTATTCTTCCTCTTTATACACACCTTTTATTCTCACTGGTTAAGGGGATACATGGCTTAAAAAACACATTTCCTCGTTTCCTTTCTCCTCGCGTGATTTCTTCCCTTATTCGGATCCCCGTTAGCCGCTGACTATGTGGCAGCTACTCTTCCATGTGTCCACATAAAACAATCCCAACATAAACATGAGAATACCAAATTTTACATACATTTAAAAAAAGAAATATAGCGCAAGTACAAGAATATCACTGTGTCACTGTAGTCCATCATAGCTAGATTAAATAAGGTTATTGTTGAAGTGTTTTATAAGTCGTCTTTTATAACGCGCGTCCTCGGTGGGACTGGACTAGGACGCGAGGAAGGGAGGCGAAGTGAAGGAAGCGTGGATGCAATTTAAGAGAACTGAGATACAGCCTCTCTCTCTCTCTCTCTCTCTCCTAGTCTGTAGACCGCTCACTGGAAATCCCGTCCTGTGTCTCAAACCGCACACTTCTGTCAGGGAGGAGGGAGGATGGAGGAGGGATGATGGAGGAGGGAGGATGGAGGATGGAGGAGGGAGGATGGAGGATGGAGGATGGAAGATGGAGGAGGGATGGAGGAGGATGGAGGATGCAGGAGGGAGGATGGAGGATGGAGGAGGGAGGATGGAGGAGGGAGGATGGAGGATGGAGTAAGGAGGAGGGAGGATGGAAGAGGGGGGAGGGAGGATGGAGGAGGGAGGATGGAGGAGGGGGAGGGAGGATGGAGGAGGGAAGAGGGAGGATGGAGGAGAGAGGATGGAGGAGGGAGGAGGGATCTCTGAGGAGCTAGGAGCGAGGACACAGAGAAGCAGCCTTCCTGGAAGCCGTGCAGCTGAAACACGTTGCTAACTCCGCCCACGTCTCCATCCCTCTAAAGACACGTTTCCTCGTTTCCTCTCTCCTCGCTGGGACGGACCACGGAAACAACCTGAGACTATAAGTCCTAGTCACCAATCTAGATGCCCCCTAGCGGGCAGCAAATGTAATTTGCAGCCAGGGTCAGTCTAGCAACTCTCCGTTGGCTCGCGAGCTGGAAAACTCAAACTCTAGCCGGGCCAATCACATCGTGTATAGAGTCGGTGGGCGGGGCTTATGGCGGCTGCTGCTGCTGCTGGAGAACAGCTGTCTTTCGAATCTGGACTCTGGAAGACTTGGAGTTCAGCTTTTCTTTGAAGAAAAGAACAAAGAACGGCACTGAAGTCATTCTTAAAAAAGGGAAGATGTCAACTTCTCCGTTGCTCTGATTGGTTGGAGCGCTATCCTATTGCGTGCAGAGGGGGAATTTGAAAGACAACCGTTGATCCCGCCCCTCTGATTGAGCCCAGCCAATGGGGAGTTCCCACACCCCAACATCTGGATGTTGGTCTGGGCTTGTCAGTTCAACTAAGCCCGTTCGGTGGTGTTCGAAGACCTCCGCTGGGCCCCAGGACACTCTGGCACTCATGCGTGGGCCAATTGCCTTTTGTGTGTAAGCATGGTGTGATACCTTCAAGAAAAAGTGGAACCAAACATTACAAAACCCTCACAGCAGACACTAAGGACTTTGCATGTGGCCTCTATGTCTCTCACCCATCTCTCTCTCTCTCTCTACCATTACATGAGAGAGGTTTTTTGGCACCGGTGCCTGTAAACACATAATCATACGTCTTGCTCTGCACATATCCTTAAAACTGTGGGAGGGAGCGATGTGGAGGGGACCAGCCGCTGGGTTTCATCCTGGCGCATTGTGCTGCCTTTGACTGGACTGTTTAAATGTCTGCTGATATCAGCCAAACACAAACAAGCAGGCCTGCTGGGGAGGATAAGGAGCGAAGGGGGAAGTGGAGGCCATTCTTCTCCTCGTTTTGGGACAGGAATTGTGTTGGAACAAGCACCTGCCCCCCAACAATGGGCACAGAGGTCGGGCAGAGAAAGAGAGATGAAGGAGAGGAGTTAAGGAGAGAGAGGGCACCAGACAGTACAGAAAAGTGGATAAGTTTCCCTCCCTTCTCGTTCAGTATCTTCTGTCCCTCCCACTCTTCTTTTCTCACTTTCATATGGAGCACAAATCCGTCACTAGGGCCGGGTCCCGGAATTCAATACTTTTTAGGCACCGACCGAATTGCCTCCTTAGTATTGAGTTTCAAAAAATGCCTCATCATTCAATACCCAATTTCAATACCTAAGGAGTAACTCTCATCAGCAACATACATGGCTATTTTGAAAAACTGAGACAGTTCCCTTCGTTTGTGCCCTTCGTTTACACGCAAAATTCAGATTCTCGTTACACTGCCACCTACAGGTCTGGCGTGCTCTTGACGGCATTTATATATATATATATATATATATATATATATATATATATATATATATATATATATATATATATATATATATATATATATATATATATACACTGGTGTAAACGAACACTTTTCTGAAAACTGACCGCTGTGCACGATGTTATTTTTGAAAACGGAGAGGTTGAAATGACCGTTTAATGAAAATAGCCGGCCACGTGGAAATGTAGCATCAGGGAGCCAATCAGCATGCAGCATGCTTCTACCAAGGTCTAATAATGTTTGTGATTGGCAGATTTTATGAAATTAGTATTGAAAACAGGTACCGTTTAGGAACCGGTCATGCAACCCCAGTATTGGTATTGATTTTTATTCAAACGATACCCAGCCCTATCTGTTATAAGTCAGATAAAAAAAAATAAAAAAGGGACCTCAGTCTGGACGGTCCGATCAGAATTAATTTTAGATGTCAAACTCAATGCCTTTTTGGAGGTTCTTTCAAAATGTTTTCGTCGCTTTGTTCGACCTTTTTTGGCGCTTCATTTCTTTGATGGCTAAGGAACTTTTTTACCGACTTTTTTGTGGGCTTTATGTTGACCAAACTTTAAGTGAGAAGATGTCATAATCCAGTCGAAGGTATTTGACTTCTCTTAAATAAAAGCATATTAATAAGCATGTCTGGCCCTCTTATTTTCCAGTGTTGACCTTAGTGAAGTTGAGTTTGACACCCCTGCTTCAGAGCGACCATCGTCACAATTCTGCGCTAGCAAGAACCGAGAACAGGGGGTAACAACACTAAAAGTGCCCATATTATGAAAAAAAAAAAAATCACTTTTTCTGGTGATTTGTGGTGTTATTTTGTGTCTCTGGTGCTTCCACACGCATACACACTTTGAAAAAAAATCCATCCATGCTGTTCTGAGTGAGATATGGTTTCTGAATGTGTCCTGCCTTCAGTGTCCTGATGAGCTGGTCAACATCTGCACGGCTTTCTACGGCACTATCCGAAACAAGGTGACTAACCGTAGCATGCTAGCACTAGCATGTTAGCTCGTTCTCAATGGCAAAACACTGCTACGACACACACTAGTTCACCACAATCTACTATAGAACTACTTCCATGTCCCTGTTCTGCAGGTATTCCATGCAAAGTGTGAAGTGCGAAGAAGAAGTCTCCCGACTAATCCTGCCTTGTACAGGCCAAAGTTGGAGAAACAGCTAGCTCATGTAGTCTTACCTAGCTACTGAGCATGTAGTCTTTACCTAGCTACTGAGCATGTAGTCCTTACCTAGCTAGTGAGCATGTAGTCTTTACCTAGCTACTGAGCATGTAGTCCTTACCTAGCTAGTGAGCATGTAGTCTTACCTAGCTACTGAGCATGTAGTCTTACCTAGCTACTGAGCATGTAGTCTCACCTAGCTACTGAGCATGTAGTCCTTACCTAGCTAGTGAGCATGTAGTCTTACCTAGCTACTGAGCATGTAGTCATACCTAGCTACTGAACATGTAGTCTTACCTAGCTACTGAGCATGTAGTCTTACCTAGCTACTGAGCATGTAGTCTTACCTAGCTACTGAGCATGTAGTCCTTACCTAGCTACTGAGCATGTAGTCTTACCTAGCTACTGAGCATGTAGTCTTACCTAGCTACTGAGCATGTAGTCCTTACCTAGCTACTGAGCATGTAGTCCTTACCTAGCTACTGAGCATGTAGTCTTACCTAGCTACTGAGCATGTAGTCCTTACCTAGCTACTGAGCATGTAGTCCTTACCTAGCTACTGAGCATGTAGTCCTTACCTAGCTACTGAGCATGTAGTCTTACCTAGCTATTGAGAATGTAGTCCTTACCTAGCTACTGAGCATGTAGTCCTTACCTAGCTAGTGAGCATGTAGTCTTACCTAGCTACTGAGCATGTAGTCTTACCTAGCTACTGAGCATGTAGTCTCACCTAGCTACTGAGCATGTAGTCCTTACCTAGCTAGTGAGCATGTAGTCTTACCTAGCTACTGAGCATGTAGTCATACCTAGCTACTGAACATGTAGTCTTACCTAGCTACTGAGCATGTAGTCTTACCTAGCTACTGAGCATGTAGTCTTACCTAGCTACTGAGCATGTAGTCCTTACCTAGCTACTGAGCATGTAGTCTTACCTAGCTACTGAGCATGTAGTCTTACCTAGCTACTGAGCATGTAGTCCTTACCTAGCTACTGAGCATGTAGTCCTTACCTAGCTACTGAGCATGTAGTCTTACCTAGCTACTGAGCATGTAGTCCTTACCTAGCTACTGAGCATGTAGTCCTTACCTAGCTACTGAGCATGTAGTCCTTACCTAGCTACTGAGCATGTAGTCTTACCTAGCTATTGAGAATGTAGTCCTTACCTAGCTACTGAGCATGTAGTCCTTACCTAGTTACTGAGCATGTAGTCTTACCTAGCTACTGAGCATGTAGTCTTACCTAGCTACTGAGCATGTAGTCTTACCTAGCTACTGAGCATGTAGTCCTTACCTAGCTACTGAGCATGTAGTCCTTACCTAGCTACTGAGCATGTAGTCCTTACCTAGCTACTGAGCATGTAGTCCTTACCTAGCTACTGAGCATGTAGTCTTACCTAGCTACTGAGCATGTGCGACTGACAACAAAGATGTTACAGAAGTGAGATGCCTCACTCTGTAGCTAAAACAGAGAGCTCAACACACAGGGTGAAAAGAGGAGCTGCATCAATGTGCAGTACAACAAAAATATGGTGTTTTTTGAAAATTAAACCATGTCAACCTATTCTGATATAACCTCTAAATACAATTATGAACCTGAAAATGAGCATAATATGGCCCTTTAACATGAAGGTTTATATTGTAACCGGTCTGTGTTTGAAGGCATATCCAAACAAAGGGAATGGCGCGACCACAGAAGAACGTGGCTGCAGCGTCAGGGACAAGTGAAACGCTTCTGTGAAAACCTCCGTGGCCTCCATGTTTACTACCGTATGACAGGGTCACGTGCATGACGCTTTTTTTGCGCATGTGGGTCACTTTCCAGCAGTGCCTAGTTTAATACTTTCATATTCAATTCCGTTTATTTAAGAAGGGGGACAATGCAAATTAATAAAATGCATGATTTTACATGGGTAACAAATGTCAAAATTATCCAAAAAGGCTATTTTTCATCTGTAGTCCTCTGGCTTGAATGTTAAAAAAAAGGCTACTCATAACTTGGGTCCGATGCGGACCACATTTTAAATACACTCATTCAATTTAATCGACAGATCTGTAAATCTGAGTTTCTCCGCAAAGAGTCCTGCAAAGCACCACTTTAATTCTTGTGTTTACCAGAGATGTGCTCGTACGTTTCTTGGAAATAAATCATTCAGCATGAAAAAAAAGCATCAAACATGACTAATGGACTAAAGAAATCTAAGTTGACTAAGACCAAAACGACCGATTAGTCGACTAATCGACTAAGAGGGAGCAGCCCTAAAAAATACATGTTAACAGTTGGTCAAAAAAAATCGGATCTGGCAATGAATCGGAATTGAGCATTAAAGCCTGCAGTCTGAACATAGCCTTATTTCACTGCCTCTCCTTCCTTTTCATCTTTCCCTCCCACTCTTCTTTTCTCTCTCTGCCCCATATTCACACAACTTAATCTGTGTAAATTACATTCCCGAACACGCGTATGTTTCAAAGCCCCAGATTTATGCTACATGGACCAGATAAACATCTGCATAATATCTGCATACATGGTTTGCATCGGTAATAAGGTGAACCAGCTGCTGAGGCCATCCTGTTGGCCTTTCCTTCAACTGCCTCGCTCCCTCTCCTCCCCCCCCCCATTACCTTCATCTGTTCTCCGCACCAACTTGACACCTTCGTTTTTTAAAATAGACAAAGAGCAGCGGCATCTCTGCGTCCTTCACACTCCTTGAGATACCCTCCAAACCGCCCAGAACAGAGGAATGCTGGCCACAGCACAATCCCACACCCACGACATGATAAGAGACTCGGGAGAAAAAAAAAACTTTTTAACCTCGATTCATTGTCCTCCGCAAAGACAGTTCGACCCGCTCCATCCATCCAAAGACGGCTGGAACTAGGGCAGGGAATCGTCACCGATTTCCCTGATTCAGTGTCGATTTGGGATATCAGCTTCTGCCTTCAAACAGACGCTTTCGAGTAGGGCTGTCCTCGACTAAAGAAATTCTCAGTCGACTAACACTTTTTAGTCGACTAATCGATTAGTTGATTTAATTGACAGAGCTGTGCGCTTTGAGAGGTGGTTAAGACTAGAAAAGCACAATATAAATGTAGTTAATTAACCATCTGTAAAACTGAGTTTATCCACAATTAATCCTGCAAAAGCACCACTTTAAATCTTGTGTTTACCATAAATGTGCTCAGAAGTTTCTTGGAAATGAGTAATTAAGCATGAATAAGCATAAAAAATGACTAATCGACTAAAGAAATCTTAGTCGACTTAGACCAAAACGACCGATTAGTCGACTAATCGACTAAGAGGTGGCAGCCCTACTTTCGAGTTCATTCTTTTAATCGCATCAGACTTAAAAACTCTTTCATACATCAATCTATCCTATTGTTAAACCAGCTACATTAAATCCAGTGCAATACTTATCTCAGGGATATACGTCTCCAAGACGTCGTCTGTGTGTGTGTATGTTCATGTCATTTTCTGTTGTTATACATATGTTTTCTTTGTTTTCCTACTTGGAAGTTTATGTCACTTGTGGTAATGTGTCACGTATTTCTGTTGGTGTTATTAATCTCATGTACGTTTGTATGTATGTGTATGTCCTCTTTTTTTATACGAGCTACACAAGGATGCACAAAGAAGTTCAGCCTTGGCTGACAATAAAGTTGTATCGTGTCGTATTTCAGGTGCAAAATCAATTCTGCATGGATGTGGAAGAGATTCTACAATTGTACAATTGGTTACACTTTACTTGGAGATATCTACATAAGAGTGACGTGACACTGTCATGAACACATGAAACCTAACCCTAACCATAACTTGTCATGACAAAAACCGGATGACACTCACAAAAAGAAGCGTTATGTCATACACCTTTATGACTTGTTTATAATGTTTATGACACGTTCGTGACAGTGTCATGTCACTCTTATCTAAGTGTAACCGTACAATTAATTCCTTTTTATTTCACATGAACACACAATAACGTGCAGCTCTGCAGACTTTACAGTCACTGAGATATAATTCGGATATAAAGAGGTTAGAGAAAAAACTAAATGGCCAGGCCAGTTTTTCCCTCGCCAAAATGTAGCCCTAACTTTAGAGCAATTTTTAAGTCCCCTAAACGACAAGCTTGCATGACATACCGATGGACTCCTTTAGGTCTTTACGGGCGCTTTTTACACCTTACAACACTTTTTACAACAGTTCGGTGAAGTTGCAATATTGCTGTGTGTGTGTGAGACAATAGCTCGTGGATCTGAAAGTTAACATCCCTTAAATCATAAATCATATATAAGTCTGTACATCGCGTGCAAGGTTGAAACTGCAGGCTAGTAAATGCTCTGTTGTTGGTTCACATGCTGTATTTGGGTCAGATCGCTTTCTGGAAGCGAACCTAGACCCCCCATTCTTAAGCAGACCAGAGTTTGTTTGTTCGATGAGCTTCTCACACCAGCCCAAACCAACCAGACTGTCCGACCGAACGCTCCACGGTTCGTTTTAAACGGACCAAACGAGGCAGATGGGACAGCAACCTCAGTTTCTCTTGATGATAAAGACATAAAGACAGATTCTGGATTCTGCGTTCAAAGCTGCTTCTTACCTCTCGGTCCTTTAGCTTCATGGCCAGAACCAGCTGGTTGCGGTGATTGGTCAGCGCTTCGCGGTAGTTTCCCTTGGAGAAGAATGCCGAGCCCAGATTCCCATGAGCACGGCATTCCCCTGTTTGGTCACCTGAAGGCGAGGGGCAAAAAAACACAGATGAGAAGATAATCCAAAAGAGCAAACAAAGCAAAGGGCCTGTTCTGACCTGGTTTTTAACATCTGTCCTGAGTGGACATCTCTAACAGAGTTTCTTAAGGTTTCACCAAGTCAAATTTCAAAGTGCTCATATTATGCTCATCTCAGGTTCATAATTGTATTTAGAGGTTATATCAGAATAGGTTTACATGGATTAATTTTCAAAAAACACCATATTTTTCTTGTACTGCATATTGCCGCAGTTCTTCTTCTTACCCTGTGTGTCGAGCTCTCTGTTTTAGCTACAGAGTGAGACATCTCATTTCTGTTCCATCTTTGTTGGGAGTTGAACATGCTCAGGACCTAGGCAAGGACTACTAGCCAGTCAGAAGCAGAGTATGAGGGCGTGCCCCGACAGTAACTAGGTAAGGACTACTAGCCAGTCAGAAGCAGAGTATGAGGGCGTGCCCTGACAGTAGCTAGGTAAGGACTACTAGCCAGTCAGAAGCAGAGTATGAGGGCGTGCCCCGACAGTACCTTCCACTTTTTTCCACTTCACAATAAAAACATTTGAATAACATGATGAACATGACAAATTGAGAAGTTGCAACAAAAGGAATGTCTGTTGTAATATCCTACATACTGTATGTGTGAATTGGGGAACGGTTTATCTGATCTCAATGCGTCCCGAGTGTGTTTTCACCTGTACTTAAGCTTGTCCAAAGGTGATCCCAACACTCAGCTCCGATTTTAAAACCCAGGACAGAGAAGGGGCCATATTTGCAGTAAAGCCTACGTGATTACAGAGCAGCTGGTGTTTATTTGGCATCATCCCACCGTTACTGTTGAACAGCGACGTGATGAACCACATCCATGCCAATGACGTGCCACCGCAGCCTTAAAAGGGAAAAGTGGCCGTTCTGGGTTCTCCACAGTAGAGTGGCTTCCCTGACAGCTGCTAGTGCTGATCTCAATGCTCCAGAGGGCCGAGAGGGGAAAGCCTTATTATTTTTGCCTGACAGAGAGGCCCCGCATACAGGGGCCAGAGTGAAGCGCAAGTCTCTGCGCTCCACCTGAGAACCACAGCTCCTTATCTCCAGCTGCTCTGCCCAGTCATGTGTCAAACTGTGCTTGTGTGTGGGGAGGGGAGAGAGAGAAGAGTGGAGCCAGTCTGTGCTACTCTCCGTTTTTTTTTTTCCTATCATCTTAACTTTTCTTTTCTTAACCATCTTTCTCTCAAACCTTCTCCCCTATCTAACACCCACACAGCGTATAGCTACAGTCAGAGTTAGTAACATCTATTTCGGAGCTACGAAAAGGGTCAATTCCTGCCAATTTAGTGAAGACTTTAATTACTTTAAACTTTGGTGCACGTCGGGCTAAAATGGGGACAAATACTTTCCTCAACTGTCTTTCTTTCAAATGTTATCTTCTCCTATGTTAACACCCACACAGCGTATCTACAGTTAGAGTTAGTAACATCTATTTCGGAGCTAAGAAATGGGTCAATTCCTGCCAATTTCTTGCAGACTTTAAAAGAAATTAAAATACTTTATATATTTGGCTTCCTTAAAGATACAAGAACTAAGACAAAGAGTGTGCAGCTGTTCCAGCAGCTCTGTAATGCTATACCTAAGCACAGTGGTACTTTGAGCTAATTGCTAATGTTAGCATGCTAACATGCTGACGTTTAGCCATAGACAGTTGAAGAAATGGATCACCAGATCCCGTGTCTCTGGTCTGAGACCAGTGGAGGATATCAGAAGTCTCTTTCCCGGTGCTGGCTGAGTGTTACTGAGCAGCCTCCAACTGAGCTTGAAGACGTAGATGTGACGTGAGCAACTTGTCTGAAAGTGTGAAGTCTTCTGGTAGCTGTGCCGAGAGAAATCTCAATCATTCCCAATCTTACAGAGACGGAGAGTGTAGGTATATGTAAGGAGACAACATGGACACAGGCTAATTACTGATCACTAACATGCTAGTTAACATTAGTAATTAAACCTAAACAGCTAATGGAAGTCCAAACTGCCTGTGAGCTTCTCCTGTACTATACGGTAATTCCTCTACTGTGTGACAGTAAGTCTCGTGGTTATGACCCAATCGTTAGCCTATTTTTATAAAAGCGTCTGCTACGGAGCCATAACGTGAGGTACAAGGTAATGAAGCCTTTTATACATTGTCGTGTTTCTTTAGAAATAAACAACGGACAAATAGATTCTTTAAACGCTTCAGATGTAAAGTTATTCTCTGTCAAAGTGACGTCAAAATGAACGGGAGTCAATGGGATGCTAACGGGAGGTGATGGCTTGGTAGCAACAAAATGGCGCCATAGGAGGTTCGCTTGCCAAACGCTCGCTTACCCCCGTGCGTTTAGCAGGTATAATCTGAGACTGTTTAGAAATGAGTTTATCCACGGCCACGCCTCTTTAGGTGACCAGCGGCAGGTTCCAACGGGAGACGTGAACACAGATTATGAGCAATTCTTTCGCCCCGTAGTCACCAAAATAAATACTTTAACATCCATTCCTCACAAGTCTCAACGGTCCCATGGCATGAAAATTTCACTTTATGAGGTTTTTTTAACATTAATATGTGTTCCCCCAGCCTGCCTATGGTACAGTATTAAGGGGCCACTAAGGCCTAAATAAAAGAGACTTCAGATACAGTATTAGGGGACCACTAAGGCCTATATAAAAGAGACTTCAGATACAGTATTAGGGGACCACTAAGGTCTATATAAAAGAGACTTCAGATACAGTATTATGGGACCACTAAGGTCTATATAAAAGAGACTTCAGATACAGTATTAGGGGACCACTAAGGTCTATATAAAAGAGACTTCAGATACAGTATTAGGGGACCACTAAGGTCTATATAAAAGAGACTTCAGATACAGTATTAGGGGACCACTAAGGTCTATATAAAAGAGACTTCAGATACAGTATTAGGGGACCACTAAGGTCTATATAAAAAGAGACTTCAGATACAGTATTAGGGGACCACTAAGGCCTACATAAAAGAGACTTCAGATACAGTATTAGGGGACCACTAAGGTCTATATAAAAGAGACTTCAGATACAGTATTAGGGGACCACTAAGGTCTATATAAAAGAGACTTCAGATACAGTAGTAGGGCACCACTAAGGTCTATATAAAAGAGACTTCAGATACAGTATTAGGGGACCACTAAGGTCTATATAAAAGAGACTTCAGATACAGTATTAGGGGACCACTAAGGTCTATATAAAAGAGACTTCAGATACAGTATTAGGGGACCACTAAGGTCTATATAAAAGCATCCAAAGAGCACCGTGTCATGGGACCTTTAATATTAGTCCAACATATCAGTAGCAAAGACAATTTGGCCTATTCATGAAAAAAACAATACATGGTAATGCTTTACTTGAAGGTATCTACATAAGAGTGACATGACACTGTCATGAACACATGAACTCTAACCCTAACTTGTCATGACAAAAACCGAATAACACTCACTAAAAGAAGCGTTATGTCATAAACGTTTATGACATAATGTTTATGACACGTTTATAATGTTAATGACACGTTCATGACAGTGTCATGTCACTCTTATGTAGATACCTTCAAGTAAAGTGTAACCCAATATATTTACATACTGAAGATAAGCTTACTATAGGTAAGGTAGCCACTTTGGTAGCCGTACAGTTTAGTTTAAGGACTTATAGTGTCTGTCACATGTAGGTTTAACGTTAAAACATAATGTATAAATAATGACCATTTATTTTCATCCATTCGGCCCAGTTTAATATGCAACTTGTATACAGTATATGCAGAAGGGGGTCCCTACTTGGGCTCTCTTTCAGCAAAGGGGTCCCTGGCCCAAAGGACATTGAAGACCCTTGAAGCGCTGATCTATGTTCTTATTCTCCCCCCGGTCCAGGCCTCTTACCTAAGGTCTTGGCGACCTCCAGGTCCTGCTGCATGTAGCCAGTGCTCTTCTCCGTGTTGCCCAGGGACCAGTGGGCGCTGCTGAGGGCCGAGAAGACCGAGCCGCGGAGCTTGAGACTGCACGTGCCGATCTTCAAAGCGGCCTCGAGCACCACAACAGAGGCGGTGTGGTGGCTCGCTGTCAGCAGCTCCTGGCCAATCACAGACACCACCACAAAGGGACTTTTGTCCAGCTTCATCTTTTGCAGCTGCTGATAGGTGGGCTCCAGAGACTCTGTGCAGGGGAAGACATGAGTAAGGCAGAGATTAGAAACAGGCTCCGGAATATGCCAAAGCATAACCTTGTGCTGACGTGGTGACGTCGCAGAGTCAGTAACATGTATTTCTGAGCTAAGAAACGGGTCATTTCCTGCCAATTTTTTGCAGACTTTAATCACCCTAAATGTTGGTGCACTGTGCTCAAGAGCACCTTATTAGACTTTTTAATATGGGCAGTTTGTAATGCCATATTTTTATTGTTTCCAGGGTTTTACAAAATTGGAAAGATCTTAACTAAAAGCCTACATTCTACTTAGGTTTCCTATAGGTCTTTATTTCAGGGATCTGATGTTAGCTATCTGCTACGCTAACCTGTAAAAGCAAGAGCAGAACAGGGCGGCTGTGGCTAATGTGGTAGAGCGGTCGTCTACCAATTGGAAGGTCGGTAGTTCGATCCCTGGCCCTGCATTCCCATGTCGTGGTCTCATTGGGCGAATTGCCACTGGTACATCCGTACAAGTAGCTGCGTTTACATGCACATACATTATATTGGGTTAGGGCTTTTCTCAAACGCCATGTAAAGACCTTACCTGTTTTGGTTTTTTAAACCACCCTTTTCTCCGTCTTCCTGAACGTAAAGGTGGACTGTTCTCTTGCATGTTACTCAATACATGAGTTGATATCGTGAATTAATCAACACACCTTAAACATAAATATGACAACTTTGACCATTACTGTTTTTATTTTCTCTCTTACATGACGCACGCTTTAGTGATTATTGGATCTTCAAGCGCTTAAAAAAATAAGAATTTTAATTAGATCACTCACTGAGAAAACTCAATAAAACATGGGACCCCTTCTTTCAATACATACGAGACGTTCATTTTCCAAATATCCCTGAGTGATTTACTGACTGATATGATATGACGGGCAGCGGACCAGCCCACAGCCCTTGTTTTTGGTTTCCTTTTTTGTCTCCTCTTTGTAGTGCACTTAATAGTGCTCTAGTCTTTGCTTTAACATTTGCATGATACCGTGTTTGGACCATCTTTGCACTGTTCACTGTTCTGTCTACATCGTTGTAGGAAAATGTAATGAACAGATTGGGGAAGAAAAAAATATACATTTTTAAGGATTATGTAAACTGAAACTATTCTATTTCCTCACTTGGAGAAAAGAAATGTGGTGGAGCGAAACGTCAATATTCCGCACTTCGATAGCTGTGCTGTAATTCTGATCGAACATTAAGCTCTACATCACATTCAGTCTTCTTTTAACCGGGCGTTCCGGTGCGCTCCGGCAGCCCTCCGCCCGTGGCCTGTAGCTCGGCTGAGTGACGGCTTACACTGACAATTTGACGATAAATCAACATATGAGACATTTTTCCCCTCCACTCTGTTTGGGCTAATCTCAGGCAATTACCAACAGCGCGGCAAAAAACGGCACAAGTTTTAGAGCATCGTGGGCGACTGTCTTTTGCAAACCGCAAAGCAAAAATCCCATTTCTGCCTTCTCTCTCCGTGTCAGCCCATGTGGTTGTTAGAGAAGAATACATATGCGGAGGGCTGAGAGGGGTTTTGAGATGGAGTTTAATGAGTGATGGGGAAGCTAATGCAGCTGATGCTCCCCAGTAGCAGCAGCGGAGGAATGCAGAGCAAAGGAGACACTCAAGGTGACCTTTGAAGAGGCTAAAAACGCACACAATGACATAAATCAATGGTGGGCCGCGCGGGATTCAGGATTCACAGCCCCTCCAGATTCTAAAGCCCTATGGCAGACACCAACATCGAACAACAGGAGGAGTGTGTGTGTGTGTGTGTGTGGTTCTATTGATGCATTTGTGTGCGTCTGTGTATATTTGCATGCATGTATAGGAGTGTATCTGGGGGGATGCTGAATTCTCAAGGCCCTGTATCTGGGAACATTTTGAGCAGGATTGCTACTAATTAGGTCAAAGCGCTTTACAGGAGACTGCATGGTGTTACTGTGCCTCTGCACACTGGCTGCGTGGGGCTGGGCTGGGCGAAATCAGATATACAGTGCACAGCGTGAGTGAATACACCCATGCTAAAGTTGAATAAAAAGAGGAATTAAAAAAGTCATTCTTCCTTAAAATACAGGGGGCATAAGTCGGTACACTGGCATGGTTTTATTTTAATTCCAAAGGTCCAAGGGAACTTTATTAGGATGCATGTATCCTGGATCCATGAAATAACTGGCCTTTCAAAATAAAAGTCTGCCTGCCTCTATGGGAATTTAACATAGGGTTGGACTGACTTACGCCACCTGTATTTTAAGGAGGAACATTTATTTATTTACGATACATTATTCATTCACAAAGAAAATTGGTGTCCTTAACATTTGGATTTTTCCTATTTTTTTTTAATTAAGGCATTAAGATCAATTTCCAAAACATGACTTTTTTTATTCCTCTTTTTAGTAAACTTTAGCATGGGTGTATTCACTTATATGCTGAGCACAGTATAATGATATTCTTGACCTTGATATTGATATTGCGACGATACTGTAGGGTTTACAATTGGTGCTTTTCACAAAATATTAAGCAAGGGGTCATGTAGAGCGAAGCGGAGGGGTTCTAATTCGCGATAATGACCGGTGCATTATGCACGGTTCATCACACGGCTACTCATACGGAGGATACCTGCCTAACTAATGCTCTGTTTGCTCTGTAGCCATTAGCTCTATTAGCAAACCATGTTTCCTCCTCCCTCTCTCTCTCCCTTTGATGCGCTGACCAGCTGCATGAGCTACGGCACTAAATATTAATTTAAAAAACTATTTATTTCATTAAAAAAGGTCCGCCAGAGTCTGTTATACTTAGCAACGGTCTGTTATACAGAAATAAATGACCGTAGAATGCTGTAACTGATGTAAAAAAAAATAAAAAATAAAACGTCACACACAGAAAATAGAGAGCTATAGGTGACTGTGAGGAGATATTCACTGACTTTGAAAAAAAGTGTATTAGATTAACATCACTTACTATACCTTTAAATCCATTCAAAGACTAAACTTACCATATTACTATACTATAAGATATCTAGTCTCACATCAGGATATTTCATTGTAATATCGATATATTGGCCAGCCCCTAGCGCGTGGCAGCGTGTGTAGTCTACATTTCAGCAGAAGGCACAGGCTTTCATAAACGGCATCTTTTATTTGTTGAGACAAACATTTAGGCACAACAGTCATAGCAGTTCTTGACACACACACACACACACACACACACACACACACACACACACAAATGCTAATTCACCTAGACACACACCTAAACACACACACACAATATGAGATGCTTCCCCACACAAGCAGTCAAAAGCATAACTGATGATGCTCTTTCAAGAGCGTTGCTTGTGTTCCACCACTTGGCAGAATGTCGTGCATATAATCATATAATATCCATTCATAGGCTGTAATTGGCTTCAGAGTGACACCAAAGGCTGAGTCATAAATCAAACACGCAGACAATCCTTTGCTTTAAAAAAAAAAAAAAGGTTTCAAGGCTGCTGCATTCATAAACAGGTAGTTATGACAACATCATCTCACGTGTTGCTACACACAGACACACACATACACACACACTCACCGTCACACACACACAGTCACACAGACACACACACACAGTCTTTCACACACAAACAAATACACAGACACTAACACACTCACATGCAGACACACAGTCTCTCTCTCTCACACACACACAGTCTCTCTCACACACATACACACACTCACATGCAGATACACACAGTCTCTCTCACACACAGTCTCTCTCACACACACACACACAAAGTCTCGCTTACACACACACACACACACACACACTCTCTCACACACACACACACACACACACACACACACACACAAACACACTCACAGTCACACACACATACACGCACACACACACACAAACACACTCACAGTCACACACAGACACTCACACACACACAGACACTCAATCACACACACACACACACACCACAGACCCTCACAATCACACACACACACACTCTCTCTCTCTCACACACATACACACACACACACAGAGATACACACAAACAAACTCACAGTCACACACACACACACAAACACACAGACACTCACACTCACATGCAGACACACAGTCTCTCTCACACACACACACACACAAACACACTCACAGTCACACACACACAACGCTGCTTCTGCAGCCGGGGCCACACTTCACTCTAACGACTGCATACTTAGGGCAGAAATACATATCTGCAACTAATGATTACATTCATTGTTGTCGTGAATCTGGCGGATGAATAGATTAGATGTTTGGTCTGTAAAATGTCAGAAAAATGGTAAAAAATGTGGATCAGCTTTTTCCCAAAAAGCCCAAGACGACGTCCTCAAATGTCTCGTTTTGTCCCCAACTCAAAGATATTCAGTTTACTGTCACAGAGGAGAGAAGAAACTAGAACAATATTCACATTTAACAAGCTGACATCAGAAAATTCGGACTTTTTTGTCATAAAAAATTACTCACACCCATTAATGGATTATCAAAATAGTTGACAACTGATCGATTCATCTTTGCAGTTCTATCTGCGATGCACCAAAGAGGTATTCTGCCTGACATCCGGTGTTGTGGATAATTTAAACCAGTTTTATGACGAGGTCGCTGAGGATGAAAAAATCGGACATTTCTGTGCAAACTTTGCCCGCCGGCTTTCAAAAAGAAAATCGGCACTTCAGTCCCATCCACAGCAGACCTGAAACGGCTCGTTGAACAGATTGGATATGAAGATGAAATCTGACGCATAGTTTCAGTGTTAAAACTGATAAAATAAGTGCTTCTATATGGGGAGGAACTTTGGAAAAAAAAAGAACTATGAACTAAGTTCATTTTTGGAACTGTGAACTTAGTTCAACATGTTGAAGTATGAAATATGAACTGAACTAGTTCATTTTCAAATTTGTGAACGGAACTTTGAACTAGTTCATGTAGGAAAGTGAACTTTCCCAACACTGCTGACATCTTGTGTGAATAAAAACATAGACGATGCACTCTCCCTCCTCTATCTGACCTACGAGTTAGTCCGTCTCTTAGACTTTCCCATTCTTTTTATGTCCATTGGTTCATACCGAAGATGAAGATTACTAAAAAACAGGTCAAGTGAAAAACCCTTTTACTATAACACGCAGTGTGTGGTAAACAATAGTGGAAAGCAACTAAAAATTTTCGAAAAAGGCGACTAGAACTTCAGGAAAAGCGACAAAAAAAGTCTAATAAAGCAGCTAAGACATAGCCTGATAAAACAGACCCTCATCCAGATGTTGGATCTGGGAACTTACCATTGGCTGGGCTCAATCCGAGGGGCGGGATGAACGGTTGTCTTTCAAATTCCCTCTGCACGTAATAGGATAGCGCTACAACCAATCAGAGCAACGAAGAAGGTAGCGGAGCTAGTTGATAGATTAAACTTTAAACTCCGAACACATCTTCCTTTATAAGAATGATTTCTGTGCCGTTCTTTGTTCTTTTCTCAAAGAAAAGCTGAACTCCAAGTCTTCCAGAAGACCTCTGCAAGCAGCAGCAACCATAAGCCCCGCCCACCGACTCTATACACGATGTGATTGGCCTGACCAGAGTTTGGTTTTTCCAGCTCGCAAGCCAACGGAGAGTGCCTAGACCCCCCTAGCTGCAAATTAAATTTGCTGCCGCTAGGGTGCGTCTAGATTTGTAGGCTAACAAAGCCACAGAAAAAGCGACAAAAAACGTTGAAAATGCTTTCATGTATTATTGTGTATATATTTTATGAATTTTTGTAAGTATAACATCAACCTGTCCGGGGACTGCGGGTGGAAATTAGCATTTTTTGCTATAACCTGGCACATGACATATCTTCTTTTATAGACACATTGTTTTTGTGCATTTTCCCTGATCAAATAAAGAAATAGAATATATGACGACAAAAACCTCGGGGAAAAAAAACAGACAAAAAGACATTGAAAAAGCGATAAATTATATTAATTAACTGCCGATGGTCACTCTCTGTCCCCAGGCAGCTGAGTGAGAGAAAAACCTGGAGCGGGATAAATAGTTAAAACATTACCCGTGTGATTAAACACATACTGAAACACACTTCCAATACTGAAAACTGTGAGAAGCTGATTCCCTACAGCTTGTTCAATAATACAGATGGACAGTGCGGATATCGGAGGAAGGACTGGTGGGAAGTGGCAGACTGATACAGTAAGAAGAGGGAGCTGAGACTGCATCAGTTTCCACCTGTGTCAGAGCCCTTTGTTGTGGTAAATACAGTACGAATCGCGTGGGAGCACAACAGCTGCTTGACTCCAGAATAAGTAGAGGAAACGTTGATCTATGCGCCGAGGAGTGGGAGTGTGTGTGTGTGTGTGTCAGGTACTGAGGGTTGAATTGTATATGACTCGCTAAGAATTGGGGCATTATACATATAATATTAACTTCACTGCGGAAACAAAGCAAGCTTTGATGAGTTGACTTCACACTGCGTCCCTTGAAGACATAGGCCTTGAAATGGTTCTCTGAGGTTCATTATTTGCCTTCCTCTATCCTGAGTTATTCATTTGCTCATTTGGCATGGGTGCCTTTTTCGGATGGATCTCTTAGAAGATGAAAGGTAGGGGTGCTTTTGGGAGGACTGCAAACATCACAGCGTGTCGAGATGTCTGTGGTAAGATAATCGACTTAGAGAAGCGAACGCCGCAATCACAGCTAGACACAATCAGCTCTTTCTTGGCAACATGGGAGAAAAAAAACTTGAGTTTGTACACAGAAGGGAATAAAATGTTGTGTTTGCAGAACTGCTATAAGAGATTAAGTGTAATTACAAAAGGATTACACGTGCAATTACAATGTTGTTACAACAAAAAACAAGGTGGAAAACCAGCCGAGTGCAATGACTAGGGTTGGGTACCGAAACCCGGTGCCAATAGACCTTTTTCACAGCAGACATGTTGACATGTCATAGTAGGAAAGGCACAGGTGTATTTAAAACCATTACTGATGGCTGCATTCCACTTAGGAGAGGTCCTGGTATTAAACCATTAATGATGGCTGCATTCCACTTAGGAGAGACCCTGGTATTAAACCATTACTGATGGCTGCATTCCACTTAGGAGAGGTCCTGGTATTAAACCATTAATGATGGCTGTATTCCACTTAGGAGAGACCCTGGTATTAAACCATTACTGATGGCTGTATTCCACTTAGGAGAGGTCCTGGTATTAAACCATTACTGATGGCTGCATTCCACTTAGGAGAGGTCCTGGTATTAAACCATTAATGATGGCTGCATTCCACTTAGGAGAGGTCCTGGTATTAAACCATTAATGATGGCTGCATTCCACTTAGGAGAGACCCTGGTATTAAACCATTACTGATGGCTGCATTCCACTTAGGAGAGGTCCGGGTATTGTACATGCTGACTCACTGAAATATCTTACTGGGACACATGATGGAACTGAGCCATTGTTAAGGTTATCAATGTCAGCTGTGCTTTTCCTACTATGACAAGTCAACATGTCTGCTGTGAAAAAGGTCCATATGGCCCCCAAACAATTGCTATCTATCCAACCGAATGACATTGCAGATTTCGGTGCAACTTAAAAACACCTGCGCTGCCCCCTGGTGCTTCAAAACGGACGTTACAGGCAACAAATGCATCACTGCATGTAACGCTAGTTCACTCGTAGTTAGTTAGCTAGTAGCTGGGTTGACATGATTAAAATGCTGACAGCTCAACGGTCTAACGTGTGGCTGTATTTCACTGGAAAGGCTTCCAACAGTGGAATGTCCAACAGCCTGCAGCTAAAGACACAGAGGAGACTAGCCGACCTTTGAGACGCCGTGGTCACGGCCGGAGAAACATTGACGGGACGCAATGCTGCGTTCAATCGAGAAACTCAAGGTGTTGTTGTAAAGTTCCCTTCTGCCATAGTAGTGGTTCTTCATTTTGTCGTTTAACATCAACTAAATAGTGAAGTTTGACCATATGGCCGTAGCAATGGACGAGCTGTTCTTTAATGTCACGATTGTTGTTTTGTGCTCTTTTTTTTATAACGTATCAGTTCAGTCACGGTATCGTCAGTTTTAAGCACCAGTATCAGGAAAAAAAACCAAACGATACCCAATAAGTCATTATTAAGAAATAAGTCATTCAGCATGAAAAAAAGCATCAAACCTGACCGATTAGTCGACTAATCGACTAAGAGGGAGCAGCCCTATAAATAATAAACGTACATATCACAAAGTCTGCCACGATACGATTCAATTAAATTCAGGCGCCTGTGATCGAGATGAGCCCATTTAACACAATCAGTTACATTCATATCAACTCACAAAAAGCAACTAAAATAGGATTTGACAAGTTTGTTACCGAGCTCTTCCAGACATTCAAATGAAAAGGAAAAAAAATAATAGATACAAAGTGGGAATTTCTAAATAAAGTCGCGTGATACGTATTGATATTTTCACTTTGCATCGAGTATATTGTAACCCTTGATTACTGAATCGATATATATCGATCCAGATCGATGTACCGTTACACCCCTAGTGGTCGACAAGCACGGCTGGCAGGAACGCGTTGCCTAGCTTTCATCTATCAGGGAACTAGGGTTGGGTACCGTTTAGATTTTTACAATTTCGATGCTGAACCGGT
Source organism: Perca flavescens (assembly GCF_004354835.1). Taxonomy (NCBI): domain Eukaryota; kingdom Metazoa; phylum Chordata; class Actinopteri; order Perciformes; family Percidae; genus Perca; species Perca flavescens. Next base: position 37,353,318 of record NC_041335.1, read on the forward strand.
ACTTTTTAAAACGATTCCGATTCCTAAACTGATTCTTGAAAAACTGAAAAATGACATCAAGGAAATGCTCTTTTATCGAGTTATTTTTAAATTGAAAATTATTTAAATTTAACAATGTATTAACGTTTTAAAGTACTTAAATATATAATAAGTATAGTATTTAACGTCCGTTTTGGTGAAGCCCAGAGGGAAAATATGGCATTTTAAAAGTAGCCTACATTTACGGTAGCTTGCTAACAGTAGGCTACAGAGAAAGGGGGATATTTTTACGTCCGTTTCGGAGCGATAGAGGGAAAATATTTCAGTCGACACATTAAGTGGAACCGAAATTTGCGTTCTAATCCGGTCCGATTCCTACAGGTTGCGTAGGAACCGGTTTCGGTACCCACCGGTTTCGGTACCCACCGGTTTCGGTACCCAACCCTACAGGGGACTTGAGTTACACTGATTATCCTCCCTGGTTGCTGGCGTTACACTGATTATCGTCCCCCTCTGAGAGGATCATTGGTCTTAATCCTTTGACCTAGCTACCTCTCCTCAACACACCTTGGATTAGGTCCTCTGCTGGTTGCCTGGCATTGTGGGAAATGGGGTAAACAATTAAGAGATTAAATGGCTTGGGCTAAATGTTGGTTTGTTTCTCAACAGAGAGGACCCATTCTGGTCTATAATGCTCAGGTCTGGGCTCGCACCCAAACCCTTTTTCTCGTTTTGGCTCCAGTGACAGGCTTATATGCTCAATGTCGCTCAGATGGGCTCTCCATTCTTTATTCTCTTTGCAGTTTTTTTTTTTTTTCCTCACACACATATTCAGAGAAGCTGTATTCAATCAAAGAAAAAACTGATTCCTCAGTGAACAAAGCCCTTCAGAGCTGTGGATCTCATTGTACAGTTTTTTGGGATTTCTTGAACAAGGCCACATTTATTCACAGGCGCAGTTTTCAGCACACTTTGGGAAAGAAAACGATGACAAAGCAGGACTGCAGGATGACTCAGTCTTTGTTGGCAATCGGTGGCATCCAGATCTGAAGAATATTAAATACTCCGCAGCGGTCATCTGAAGTAAAATTGTTGCCAGGTTTTGAGGCTCATTTGGCCGGCCCACGCTGATTACTCATGGACAATCAGGTCACTGCAGATTGGCTGATACGACAGATAATAATGCATAACAGAAACACATTTTAGTTACACTCTTGGCTTGAATGAGCTGCTTATAAATCCACTCAGCTTTAGAAAAAAAGGCTTACACAGGGCCAGATGCAGACAATGGCATCACTGTTGGATGCTCATTAAGATAAGGGGCTATCTGGGAGTGTGATCAGCCCGGCTGACAATAAGATATGCTGAAGCTGCAGGCGTCAGGCCTCAGAGTCCGGAGGTAAGTACATGACACCAACAGTCCGTCCCGGAGACGGAAAGACAGACAGATAGAGAGATGGCCTGCCTGCCTGCCGAATGGGTAAAAACACTGACAGGTAAAGTCACCCTCAACACGCTTATTGACTGACAGAGCGAGGATTTGTTTCAGAGACGGCAGTCGTGGGATAAAACGTGAGGAGATGGTGAAGCAGACAGACAGTGACGCACTGGGAAATAGGGCCGTCCTCGACTAAAGAAATTATCTAACGCACATGTGATTTTGTCGACTTGATCGATGAGTTGATTTAATCGACAGATCTGTGTGCTTTGGGTGGTCGTTAAGACTAGAAAAGTAGCAAAATCCTCTATGCTGAACAAAGAAACACTGAAAACGCTGAACTCAAAGATCTAAGACTTTTTCTATGTACACAAAAGGCTTATTTCTCTCAAATATTATTCCCAAATGTGTCTAAATCTGTGTTAGTGAGCACTCCTTTGCCGAGATAATCCCTCCACCTCACAGGTGTGGTAGATGCTGATTAGACAGCATGATTATTGCACAGGTGTGCCTTAGGCTGGCCACAATAAAAGGCCACTCTAAAATGTGCAGTTTTACTGTATTGGGGGGGTCCGAAAACCAGTCAGTATCTGGTATTATGGTTAGGGAAGGGCTCACTAACACAGATTTAGACAGATTTGTGAACAGTATTTGAGAGAAATAAACCTTTTGTGTACATTGAAAAAATCTTGGATCTTTGAGTTCAGCTCATGAAAAATGGGGACAAAAACTAAAGTTTTGCATTTATAATTTTGTTAGTGTAGTAAATGCAGTCTATTCGCCTTCTGTGGAACTGAGTTTCTCCACAAAGAATCATGCAAAAGCACCACTTGTGTTTGGGTTACGATGTGCTCATAAGTTTGTTTGTGATTTAAGTGATTTACGGCAAAGTAAATCACTAAAAGCATTAAAAAATGAATTTAGTCGACTAAAACCAAAAAAACAAGTCATCCAAACCATAAGTCGGTATTGTTCGTTAGCTAACGTTGCTAAACAGTCGCAGTTTGGTTAGGTTTAGGCACCAAATCTAATGCTAATGCTGTGCACTACGAGTACCCATGGGCTACACTCAAATTGGTCAAAAAAGTCGAGTGTGGGACGCTTGACTCTATTCGCCCTCAGTTTTAATCAGTTGATTTTAATTCAACAGATCTGAAAAACTGAATCATGCAAAAGCACCACTTTAAATCGTGCGTTTACCATAGATATGCTCAGACATTTCCTGGAAATAAATCATTCCACATGTCACCGTCGATTAGTCGACTTATTGGTCGTTTTGGTCCAAGAGTTTCTCCACAAAGAATCAGGCCAAAGCTCCACTTTAAATCCTGTGTTTACCAGAGATGGTAGATGGTAAAGAGGAGCTAACTGGTAGAATAAACTCTCAGCTACAAGCGGAGCTAACTGGTACATTAAAATCTTAGCTACCACAAGAGCTAACTGGTAGATTAAACTCTCAGCTACCAAAGGAGCTAACTGGTAGATTAAACTCTTAGCTACCAGAAGAGCTAACTGGTAGATTAAACTCTTAGCTACCAGAAGAGCTAACTGGTAGATTAAACTCTTAGCTACCAGAAGAGCTAACTGGTAGATTAAACTCTTAGCTACCAGAGGAGCTAACTGGTAGATTAAACTCTTAGCTACCAGAAGAGCTAACCGGTAGATTAAACTCTTAGCTACCAGAGGAGCTAACTGGTAGATTAAACTCTTAGCTACCAGAAGAGCTAACCGGTAGATTAAACTCTTACCTACCAGAGGAGCTAACTGGTAGATTAAACTCTTAGCTACCAGAAGAGCTAACCGGTAGATTAAACTCTTAGCTACCAGAAGAGCTAACTGGTAGATTAAACTCTTAGCTACCAGAAGAGCTAACCGGTAGATTAAACTCTTAGCTACCAGAGGAGCTAACCGGTAAATTAAACTCTTGCCGTATCCGGTCGGCAAAACAGCAAAACCGTCCTTCTTACAAAGAAAGGATTGGAGCGCCGTCTTCTGTTCCTCTTTTAGATAAAAAGCCAAGTCTAACTCGTTCATTGTAGCAGCCGAAGCCGTTTCTAACAACCGGTGTTCATCCGTAGCCATCTTGCAATGTTTACTAATGACGTCATCGGTTTAGCTCGCCTCTGGCCCGCCTATATCAGATACACAGATGTGATTGGTGCAGCTCGGCTACCAGGGCATAGTTAATGAGCATCATTACTGAATGCCAGAGGGACTCGCTGAAATAATTCAAATTGTGCTCTCGCGAGAAGTCCAGGATTTCCAGGGTACAGTCCTACTGTCAAAACACAAATAAAAATGCCTTTCAGCTACTGCAGGTCTTACCTCGCAACGGCGACTTCATGGCGGCTTCTACCATGCCCACCAGCAGCTGCAGGCTCTTGGGGTCTTGGGCCAGCCCGGAGGCGAAGGCGGCCAGTGCGTCGGCATGGCGGCCAAGGTACTGAAGGGCAACACCCTGTCGGAAGTATGCCTGGAGAGAGAGAGAGAGAGAGAGAGAGAGAGAGAGAGAGAGAGTCATTAGGGCTGTGGTCTAGAGCCACATTGTTGGGCTTAACACAAACACATTAGCAGACACACTCATTTCACGCCATTTGCATTTTTTCCACATGAGCAGTTTTCGGAACATGGCACCTCTCTCCTTTCTGTATTCCCATAATAGAGTGATCACTGGCTTTTTTTGTACTTGTTAATTGGATTATAAGTTTAACATAAATGCACATGTTACACTCTGGCTGGCTGCTTTTCTCAGGAGCAACTGATTGTTTTTCTCTTTTAATATTTTGTTCTCCTGTTTGCTGTGGGAGCGAAGTGCCCACAAGTGGAGGACTGGTATTTCTCTTGGGCTGTGTTAGAAGAAGAAAAAAAAAAAAAGTACAGAGAAAGAATAAGGAGAAAGAGAGAGAGAGCTACTTACTCAAGTCGGTCTGTAGCTCAATAAAAAGAACACCCATAAAAACCACAGATTGTGCATTCCCTTTGTCGGGGGGAGCGCTTGTAAAATAATAACACAACTGGCTGCATTCTTTTGCTATATTTTCACATCAGATTGTGTCATGCTTTGGCTACGTGATTGGCTCTTCAAGCAGTCAGTGCATTAGTTGCATTTGTCACCCAGTCAGTTATTCACAGAGCTGAGAAAGTCACATTGTTTTGCGAGTATAATAATTCAGCAGCGCTGAGATATGAACTGCATGTGACTGCCGGCATACTGTGTCTTTCGCTGAGAGACTAAATTGTTTTGGAGCCTTCCTTCAGATTGAAAACTAAAACAGACGCGGCCTCTGAGATCCAAAGCTCCATCAATACGTGTTTTTATCTTCACAATGTCTGTTTGGACTCACCAGAGAAAAAAAGATGGGTTGTTTTTTTTTTGGTTTCCAAGCAAGTTTGGGACTCAGTATGTTTGTGTCTGATGCCTGATCAGAAAATAATCCGAGTGAGTTGTTAAACCTGACTCCGGTCCAGTCTAATACGAGCAGCAAAGAGAGATGGAACTAGATCCAGCTCATTTATTCACCATCCAAACCACTAAATCCCCCCCAAGAGAAAGTAAAAACTAAAATCTAAAATATGTCATGTCAGGAGTGTCCGTTTTTATTCGGGCTTCCATGTTAACAGGTTAGAGCTTGCACACTGCCTGCGTGACACGGCCGTCTCAGGCGTGGCTTGAGCCTAGAAATAGTAGAAATGGGACCGACGCCTATTTTTCACGCGACAAGCAAACGTGTTGGAAGCGTTTCCAAGATGTTTATATGTCATTTAGACACAAATACATTTAATACATGTCATGTTGATGTTTGAAAGTCTCGAGGGTTTTGACATAAATGCAGATATATGAATGTAATTTAAATATTCAATATTGTAATATTGCACCTGTCAATACAGAAGGAAATATTCTGGAGCCTATTTTGCCGTCAATACTGCCGACGTTGTCTTTGGTGTAATCAGATCAGTATGTATATATATATATATATATATATATATATATATATGTTTAACATGAAGTATACTACAGCTTGAGTGCAGTTTATCTATGGGAAACGCGTCAGACACCTTTCTGGTGTGTAAAGACATAGAAAACGCCACGCAGCCAGTGTGTGGCCGGCCTTAGGCTAAATCTACACTCAAGTTTTGGTATAAAAATGAATATCTTTAGCTGCCTTTACGCCTCGCAAACACACTACTTTGGCGTTTCCGAGCCCCTAAAACGGAGACATTTGGAATCAGTCTTATCAGTTAGGTAGCTTACAGACCTTTCAGTAACAGTTCCACTTCGTCCTCGCTCCAAGATAACTAATCCCTGCTCTTACTTTTCACCGTTGTTGTTCTTTCTCCAAAAGTAGTTTCTGTATTTTCATCTTATACGTCCATGATTTTCAACCGCGGAGTAACGTCAGACAACCCGCCTCCTGTTCACACCGACAGGCACATGCCCAGTGTGTGTGTGTGTGTGTGTGTGTGTGTGAACGGTCATGTGATATGTGATGTCAGACGTGTTAATATGGACAGAGATTAGTTCTGCTGCTGGAGCTAAAACTCTTGTGTAGACAGAGATCGTTTTGGTCTCAAAACGCCGCTTGAAAACGAAAAGGTAGCGGTGTGGATGTAGCCTTAATCCCTCCTTCTCTGGTGTTTTTGTGTTTGTGATTGCTGCCGTTTGGTCACCTCCTCGCTGAGCAGGCGGTAACTCCACTCACAGCCTTTAAAAGTGACACCAGGGCTAATTTGCTATTAGCATCGAAGAGGCCTTTTCATTAGTCTTCCCAAGCTTCTCTGTTAGCACCGCTAGGCAGCGAAAGAAGGCGGGGAGGATTAGAGAAAATGAGACATGACATTGAATTTATAGAGACCAGTAATTAATTTTGCTTCCGCCCGAGCCCCCCCCCGCTGACTACCAATCCCTCTCTAGACTTCTTGCCCCTCTCTGCATCTCTGCATCCCTTCGCATCGCATCACAACTCCGTCGAAAATGACGAGGACAGAGATTAGAGTCAAAGCATTAACCTTTGTTCTGACACTGTTATTATACGAGGGGAGTGCAGGCCAAAGTATCCGCTCAATATTAATCGCATCTCGTGGCGGTGGAGTTTGGGCAGCGGGCTTCTGGCGAGAGAGCGGGGAAGGTCCACAAAACGTTTCGCCCGGGGGAGCAAAAGACATTTAAAAGCACTTCTCCCTTTGATTAGATTTAGCCTACAATATGACTGCTCCCACCCACAGAGCTTTCTTTTATTCTCCTGAGCGGCGTGCCCGCACCGAGACGGCCAGGGAGAGAGAGGACGAGGATGGAGATGAATAAAATAAGGCTTGCTTCAAAAGGAAAAATTGCAATCTTCTTTAATCCTTTTATTTATTTTACCCTATGCTCTCATACATGAGGCAGAAAGACAAGACTGCGCTGAGAGTGCATTCAAAAGCATGACTAAAGAAACGCGTAAAGGAACGAGCCGCGGCAAAAAATGACAAAATCAATGTGCCGTACGGCCTCACAGGATTTTTATTTTCTTCCATTAATCTCCAACTACCTTCAAAACACATCCTATAGCTGCACTAAGAGACACACAGACACACACACACGATGGGATCTCAGCCTTTGCATAATCCGACAAGTCAATTCAACCAGCGAGGCTCATAAAACAGAGGGCTCACTGGAAGTGACATTACTGTAGCTGAGTACCAGCGTAAGGGAGCCTCAACTAGAGCACAATGCTTCAGAAATAACACTAACAGGTTAGCTACGCTATTGGCATGAGTCATTATGGGAGAGGGGTGAGCAAGATGTTACCCCTACACAACGTTTTTTTTATTCTTTTTATTCACACATAACAGGATCTTTTCTAAAAACACAGCAGGGGCATCTGCTTGGAGCTGCTGCTACACTGATTAGCACAGCCTTGCTTAGGTCATAGTCACACAGAGAGCGGGGGGGGGATGGGGGGCATTACAGGAAAAGAGAGAGGGCTCCACGGATTAACTTTGCCCCTGTCAACATACCCAACCAAAATGGCACAAGTCGGTGCAAAAACCATCTCCCTAAACAGGATGCATATTAGAGAAGGCAAAAAGTTCTCACAGAACGCAGGCCTTCCTGGAAATGTGACGCATCTGTTAGGCATCTTGTACAACATGACATCCACAAACCTGAGACTTCTAATCATCGTCTTTTGCCTGAAATTCAATCCAGGGTAAATTATTGAACCTTCCTGCATCGTCTGCCTCCGTCTATTTAAAGCAGCAATGTGCTGATGCTACAGAGGAGTGGATCGAGTGGGGAGGTTGGTCCTTCTCACCCGTGGGTAAATTCCGGGAGCGCTAACACGCATGTGTTTCAGTGTGTGTGTGTGTGTGTGTGTGTGTGTGTGTGTGTGTGTGTGTGTGTGTGTGAGGAAAAAAGAGAGAGAGGGAGAGAAAAAGAGAAAGCACATACAGTACGTGTAAGAGAGAGGATAAAAGCTTTTCTTGTCTCTCGAACATTTTAATATTTCATGAACGCTTGTTTGATGTAGTTTTAAATATTCATGTTTTCATGCTTTGGAGGAAGAGGTAAATGATGCAAAAAAAAAAAATTCACTCTGGTACACTGTGCTGCACACGGCGGGGATCCAACGTTCTCGGCACACACACATGCCCAAAACAAGCCCATGCACACCAGTCGCATGCGTTCCCTTTCTCTCTAACGAGCCACTTAAAATGAAACATGGACAATTTTCTTTCCGCGACAGCTCCGTTGTTCACAATAAGGCCCACAGTCAGAGCAGCTGAACAGAAAGTTGACAAGATTAAGATTGGGAGTTTGGCGCAAGACCAGCTGTTTCCTATTAGCAGATTAATGCCTCGACATATGTCCTCGCCCCCTTTGTAGGCTCCTCTTCAGTACACTGTAACCCCCGGGGGTGTCATCAGCCCCTGGGAGCACGTCTGTGTTTGCACTTGTCTATCCAAGTTCAAAATCTGGGCCTACTTAAAGGAAGAATTCATTGGAATTAGCAAGCTAGCGCTAGGTGGTAACTTAAAGGTCCCATGGCATGAAAATGTCACTTTATGAGGTTTTTTTAACATTAATATGAGTTCCCCCAGCCTGCCTATGGTCCCCCAGTGGCTTGAAATGGTGAGAGGTGTAAACCGAGCCCTGGGTATCCTGCTCTGCCTTTGAGAAAATGAAAGCTCAGATGGGCCGATCTGGAACCTTGCTCCTTATGAGGTCTTAAGCCCACCCCCCACCCTCCACCTTGCCCCCCCCTCTCCTCCTCAATAGCTACAGACACAGAAATTGCACATCCTAAGGAAAGCTCATTGTGGGACTGGCTCTAGTGGCTGGAATTCTGCACCAAGGCTGAATTTCGGAAAGAGACTTCAGATACAGTATTAGGGGACCACTAAGGTCTATATAAAAGAGACTTCAGATACAGTATTAGGGGACCACTAAGGTCTATATAAAAGAGACTTCAGATACAGTATTAGGGGACCACTAAGGTCTATATAAAAGAGACTTCAGATACAGTATTAGGGGACCACTAAGGCCTATATAAAAGAGACTTCAGATACAGCATTAGGGGACCACTAAGGTCTATATAAAAGAGACTTCAGATACAGTATTAGGGGACCACTAAGGTCTATATAAAAGAGACTTCAGATACAGTATTAGGGGACCACTAAGGTCTATATAAAAGAGACTTCAGATACAGTATTAGGGGACCACTAAGGTCTATATAAAAGAGACTTCAGATACAGTATTAGGGGACCACTAAGGCCTATATAAAAGAGACTTCAGATACAGTATTAGGGGACCACTAAGGTCTATACAAAAGAGACTTCAGATACAGTATTAGAGGACCACTGAGGTCTATATAAAAGAGACTTCAGATACAGTATTAGAGGACCACTAAGGTCTATATAAAAGAGACTTCAGATACAGCATTAGGGGACCACTAAGGTCTATACAAAAGAGACTTCAGATACAGTATTAGAGGACCACTGAGGTCTATATAAAAGAGACTTCAGATACAGTATTAGGGGACCACTAAGGTCTATATAAAAGAGACTTCAGATACAGTATTAGGGGACCACTAAGGTCTATATAAAAGAGACTTCAGATACAGTATTAGGGGACCACTAAGGTCTATATAAAAGAGACTTCAGATACAGTATTAGGGGACCTCTAAGGTCTATATAAAAACATCCAAAGAGCACCATGTCATGGGACCTTTAAGACAAAGTCTGCTGATTTTCAACCAGCTCTGTACACAGAGGTCTGGATGACCTGGCGTCAGAAGGGTTAAAAATCGCCCACTGCCCCTCTTTAGCTTTTAGCGCAGCGCCATTGAAAACATAAACAACACTGCCTCGGCGTCATCCTCCCCAGCGCCACCCCTTTCTTCTGGCTCCAAAATACCAAGATGGCGACGAGCAAAAAGAAAACTACTGGCAGTCCACAAACCAATGGGTGACGTCCCTGCTGCTACATCCATTACTTTTACAGTCTCCGGTTTAACATATGGCGAGGCAGACGCACAAAGTTCCCTATCTTACATCGTAAAATAGGACGAATGCTGATAACAACACGCACACGCCTCCCGGAGTTGGAAAATCCTGTTCTATCGATAGTTTGTTGCATATTTCCTGCAGTTACCTACATCTACGTTAATTCCCCCAGGTTGCAGTATGAGATGTGTGCAGTGCTTCCGAGACAAATCCCTTACTAAAAGACTGCCAAGTCGATTTGTTTATCCTATCCTGAATCTGTCATTTTCAGCAAGAAATCAAATTGCCAAGGTAATTTGTAAATCCTTTGTATCAGGGGCACTGGGGCTGGAAACACGCCCAAGTAGTCAGTTATTTACAGACAGCTGAAGCTGTTTCCTGCCACACTTTCAGAGTTGTAAAATCTCAACCGCAACGATGTCTCTCTGAACGAACGGCATAACTCCTTGCCCACAACGCCGCCAGCCTGTCATCGAACCGCCTGCTCCAGCTGTGCTCCAGTAGCCCAGAGGATTTGTGCGGCTTGCTGTGCCCTGATCAGTGATCAGCAACAATACAAACGCTTTCAAATGTGGAAATCAATATAAGACGTGTACGAGCTCCGTTTAGACCGTGCCACACCCTTCGCTGCTGTGGTGTGTTTGGGACAGGTCCGCCGCAGATGGTTTCTGACCACCCACAGGGCGGATGGAGCCAATGCGAAGACTCTCAACAGAACCCCCCTGCTGCCAACATAATGGAACCAAAATCAGACCATCAAACAGGGACAGCGGGCTGCAAATACACTGCACGCACACACAAACACAAACTGGAGAAAAATACATCAATAGCTCCTTCAGAAAACCACCCATCCGTCTCAAACAAACGGGTATTACTCAAAATCAGCTTTCCACACAGGCAAGGGCGCCGGGATCAGATTAACACTAATGGTGTGGCAGGAACAAAGGGATTGCTGCCTCCGTTTCTTGCCTCTTTAACTATAGGTTGCCGTTGCCTGGTTTCCGACACGACCCAGAAATGTCATGTGTCGACCAAGGGGCTTCAGACACGTGCCGCCGCAAATCTCCGCCACTACACTTTCAAGGTGACACGGTCGATTCGCTGGGTACACAAAATGTCAACTGCTTAATTTAATATCCAGGGATAACTGTCTGCCATGACAAATTAGCTTGGAGAACAGCTAAAAAAAAATGGAGAAGTGAAATGGAATGATTGCTTCTTTGGGCCTTCTGCCCTTCAACTTGACAAGCTGAAAGCATCAGTACAGCAACAATGGAGCCGGAACTTAATTAAAGTGACTTCTGAAGCCAAGTCGGTGAGTCTGACCATCTTCCCACGCCTTACTGCAGGTATAGATCTCCCCCCAGGACCAAAAAGGTGCAAGGTCGGTCCTCACAGAAGCAGCGGTGGGGGGGGCGTAACACCCATTGCCTCGGGCCAAACATGAACCTCTGGCCTCGGGGTCACGGGGATCGACTCATGACACAGCTGCCTGTCTATCACCATCTCCCCAATCTAATAAACCCAAACCCTAAACCAGCAAACACCCCTGACCTGCATTGATCGCGTCTGTGTGTGTGTGTGTGTGTGTATCTGTGTACATGTGTTGTGTCAGTGGAGAAAAACCAGTGACAGACTCATTTTTCCTCACACTGAGTGAAAGATTTCCACATTAATCCAGCCAATCGATAAAAAAATTTAATTTTCAGGATTTTGTTTTGGCCTTTATGCTGACTTTAGGCTTCGGTAGAGAACACTTTGGTCAAGTCCGCAGTGGTCTGGATCAACCGAAGTACGTTTCCAGAATAAAGCCCAATATCTGGCGCTTGTCCGCTCTCTGCAACAACCTTCGAGCTACACGCTGAAAATGACTTTTTTGGGGGCTTTTCCCTTTGTAATAGAGTGACAGTGGATAGACAGGAAAGGGGGATATGGAGAGGGGATGACACGCAGCAAAGGACAGCAGGTCGGATTCAAACCTGCGCCGCTGCAGGACTCAGCCAACATGGGGCGAACTCTCGCTGGGTGAGCTAGAGGCCGCCCTGAAAATGTCTACTTTTATAGAAAATTTGGACGGTGCAACAAGGCATGAATGACTGTAAAGATTTACAAAGAATACGTTTAGGGCATTTCCTCTCTAACTGGGAGGTTTTTGGGAGCGATTGGTGGGATTGCTGTGGACCAAGTACACACAGAGATACACTGGTAAGAGCCAATGTAGTCTAACCATGTATCAGCTGATTTAAATAGCTCACGGTACTGTGTTGTGTCATCAGTTAATAACGACTGTGATTGGTTTAAAGAAATGCAAAACAATCCATTGTGTTTTATTCTTCTATCCCAGAATGCATCTGTGGTGTAGCCAGACCTTGATGATAGAGCTGGCAATGCAAGACCACAGTCATTTTATGCTAGCAGCATCAGCCTCAGTCTCACCAGAGGCGGATGTTGCACCATGTGCACATGTAGGTAGACGCAGTCAAATATTTATGATCCATTGACGTACACCTCCCTGAGGGGGTTGTAGACTCTGCCGATTGCTGTTCCATCCAACGCCCTTAATTAGCCCATTAGATTAGACGTGAGCTGTAATGAGAGCAAATTAAACTGATCTTTCTTTGTGGAGCCAGCAATTAAAGGGTAAACGTTTCATTACATAGCGGAGTGGCGACAATAAGACACAGGTAAAATCCAGAATTCCCCGGTGGAGACTTCAGCGTGAGAGACATTGAAGTACACTCTCACGGCTGCGAGGAATCGATTAGCCCGGCTCTCATCAAACTGGCAGCCAGCACCGGACTTCAGATTGGAAAAGGTCATAGTCAGGTATGTGGAATCAATGCTGAGCACTCTGTATTCACTGTGTCTCCTATTATCTAGGCTGGGGCGATGGCTTAACGTTTTCTGAAAACAATTACCAAAAGACAAAAGAGAAGCTTCAATAAAGAAGGTCAGGGTTTGTGATCAGGGGTGGAGGGGGGGTAAGTGACATGCGACAGCACATCCGCTGTGACAGTCAGAGCGAAATGGAAAGGGAAAAACTGATATTGCTCGTTTCTCACAAACAGATGAAACGGAAATATAGCGGCAAGCTGTGGGGTCGTGCCGTGACACGCTGTCACAATGCAATGTTTGGCAGAGGGGAATTCAATTTTCTTTCCGCTACGTGCACGTCCACCACAACTGAGGGTTTTCACAAAGGAAACAGCAGATAAAATGGCACTGTGCCTCCAGCTCATTCCGAGCACGCTAATAGTAATGTTAGAATAACCGCGTGACACTCTTCCACCGTGATTTATAGCCTGATTTGTCACACGGATGCAGCTAGCATACGTGCTTTCTTATTAGCATCTTAAGAGTCTTGAGATGTGAGGCTGAGAGGGTCAGGGTGCTAAACAGATTTCCGTGCCCCCTCTCGACTAGGGATCCTTGGCTCGGCTCTGCCTGCGCATTGCAGACGAACCCCACAGCCACAAGGGCTGACTCTCAATTAAAGTGGGCATTAATTACTTAAAGGAGCTTTAATCAATCAAAGCCAGATGGTGAACCAAGCAAACTCGAGGCTGCAGAAGTGCTTTCCACCCCAACTAGACCAAAGGTGGCCATAAAAGGCTTTATTGCAAAAATACCTACAAGGCTAACATTTGATAGTTTATTTGGTTACACTTTACTTGAAGGGATCTACATAAGAGTGACATGACACTGTCATGAACGTGTCACAGTCCCTCCAGAAAAACGCGATTATGCGATCGCATAATTCAACGCATAATCAGCCAAAGTCCGCATATTTATGTGGGTGCAACATTTTTTTCAAATACGCCGCACTTTCGCTGCATAAATTGACGATTTCCACGCAAAATACGCAAGACTTGCATGATTTCATAATAATAATAATAGTAAATCACTGCATTTTCATTGCAAAAAAGTCATATCTTAACAGAAATTTGAAAAATGTTGCGTGTACTTCACACAAGAGCAGCTATTTTCAAGTTCATTTATTTATATAGCACATTTAAACAGCCGCTAGACAGACCAAAGTGCTTCACAGAGCAAGCATATAAAAACATAAAACCAGCAAGACAAAGCATAAAAGACATTAAAGCTGCGAGCAGCGATGGACGGGCCCTCGCGCCTCGGCGCGCGTCGGGGTTACAGGCGGACTCCGCTCCTTGCGACCGTGCATTTGCGCGGCACTCAGATGTCCTCAGGGTTGGACTCTTATGAATCCTGAAAAGTTTCGAGGTAATCGGACAACGTACACTCTATTTACACCCACTTCCTGTTTCGGCGGCGAAACGCACAAAATGGCCACCCTGCCACGGCCACGCCCTATGACGAAAAGTTTTTCTTTTAACAACTTTTCATCTTTAATCTTAAGATGGCACAGACCGAGTTTGAAGTTGATCGGATGAAATCTCTAGGAGGAGTTCGTTAAAGTACGACATGTGGAAATCGCACTAATTTTGAACATTTAATTCAAAATGGCGGACTTCCTGTTGGGTTTAGGGTATGGCTCTAATGACGTTTGTTGTACATCTCGACATGTTACATATGTGTACCAAGTTTCGTGAGTCTACGTTAAACGCACTACAGGGGCTCAATTTTCTTAACTTTCTAGGGGGCGCTAGCGAGCCATTTTTGTGTGCCTATTCCCGAAACCCTTAAAATACGTAAAGTTTTACCAGACTTGATGCGACCGCCAAATTTGGTGAGTTTCTGAATATAATAAGCCCCTCAAAAAGCCAATTCATTTGACGGGAAAATAATAGAATAATTCCTTCAGTTTCAATAGGGCCTTCGCCGCTGTCGGCGCTCGGGCCCTAACAAGGCTAAGAGCAACCTTAAAACACTGACTCAATTATACAAAAGAAGGACCAATCAAAGAGGAAATCAATACGCTTATGAGAATAAGTAGGTTTTTCCCCTGTTGCCATGGGAACCCATGAACGTCTATGACATAACACTTCTTTTAGTGTCATTCGTTTTTGGCATGACAAGTTAGGGTTAGGGTTCATGTGTTCATGACACTGTCATGTCACTCTTATGTAGATACCTTCAAGTAAAGTGTTACCGTAAAAATGTTTTTGCACCATCAAGCAAGGAGCTGAAATCTCTGCTGACTCTACGTGCCGATCGTCACACCTGAAATAGGGTCGCAACCAACATTCACCCTGAAGAAGGCTGTCTGTGCCGCTACGCGTGGATAGCTACTCCCTATGTCTTTTACATTTTCTATTATTTTTTTTTTAGAGAAGATCCCGCACACTGACTATTACGCAAGCAATGATTTATTTACGTTTCGGTCCCAGACCTTCATCAGGTAAATTATATATATTAAATTATATACATCAGGTATTTACCTGATGAAGGTCTGAGACCGAAACGTATTTTTCTAAATAAATTATTGCTTGCGCAATGGTCAGTGTCCGGGATTTTCTCTAAAAGTTTTGATCTGCTACTTTTGATCATATCCTACGCACCTGCCCGACAAAAGAGGTGTGCAAAAAAAGCTTTCTTACGTTGCACAAATGTTCTATTATGTAATAGCCAGAAAAAATAAAGGCTTTTTAAATAATAAGAAGAGTGCCTTGGATTTTCCTTTTTTTCTACACTTAACAGTCATCGTCGATTAATCCGTTGATTATTTTTCTAGATTAACCGATTTGTTGTTTGGTCTATAAAATGGTGAAAAAATCTGTTTCAGGGTTCCCCAAAAAGCCCAAGGTGACGACCTCAAATGTCTCTTTTTTGTCCACAACTCAAAGATATTCAGTTTACTGTCACAGAGGAGACAAATATAAACTCAATATAAATTTAATTAATTATCAAAATAGCTGGCCAAACACTAATTGGTTAATCTTTGCAGCTCTTAACTGAACCTCTCACCAATGATTGAAAACGTGCGACAAATGAGCTCACAATAACAGTAAAAGTCACTTTTTCTAATACGAAATGTATGCAATGATTATGCAAAGCCAACGCCAATTGAATGAGCAGGCCTGGCCATATGTGCCCCTGATGTCTTTAGCCCCACAGTGACTACAGCAGAGGCTACTTGGCCCCGGTGCTTCTGTACTCTCCTGGCCCGAGGCTCCGCATCCTCCATCTTCATTTGTACTCCCTTAATTGGCTTTGACAGTGAACTCAAGCATGGCTGAAAAATGCCCTCCTCTTAGTAAACACTGGCTGAGAGACACATGTTCTCAACATGGGAAAACCAGGCATCTCCATTAGCCATTAGGATGGGTAGTCATGTCCAACTGACCCTCTCTAAACGCCTCTTCAGAGAGGCTTCGCCTCTCAAACGTTCGCCGCCATCTGGGAGACAAAGGCTTCAAAGTTCACACTTTTGCGAGTGCATTTCGATTCTGTGACTGGTCATGTGGATGTAATGGATTTAATTTCCCCTCCCTAACAGTTATTTCTCCTCTGTTTCGTGAGGAATGATAATGAGCCAATACTATATCTAAATCACAACTGCTATGCCTACAATTCTCACCCTGAACTACAGCCACATGGCCAGTCACAAAGCTCTCATTCCTGCCCCGAGGAGCGATTATAGAGGATGGAGGTGGGAGGAGCTATGAGCAAGGATACAGAAAGCAGCCCTCTAAAAACCAAGAGGGGTGAGCCCCTATGGGGAGATTCTGATGCTAACAAGCCATCACCTCCCGTTAGCATCCCATTGAAACCCATTCATTTTGGCGTCACTTTGACAGCGAATAACTTACCATTTGAAGCGTTTAAAGACTATTTGTCCATTGTTTATTTCTGAACAAACACGACAATGTATAAAAGGCTCCATTACTTTGTACCTCACGTTATGGCTCCGTAGCAGACGCTTTTATAAAAATAGGCTAACGATTGTGTCATAACCACGCAACTTTCTGTCGCATAGTAGAGGAATTACCGTATAGTACAGGAAAAGCTTACATGAGCTGTTTAAGTTTAATTACTAATGTTAACTAGCATGTTAGTTAGCAATAATTAGCCTGTGCCCATGTTATCTCCTTACATATACCTACGCTCTCCGTCTCTGTAAGTTTGGGAATGACACAGCTACCAGACGACTTACAACTTTCAGACAGGTTGTTCACGTCACATTTACATTGTCTCTCTCAGTTGGAGGCTGCGCAGTAACGCTCAGCCATCACCCGAAAAAGAGCTTCTAATATCCTTCACTGGTCTCCGTCGAAAACAACGACGTCACATTTATGTTACTGTCTATGCTAAAACACATTTCCACGTTTCCTCTCTCCTCACTATGCTTCCTCGGTGGGATGGACTAAGATGGGAGAAAGGGAAGCACGTGAAGGCATCGTGGATGCAATTTAAGGACCTGGGACCAACCCCATGAGTCATATTTAGAGAAATGCATTTCAATTCTTCAACTCGATATGCTGTGCAACATTTCTTTCTGAACTTATCTTATTCACAAAACCATCAAGCCTGTGCAAAATGTTAAAAGTGGCATTTCATGAGGTGTGAAAAATTGGT
Organism: Perca flavescens; assembly: GCF_004354835.1. NCBI lineage: Eukaryota > Metazoa > Chordata > Actinopteri > Perciformes > Percidae > Perca > Perca flavescens. Next base: position 37,370,716 of record NC_041335.1, read on the forward strand.
ATTTCTGAGCCTGAGGTGGTTGTGTTGAGCTCGAGTATCATTGCTTGTTGAGAAACCACCAACTGATTTACCGCCCCCCTCCACACTGCCACTCAGTAGGCCTGGCTCCTCGGCAGTGTCGGCGCCTGTGTTGGGTTCATTACGTTGCTCTGGCCTCGGTGGGAAGCTGCTTCATCAAACAGGAGTCAGCAGCGCAGGCTGCTCGACAGTGTGACTTCTCCAGAGTTGCCGTGCAAAATACTTCAAAAGACTCGCACTCAGCCTTCACGGAGAGCTCTAATGAAAAGCATGGCCTGAGCCCGGTGCTTTTGATTCTGCTAGTAATCAGTCATACATGATAGACTCAAAGGCAAGTTGAATCACAGATAAGGCGCTGCGAGGCTGAGGAGACTGGAGAGAGAGAAGGGGGCGAGACAATGATGATGGAAGCCAAAGGGTTACGGGACGTGTCCACGCTTCCCATTCGATGTCTATGTGAGCAGCCGGGCAATGCATTCTGGTAGCATCGCAGCGACCTCCCAGAGTTGCCGGCTCCTCATTTGCATAAAGTTGAACCCAGGCTACTTAATGCCTCTCGAGAACTCACGAAAATCTTTTAAAAACTGACCGTTGTCGAACCTAAAATGAAGACGGATTCATCAGCTGCTGCTTAGTTCTCCCATTATATGTTCTCAGAAACACATTTCTGTGAACTACTTTTGTTGAATAAGCTAATGTTGTCGGTCTGTTTTGAAAACCCGGAGCAGACTCCACGAGTCACAGATTCATTTGATGAACACTCAATTGAGGAGACAATTAAGCGGGCAGTACAGTTTAACCACGATGCGTTGTCGTGTTGTTCCGGTCTTCCTGAAGGTGTATTTAAACTCACGCTGGAGGCGTTAACGTTTAGCTGAACCTTCAATGTAAACAAAGATATTGCAGGCGCCTAAAACACAGACGCTAAAGCCTAGTTCAGCCTCTCTATCTCTCTCTGAGAAGTATGCTGTGTCTGGCCCACCGACCTCCAAAAGGAGACCTTATCATTACCATGCAGCTGCCTAGACTCCCTGAATCTGTAGAGACATAACATAATTATACATCATTTTGTTATTAGGGACTGGCTGAATATTCTCGTCGCCTGACCCTTTGTCTCATTTTATCACAGCATCAACATGACATCGTGACCTTGCGTAAACCTACACGCCCACTTTCTTAAGCCAAGTGGCGTGTTATCTGGACGTATTTTGTGTATGTCTACGCTGTACACAGCGGACGTAAACATGCACGCCACTTGGCGGGTTATCGCAAGAAGAACGCGACGGTTGAGTTTAGAAAAAGAACAACGGGGTTGGATGTAGTAAAAGAAGAAAGTGACGGTTGAGTTTAGGAAACATGACTCGTGGGACACGATCCCCAGTGAAAGTCCTGTGTTTGACCCATCCGCCCAACGCAGATTTTTGCCCTTTCATCCTACTACTACTACGGCGTAAATTCACACACAATCACAAGGTAATGTAAGTCAATGGAGGCCAAACGACATTATGTGTCTTGATGACAATTCGTAATGCCAATAATGGCATCACGAATTGGCGTGTCATACATACGCCACTTCATGAGATCAGTCTGCCAACATGGGGTTTCTGTCCAATGTAAGAAGGTGAAGCCTGTTTAATTTGCTTGTCAGTGCAGGAGCGTAGCACCAAATTCTGGGTCCTGTAGAAAGGCATTTTCTTTGGGCCCCTCCCCGCATCCACAGCTTTTTATTCTAGCATCTTTTTGGGGCCCTCCTCACATGAGGGCCCTGGTACCCCTTTTTCTCCCCAGTCCGACGCCCCTAGTGTCTGTGGTCAGTGAAGAGAAATGAATAACCACTAGTGGCGAGCCCATCGAGCGCTCAATGCCGGGAAGCGGGGCGATCTCCAGCGCACACGTACCATTACGCTCAAAACTAGGAGGCGGGTGGAAAGACAGACGAAGAGAGATAAAGGTTACCGCGTGAAGGACACACAGAGATGCCTCTTGTTATTCCTTCCTAGTGTACTCTACATGTCAGCTGCCATCCAGCCTATCAGAGCTCTTTATTGAGTCTGACCTGCTTCTCCTTCCCCTTGCCCAGTGCAACAGCAGCATCACTACACCGGGGCTGTTGTGGCTGCAGAGATCTCCTCAGCGATTACCAGATAAATGCACTTTAATTCACAACACATGCGACTGGGGTTTATATATAGACTCGCTAATTCCCCCGCGGCCACACTGCAATATGAACTCCATGCTGCACCAATTTAAGTGTGCGATGAGTCCCACGCCGACAGGCTCCTCTACTTATCATATATATGACATGCTCCGGCACATTGCTGCAGAAAGGAACCATATCAGAAGCCGGGGGGGGAAGAAAACATTATGGGTGGACCAGTGTGGATTTTTCATTATTAATGAGGAGAGTGGTTTTCAGGGCTGCTTTTCTATTGAGAATTATCAGTCAACCCCAGATGTAATTGAGCAGTAGAACCGTAGACCACAGTTTAATCGATTACTTGTCAACTGTTAAATTAATCGCCAACTGTTCTGATAATCAGTTAATCGGTTTGACTCATTTTTTATGGAAAACGAGTAAAAATTCTCTGATTCCAGCTTCCTAAATGTGAATATTGTTCTAGTTTCTTCTCTCCTCTGTGACAGTAAACTGGATATCTTTGAGTTTTGGACTAAACAAGACATTTGAGGACGTTTATCTCGGGACTTTGGGAAACACCGATCCACTTTTTTCACCATTTTCAAGACCAAACAACAACAAATTAATCCATAGATTAAACGACAATGAAAATAATTGTTAGTTGCAGCCTCACACATTTTAACGAGCCCAATGCTGCTAATGCACATATTAGCAACAAGTACTTTTTATTTTTGACTGAAATCCTGACAGTCAACTCCCATAACAGACTAATTGGCAGAGTTGTACTGAAAGGAGGTGTCTGCCTCTGATAACACTGAGCGGTCCTGTAACACATCTGCACAGCCTCTGTGTCAGCTCATTAAACAGCAAGTTCCCTCCGCGTTCTTTGGCCATCACCATGCATCATTAATTGTGTCCGCCTGCTAATCACGTTAGCGTTAGCGTTTCCCTGGCTTTGATATCTATCGCGACGCACGCAGCGTTTACTCCGCGGCCGGTCCGGTAATAAGATAAAAGGGAACAGGTTTCCTTCCACCTGTGGACACGTTATACGTTCGAAAAAAGGAAGTAAATATGTTAATTGCAATTCATCTGCCAACTGGTCTCAACATAGAAGTCATCCCACCCGCCAGAAAACACACACACAAACACACAAGTGCGTTTCACTTTCTTTGTGGGGACCCGTCATTGACATAATGCATTCCCTAGTCCCTTACCCTAACCTTAACCATCACAATTAAATGCCTAACCTTAACCCTTACCTTAACCATAACCATAACCTAATCATATCCCTAATCCTACAACCAAGTCTTAACCCTCAAACAGCCCTTTAAACTTGTGGGATCCAGCATTTTGGCCCCACAAAGCTGTCCGGACCCCACAAGTATACTGTATTCCTGGTTTTTGGACCCCACAAATGTAGTTAAACGACACACACACACACACACACACACACACACACACACACACACACACACAGCAAGCCAAACAACAAGACTTGCTCAGAGCTATGAGTCATATCGTGGGTGCCAACTATCAACGGGGCCTGCCGCACCCAGCTGGCTGTAGTGTATGTAATGTATTCATTTTCTCATTCAGTAACAAATATATACTACAAATAGATTAATATGTGTTTGATCAGCTTGGCAGAGCGACGGCAGTTAATATGCATGGAGGGCGTGAGGCGTGATGCTTGAGCTCTGTTATATGCTGCTCTAAAAGCTTCATGGCAGCTTGGGCGGTAGCTTTCAGCGGCAGATACAAAGCACCCTTTAGCGCCTCAGCTGCGGCGGCGCTGTAAGATGACCTAGTACCAAGATCGGAGATAAAAATCGGCACACACACAAACAACAACGGGACTCGCACCCAGAAGGCGAGGCTTCGTGCTGACGCATGCTCACCCCCAGCTCGTCAAATACTGCCGCTTGGGCGGGACCCCTTTTTCAACGTGCTGAGTAAAAGGTTAGGGTTAGGAAAAGATGGTGGGTGGGGGTTACAAAGATGTATCTTTCAGTGACACACGGGACTAGCCTAGAGCCGCAGAATGGAATGGATCGCAAATGGATCCGAATGAAAAAAAACGTAAAAAAAAAAACTCAGCCCTAGCTTCCTCAGCCGAATAGTGTGGGTAACAGATCAAGGCGGCAACATAATCAAAGCCCTGGAACCATACAGGAGACTTTCTGGTCTCGATCACCTAATTAATGCCGTCCTTCGCCACGGTCTGCATGCCAGACGCACTGGCCGACAACGCGCCGGGTATAGGAGAGACCACATCTGCTGCTAAAGGACTCGTGAGATATCTGAAACAATCTGACCTGGTTGCGCAATTATCGAAGACAGATGGGGGAGACACGATTTAGCCCGGATTACCTCACACTCAAGTCAGTGCAGGACATACACCCAGAACTACGGGAGAAGCTGGAGAGGCGTAGCTTTCTCCCCACCCAATTAGGCTACTAAAGTAATGATTAAAAAGACACAAATGCTTGATCAAGGGCCTGGCCCGGCCCGAGGACAGTGGCGGGACAAGTTCGGGCTTGGGCAGAGAATCTAAACTCTAACCAAGGGCGCGATACCTCCCGAAACGCGGTGCAGACGCGCCTGGTGGAAAATAGGAGTTAGTCCCACGGACTAAGTGTCAGTATTTGACGAGTTGGGAGTAAGAATGTGTTGAAAATACACTATTGCTCCAAAGGAAGGGAGACATTTTTACAAGAAATAAAGGAGGAGATACAGAGGAAGGGTAAAAATAAAAGAGGAGGGAGGAGTCATGGGAGCCGGGAGAGCAGACGCACAGAAAATTGAGGCAATGGTTAGCGTGGGACCAGGGAGAGGTGAAAGTGGCCCTCATTTCATACTACACAGAGTTTGGCAATTACTGGTGACAGAGCATCGCACCAAGACGGGGGAAAGATTGATCTGGACAAGCAGGACTCTGTTTGCTTTGTTAAAAGTAATTAATCACTGAGGCCACGGAGGACTGGCGCCTTGAGTGCTGCGCAGTTCTGCTGAGTGGGTTTGTGCGTCTGTAGCCATACGGGAGCATAAGTACATGCATACGCATGTCCCGGCATACATTTCTGCACAGATGTCCAAAACAGCTAAAGTGTAGGGGGGTGGGGAAATGATGTAGCAGGTTGGCGAGCAAAAACTTTGGGTGGAAAAAAGGGAAGAGATGGAGGAAAGAGGGAGGAACATGCGCACACTGCACCCATTTATTCACGTGCATGCACTCGAGAGGGCCAGTAGTGCAATCCATCATAAGAGTCCTATGGATAAAGGAGGCAAGGAGAGGGGGGGGAAGGGGGGAAATAAGGAAGAATTCTCCTTCCTTCACCTTCACTTTGCTCCGAGTGAAATGAAGGGCTTATATTTTCTGCTGCAGGTAACTTACTTCCCCCTAAGATGAAATAAACAACATTCCTCTCTTGTTTCATCACAGCCACTCGCTCCCTCCCTCCCCTCTATGCTCGAAACCCCTCACCCCCCACTTCTCTCCGAAAAGAAAAATGTGTTTTAGCGACGTCCTTAAAACCAATTTCGCATCCATTACATTTTAATTGCTCGCACAAACAGTTTTTAATTGAAAGATGAATCTGAAAGCGGCCTTGTTTTTTTTAATCACATTATACACCATGCTCCTTCTTACACTTACGCTCCTGTGTATTCTCTCTGGTAGCGCCTCCTGGACTCTCCTAGCCGTTCTCCTGCGGGACAGTTATTCTGCTGTCAGACCAAACAGGCAAACATTATGGCTAGTTAAATTGTTGTGCTTGTTGCAAAAAATAATTCTGCATTCCAGGCAACCCGTGACTCGTGTTTTCCCAACCTTGTACCTTGTAACTTACTCCCCATGAACTGGTACCAGATGGTTGTACTCCCAGTTACAGTTTCTGATGTCACACACACATAAACAACAATGGCGACCCCCCCTGTTGATGCTGTACAGACACCGGTGATTAACGGTGAGAAACAGAAAAAAATAGACATAAATAGGCAACGTAAAGTAATTCCGCACATTGTAATCAAAACAATACACATACGACTGTCTACTACTACAGGTTAGGTTTATTAAATGAAGCCCAAAATATGTCGCCGACTAGAAATCGCTAGTATCGGTTAGCGCTAGCTAACGTCAGCGTTAGTTAGTCGCTAGCTAACGTCAACGCCCAACTATGAAGTGGCGCTCAGATTTGCCGCTTTGCGCTGCCTCAAAGTTCAAATTATTTCAACTTTGCAACTAGTTGCTGCAGAACTTTCGAAAGCGCAACCAATGAGATAACAGCACGTCGTTACCTAGAAACAGGAAATAGCTTCCTTGCCACCCTTGATGGCGAATACCTGCGCTGCGCTTTGCTAGGTAGGGCACAGAGAGCAAATCGCTTATCATGTGTAGGCGGCTTTGGGTAGCAAAGTATACACTCAGCCAGACAAAACTGTGAAAACAGGCTGTGCATTCTGCACACACACACACACACACACAGACACACACGCACACACAGTCCTGAGGCTCTCAGTGTTGTGAACCACGCTCCCTCCTCCACGCCCTCCACACTGCGGTGATAACAGCAGCAGGAGCTCAGAGACACAACCCTGATCAATAAGAGCACACACGCACACACACGCACACACACACACACACACACACACACACACACACACACACACACAGTAGCATCAGCTCCCGCAGTAGCTGGGGGTCTTAGGGGAATGGGCGTCATTGGGCGATGAGAAAATTGGCTGTGGGATCGTGAGTGGAGTAGAGAAGAAAAGACAGAGGGGTAGGGCATGAGAATACTATCTACGCCTGTTCTCTCTCTCTCTCTCGAGTCATATTTCTTTCTATCCTTAAGCTAGAGAGTTAGAAGGGCAGCAGCTGCAGCAGCAGCAGAGAAATGGCCACGCTGCGTTGAGAAAGCGCTCATTGAAGGGTTGGGTGTGCAGTCGCCCGCAGGACCAGACACTAATAGAAACAGAAGCCAGGGAGCCCTGGATGTCAGCGCCTCAGCTCGGCCAGCATACTAAATTCGGTCCTCCTCGTGCTAATGGTCACCCCGAGCAAGGTGCAGGTCCGCGACGCCACTTTGCAAATGAACATCGGCGAACCGGCTAATTCAAATTAGCACATTGTCCGGATCTGCCGGCCTGTGCTCAAACCTCTGCAGCGCAATGCCTCGAGGACACAGTTTGGCTAATGAGAGGAATGATTCGGAAGACTTTGCGTCTCTCCACACTGCACTTCTCGTCCCCTTTGCATTAAAGCAACAGTTTGCTTGAGCGCAAACCATTAGGGGTTGGGGTTTTTTTTTCTTTTCTTTTAGGAGCACATGTGGCATGATAAATGGAGGAAAGGCACTGACCAGCCCGATATGGCAAAGGTGTATGAATGACCTATCGGGCTTTCCAGTGAGTGATGACCCCCAGTCCATGTAACCAACCCCGCTGCTATCATTTACTGAGCCAATAGCCCCGGCTTGAGACCATAACTTGCACACACACGCCCACCCACACACACCATTTAAGGAGGACTCGCTCTCATAACTTATCATTAGATGGTACTGTGTATGAGTGATGTTCTATTACTTCACTACAATACAGATATTGAAGCGTATTACATCATGCTTACTGAGGTCATTATAAAACATGAGCGCAGGGTCCCACTAGGTTTGGTTTTATCAATCGTTTGTGTTTTCCGATACCGGTTGTGGGTACGCGATCTGTGCTGCCTGCACGATCAGACATGCGCACGCGAAAGATGTTCGCACATGCGCAGATGATAACCCTATCACGACGGCGCAATCTGTTCCACGCTCGCGCACCTTTGCCCGCAGGAATTTCGTGGGGAGTGTGGAGGAAACTGAAGGTTTGCAGGGACAGAAAGGCTCAGACTTCATTCCACATGTAACCCAAATGGTTACATGAATGTGTGTGTGTTCATATAACATGTCGCAACTCCTTTATTATTTGGGATTTTGGCTTATAATGCATATCGAAACAAAACCCAACACTACCGCTATCACACCAGTTGGGTTTAACACTTTGTTTACCTGCAGTTTGTGAGAGTTACACAACAAAAGCACACTTTTTTTTGTGCTTATATTCTCTTTTCTGCACTATGCGATAGTGCTCACTGTGCTGGAAAATATGTTAACAGCTTATTTCCTAACTATTTCCTGGCTGCATCATTTATCATGTTGTGGCATTAAGATAACATGCCGCACTGAGCCATCTTCTCATGCTATACTCTGTGAATAAACCTCCTAATATCAGCCGGTGATGGCTCATTATGCCGGCCGATCATGCTGGGCCTCTTTTAAAGTGTTTGCTCTCTTGGGTAAAGTAAAAGAGTCCATGCGCTACTATGCGTTTTCGGTGCTGCTGGATTAAGCATCCTGGCTTTTTTTTCCCCCACCTGGAGCCTGTGGAGATCAAGAGAGCTTTTGGAGGGGTTCAGAGAGAATTTCATTCAACCTGTAGTGCTTCATGTTCCCCCAGGGGAGATTTCCTCCCTCTGTCAGGGGTCTGAAAGCTAAACAATCCCGAGGAGAGGGTCGAGGAAGCACTCATCTACTGTACAAACACGGTGAGCACAGACACGGTGGAGCGGCAGTCTGTTTACAAGCCTAACCGGGCCGACTCATCACTCTCAGAGGGAGAGGGGGCCTCTGAAGATATGTTCACACACACACACACTCATTTATAATTACAGTACATAGTGCGCTGGAACGTTAATTTCTTACAGATAGAAATAAATGTGAGCTCGGCACACATAGGTTCACTGTGACAAATTGCTGCTTAAATGAACATTACTTTGAGATGTTGTTTTTTACAAAGTGGAAATGAAAACCGATTCATCTTTTTGCAGCTCAAGTCTCAAACTCACCATAAATGGTTATAAAATCAGCCTCATGCATTTGCTGAAATCCTCTCCGCCAAAACACAAAAGCACAGACATAAACAGCAGGCGCTATCTTGCACCCGGTGCAGCACAAAGCCAGACACAAGAGTCTTTGCTAGTTTAAGTTGTTTCCCGTCCAGCGCCCGCGTCGTTTAAATAATGAATGCACCTGCTCCCATCTGTGCGCCCATGGGCGTGCTGGTCTTACAGGGAGGTGTGTTCAGGTGCATTCTGGGCGTGCTGGTCTTACAGGGAGGTGTGTTCAGGTGCATTCTGGGCGTGCTGGTCTTACAGGGAGGTGTGTTCAGGTGCATTCTGGGTGTGCTGGTCTTACAGGGAGGTGTGTTCAGGTGCATTCTGGGCGTGCTGGTCTTACAGGGAGGTGTGTTCAGGTTCATTCTGGGCGTGCTGGTCTTACAGGGAGGTGTGTTCAGGTGCATCCTGGGAGTATTGCTATCTTGAGGCAGCGGGAAGTGATCGCACCATTGACCAACAAAAACCTGGTCTAAAGTCAATAACGCAGCATTTCATTGTTATTTTAACAGAGCATTAGTAAAATGCTCCTAGGCTCGTGCACAGCGAGCGCACACTATGCTTGTTACACACACAGGGACGCACAGCAGCACACACACACACACACACATAAGCAGAAGATTACAACTAAAAATATTACGGTGTAAATCCTCCATCATAACAGCAATGTACCAAGGTCCAAACGCGCCTGGCTTTTAAAGGGAATGGGAGATGATCTCCGATTGGTTGATTACATGTTACGCCCAAAACACACCTCTGATTAATGAAGACACTAAGGCCATGTCCATACGAACACGGGTATTTTTATAACCGTGACTTTTTGTACGCGGTTCGGCCTTCCGTCCACACGAAAACGCAGTTTCAGGGCACTGTAACCGAACATTTTTGAAAACTCCGGCCAGGGTGAGAATTTTCAGAACCGCCGGTTACAGTGTTGTCGTGGGAACAGTATAACCGGGTTTTTTGCCTTGCGACGTCAGAGTGTGCGCCGTTATCCGCTGTGTTTGACGTCATATTGTGCGCCGCTAACTGCTTTGTTGATGTTTGTTGACGATTCTTTGCAATGGCGGATGAGTAGGATGTAACTTTTTTCTAGGCTTCTGATTGGCCAAGGTGACTTTACGATTTGGGTTATATCGCCGCCTGCTGGTGTGGCATGCTCTTGACAGCGCTTGACAGCGTGTTTTTGCGTTTTCATGTGGACGGAGATTTATTTTAAACCGAGCATGTGTGGACGGGTTTTTTTTTTTAAAACGGAGGAGAAAAAATTCCGGTTATAAAAATACCCGTGTCCGTGTGGACTAGGCCTAAGTACAACCCTTTAGAACCAGGCGCCCGGCGCACGGACCCTTTTTTTCTGCCGTTAAACTAGCAAAAGTGGATTTGGACACACCCGTGCACTTAGATCGTTAAAATAGGGCCTACAATGTGCCACCACAACGGTCTACATAATCTCTTTAAATGGTAGTGTGTGTGTGTCTTTGTGTCTGTGTGTGTGTGTGTGCTCCCCCTCTATCACTGAGTCCTGTTATTAAACGCGTAGTCTGGAGAGAGCAGGGTGATTATTCACTCGCTCACAACACCTTTTGGACTTTGGGGGCCAGATTTGATGTGCGGCTTCAAATGTCACACACCTCCAGTGGCAATTAAACCCCCCCCCCCCCCCCACACACACACACACACTCTCCCTCAGCGCCTGTTTTAATGTGCTTCATCCACTCTGAAATAAAAACCGCCAGGTATTCTCATATCACGTTACAGTCAAAGGGTGTTTTTAATGGAGCGTAACTCATACGTTATTTTGCAGATATTCTCAAGTTATTAAGCTCAATTAGAGCGACATGATGCCTTTGTATTATATCAAAGATTACATAACACATTCACCAGGAGATACAGGCAGCCCATTATATTTTGATTGACACCTGTAATACAGCAGAACCAGATGCATTGTCTTTTTTTATTCCACGCATTCTTCATTGTCAAAACCCAGAGCCTACATTACCCACAAATCAATGCAACCGCCCAAAAGTTGGGTCAGAATTAGTGATGTGTGATGCTAGTAGCGGCTAATGTAGCCTGGAGAGACAAGGTGAGGAACAGGCTACAGGAGGACTTTGTTTCATTTTCAAACTTGTAGACATTTTTTAGACCAAACAACTCATCCATTCATCCAGAAAATAATCCAACAGATTAACTGACAATGAAAATAATCATTAGTTGCAGCCGTAGTTTATATAACTTACGATACAACTTAGTATCAGTTATAGGGATCGACCAATAGTGTTTTTTCAAGGCTGATATTGATACAGATTTTTAGTAGTTAATGAAAGTTATCAGGCAAATTTAAAATGCTGATACAGATCATCTGCAAACTGCCAAAAAACAGCCCGATAATCTATATTTAGTCATTTTCCTGAATCAGACCCAGGTCAGATTCTTGACAATGCGGCCGCGCTGTGAACAACCGAGGTGGATTTGATGAGACTTTTACGTCAATCTACATCGACATTTGTCCCAATTATGCTCCGGTGGGAGTTAGCCCGACACACAGAGAGTCACATTAAAAACTGGACTAGGCCTACAACATGGAGAACAGTGATGGAGCAAGTCAATGGAGGGAGAGGGAGGATCATACCGTAACCGCTCAGATTTTGAAAACATAGCAAACACAATGGAAGAACGGAGACACAGGAGAACGGGGCTGCAGTGGCAAAGGAAGGAAGCTGCCATTACACAAACATTTTGAAATAAAAGTTGAAAAAATGACAGTTACACGGGAGTCTGACATAGGCCACATTTTATAAAAAGGCCATTATAAAAAAATGTGCTTTAAGCAGTAAGACTTGCGGTGTGAACGTAGCCTAAAATAAGGGACTCTAAATCGCCCGTTAGAAGGCAGAAGTTGCCAGGTTGGATCAGCGGGTAGAGCAGGCGCACATGTACTGAGAGGTTTATGCCTCGACGCAGAGGTCCAGGGTTCGAATCCGACCTGTGGCGATTTCCTGCATGTCTCCCCCCCCTCTCTCTCACCTAGCTGTCCTGTCAAAAATTAAATGGCGGAAAAACCCAAAGAAGGAAAAAAGAAGGCAGAAGTTGGTATTCATAATTTAAAACATGCGCGGAGTCAGAATAGACGCTGTTTGAGCATGCTCTTCTTCTGGGTCGTTTGAAGGGAGTGTGCAAGAGGTTGAACAATGATCTTAGGACAAGCTTTGCGTCAATTGTATAATCGGGCGTCACGCTGTTGTATCAGCTCGGACGGCATCCCTGCTTTGCATGTCCTCTTTGTCATGAGCGCAGAAACATCAGCCGCTAATTGCTTACGACGAATCAAAAAACACGAGGTCAGAGAGCATGCGTACACCAGCCAGGTCAAAGTTTGACACCACTCGGCTGCCAGGGCTCATTCGGCGAGACCGAGGCACGTGCGCTGCTCAGGATCTATTCTGCTCACCCCACTGTCACTCTGCAACGCAAAGTCCAATTAATAGGCCGGTATCTATGCTCGCGTGTCACGATGGCAGCTGCCATACCCCCCTTCCTTCTGCCTGGGCACGGCTACAACGGGTGCTCAGTGTTTATGTCACCTCTTAATTGCATTCCCCCCACTCCCACCCCCCCCAACGGTAGAGGTATGGCTTTGTGCAGACGCCCCGAGGAAGGAAAAGAAGGTCAGGCTGCCAATTTGGAGCTGGCTGGTCGAGAGCAGCGGCAGCACTTAGTTTCGCTTGAGAAGAGAACGGAGGGCTGCTGCTCATCTATGGAAACCAGGACAAACAAAAGGGATAAGTGAAGGGGAAAGGGAAGAGAAATCCCACCCCTCCCTCGTCTCTTTCGCTGTCTTCAGGCTCTGGGAGAGTGACACTGGGCTTACAGACAAGTCCCAGGCTACGCAGCTACCTGTGATTGAACGGGGACAGCGCGGAACAAGAGGGAAGGGTTTGGAGAAGGACATTTCAATGTCCCGTACCGCTGACACACAAGAACATCTCCAATACCCATTTGCACAAAATGATTGTCTTAAAAGACTGCTGTGCCGCTCCAAATATGAGCACAGTTAAGTACATTCACAGAATGACTTACTGTCAAAACCCTCTTCATTCTAGGGCTGCAACTAAATCATGAAATTATTATTTGAATTGTCAATTAATCTGTGGATTATTTTCTGGATGAGTGGATGAGTTGTTTGGTCTCTAAAACGGTGTAAAATGTGGATCAGTGTTTCCCCAAAAAGCCCAAGATGACGTCCTCAGATGTCTCGTTTTGTCCCCAACTCAAAGATATTCAGTTTACTGTCTCAGAGGAGAGAATAAACTAGAAACAAAATTCACATTTAACAAGCTGGAATCAGAGAATGTTTGACTTGTTTTCATAAAAAATGACTCAAAACTGATTAACATTGGGCGCCCAGGCGGCTCGGTTTGTAGAAAAACATCTCCTCACTATCTGCTAGCTGCCTGTCCCCTGAACACACTGTAAAAAACATCTCCTCACTATCTGCTAGCTGCCTGTCCCCTGAACATACTGTAAAAAACATATCCTCACTATCTGCTAGCTGCCTGTCCCCTGAACACACTGTAAAAACATCTCCTCACTATCTGCTAGCTACCTGTCCCCTGAACACACTGTAAAAAACATCTCCTCACTATCTGCTAGCTGTCTGTCCCCTGAACACACTGTAAAAACATCTCCTCACTATCTGCTAGCTGTCTGTCCCCTGAACACACTGTAAAAACATCTCCTCACTATCTGCTAGCTGCCTGTCCCCTGAACACACTGTAAAAAACATCTCCTCACCATCTGCTAGCTGCCTGTCCCCTGAACACACTGTAAAAAACATATCCTCACTATCTGCTAGCTGCCTGTCACCTGAACACACTGTAAAAAACATCTCCTCACTATCTGCCTGTCCCCTGAACACACTGTAAAAAACATCTCCTCACCATCTGCTAGCTGCCTGTCCCCTGAACACACTGTAAAAAACATCTCCTTACCATCTGCTAGCTGCCTGTAAAATTAAACAATCAAAAGGCGATGTTAGCATTATTCTACAACTCTGACAAAGCTGACTTTATTAAACATGACTGGGAAAGACCCGAGACCTTACAAAGACTTTCAAAGGCACGTAGAGAGCAAACGGTGAAGCTGAAGTACATCATGAAGGCACCTTAAATGATAAAACGTCATGTAGCCCCGAGGCATTTAGATCTGCCTCCGGTGATTAATGGATTTTGGTGATCTGGTCCCGTTCAATATGGTGATGCTCTGTGACCTTAAATAGTGTGTCTGCAGAGGAAATAAATTCCCCCCAAAAAGAGCCCAAAGTCAGGCAGATGTTTTAAATAAACAAAACCAAGGAAAAACTATATGAAGTACATGAATTCAGGACACTGTCCCTCATTGTTAACGGGGAAGAAAGCGCTATACAGTCACAAAAGACTCCAGTGCAAAGCTAAAGAAAGGCAGTGCTTACCTTGCCTAAATAACAAATGGCCTTTCAGCAGAGTTAAGAAACGCGTGCCCCAGTTGCTACTGTGCCTTCTCTGACTCAAAGAAAGAGCCAGTGAACCTTGGACTTTTTTCACGTTTTCTTTCCATTTCTGAATAATTTCCATTAAACCATCTCAATGTGGCAGTCGGGGAGGTGAGGGAGAGGGGAGGAAAGCGAGAGAGAGGGTGAGAGAGAATGAAAGGATAAGGGGGCAAAGGTAGTTAAGAGGCAGCCGGTTTAGGACTGCAGGCACACAGAAGAGAGGATAAGATAAGGGGCCAACAGTATATCTTTCAGCACTGCACTCTGTTTGAGCCCCGCTGAAAGTAGTGTCTAAAAAAAAAAAAAAAAAAAAAAAAAAAAAATTTCTCAGGACGACAAATCAGTTCCAGTTAAACTACAAATTTGCAACACGTAATGAAAAGAAAAAGGCACCTCTCTCTCTTTTTGACCAGGCCTCTTTTCTGCTGAGATATATTATGGGATTTTTTTGCAACGAAAATGCGGGTATTATGAAATCATGCAAGATTTTGCGCGGAAATCGGCAATTTATGCGGCGAAAGTGTGAAGTATTTGAAAAAATGCTGCCCCTGCCTAAATATGCAGACTTTGGCTGATTATGCGTTGAATTATGCGATCGCATAATCGTGTTTTTCTGGAGGGACTGGTAAACCAGTCGCAAGCGGGTTTCCTGGCGTATGACTCCTGGCGAAATGGCGGCAGTAATCCGAGCGAGACGAAGACGTAGGCCAAAGGGACGAGCTGAGAAGATGTTTGCCACAAGGATCACACTTTTTTTTAAGTTGAGTGAACACGAAATCATTAAGCGTTACAGATGAAGCAGCCATGCAACATTACAGTTACTGGAAGAAATCAAATATGACGTTGAATCTCCGACTCAGCGTTCACGTTCCATTCCAGCAGTAAAGGTGCTGATGCACCGAGCCGATCGTCGGACAGTCTGGAGAGGTCGGTGTCTTGAGTCTGTCCAATCGGATTGGTGGAGCGCTAACCCGGAAATGGTCGAGCGGGATGAGCGTGAAAAATGCCTCTCAAAATCTGACGCAAATGTTGTTGATCTGAAATGAAGACAGGATTCAGCAACTGCACGGCCTATTTCTCGCTTAAAATGTTTTCAGAAACACGTTTCGGTGAACTATTTTTGTAAAAATACGAGATCGTATTTCAGACAAGCCGCCATTACTATCGGCTGGAGAAGCCAGACCCATGTGACGCCCACAGGTTGGTGTGTCAGGTCCTTTAAACTCCTCGCTACATTACAAATATTGGCATCAGGATCATTTCAAACAGTCATAGCATCAGCAGTGGGAATATCGCAGTCTGCACTCAGCCATAGCATAGCACCAGAACTTAACGCTTAGCTACAGCGCACTAGTCAATACGTACATTTCCCCACCACTAATGCCGAAATAACACGCATCAAGCTGTTACCTCGTTAACAAGCCGATCAACTTCGTTATCGCTAAATCTTTGTTTTAGCCATTTGTTTTTGCTGTTTGAACTGACTTGGTGGCTGATCCGTGATAGAAAGATTCGCGCAATTTATGGTATAGTGGGCGGAGAGAGGCGCCGATTACTAGTGATGTGCGATAACACTTAATTCCTATTCGAACCAATACTTTAGTATCGATGCGCACATCACTACCGATTACCCGATGAACTGCAGGTTTGGTAAATACGACCTGAGCTGAAGTATCACAGCGTGCGCTTCCTGCGGGTTGGCCACGGCGCTGTTAACGCTACGTTCACAAACGTACGTACATCTGGCCCTGAGCGACCGAGGCTATAAAGGCTAGAAAGTAGGTCTGTCAAACGATACATTTTTTTAATCGCAATTAATTGCCAAATTTCTATAGTTAATCGTGATTAATCACATGTTTTATCGCATGAATAAAATTGTATTATTTTGCATTTCAGAACTGTTTTTAAGTACAAATTGACGCCGTTAAAATAGGTTTGCGTTAACGCCGTTAATAATGCGTTTAACTGACAGCACTACTAGAAAGGTAATTATGTTTATCTAAAAATGTGTCTAGTTTTTCTGGAATTTGAGAGAATTGTGGAAGTAAGAGTAAGCAACAGGCCTGTCATTTGTATAGTGATGTCTTTCCCCAGTTGTATACAGCGGTACAACTTCAGCTATTATCATTTTGTTTGGGAACTTACCGGTTTGAACTAATTACAGATATATGTTGGTGGAGTGGTTTTGAGATACCTTTAATGACCTTTTTACAATTTCAAATCAATTTCATTGCAATCAGTGGATCTATTTCTTTGTCTTCAACTGCTGTGAGGAACATTGAGTTGGGTTTCCTTTCTTTCAAGGTATCATATTCCAGTCCTCACATGACAAATGGATCTGGATTTGGTTCTATCTGTTGCTGGTCTATTTAAAGAAAGCAGGCAGTAAAATCTCTATAGATATCCTTATTTGCATTCCTGTGTGTCTGGGTCAAACTGTCTGTCAGTCTGTCTCTCACTCTCGCTGTCTGTTGGTCACAATCCAGAGTGTCACCGCACTAAGAAGGACATGGCAGCTCTGGTCAGGAGTTCATCATGGGTCAACAGCTGGGTCCCGCCCAATGGGATGCCGGCTATTGTTTATGGAAAGAGATCCTTTCTTTTCTTCAGGCAGTCAGCCATGAGCAAATAATAATGCAAATATATCTGCATTACATAGAGCAGAGGTGGCGGACTAATTGCCAACTGATAATAAGATGAAAGCATTATATTTCTTCTATCGGGGAGAATACTGCGATACATCATGTTCAGGACCAAAAAAGAGGGTGAAGGATGGATGGAAGAGAGAGGAGGGCAGTTAGGTCAGCCATCAAAAACACACCCATCACTCCAGCGGTGACCCATCTGACCCTGGATAATTCACACCCACCACCACCACCACCACACAGAGGAACACCACATAGTTTCTGCAGCTGTCTCTGCCCTTCAGTCACAGACCAGGGTCCACCGAATCCAGATGAACACAAGTGAGTGGCACTCCCTCTCTGACACTCTGAGCTCAATTACAGAGGTATATATTTATCACAGCGTTCAGACAACCCCGGGCTGTCTCAACGGAAGTACATTTCCAGAATAAAGACATCATGACATCTGGCTGTCATGATGTCGGGCCGGTTGCCGTTCTGAAAATCAACTAACGTACAACTAACTGCTTGTTGAATTTCGAACAAATGAAAGGAAATCATTTCCAGCTTTCTTTTATTGAACAAACTTTTGGTCATTACGTCCATAAGAGGGCAAACCTAAACAACAGAAGACATATCTACTTGTGTAGGTACATTCATTCCAACACAAACACGTCCTTTAAAAGATCTACATACCTACACGTTACAAAATAACCTATTGTGGCCTACAGAACGTGGAGGTTTTAACTGTCTGAAGACACGTGTAGGAACAAGGTCATGCTTTTCTGTTAACACCTACTGTAGTCTCGATCAACGGAAGCACATTTGCAGGATAAACCCTGAAATCCGGTTAACTTCATTTAATATTGTATGTGGCGTTTTTCTTTAGCGGGGTGCAAATTTTCCACCAAAACAAGTTCCTTCCCGAGACTATTTAGCAGAGCCGCCCAAGACGGTTGCAATTGGTTTAAAGAGATGCAAACATCCCACAGCTGTTTTTTGTTTTTCTTCTTCTCCTATCCCAGAATGCATCTGTGGTGTAGCCAGGCCTTTACTCCACAGCACTGTGGAGTAAAGGCCTGGCAATGCGAGACTATGACAAACCTGACACAGAAAGGCTAAATCCGAGAGCTACACCATGACTACTATCTCCTAGCAGCAGATGTGAATATGGCTATTACAGGCTAGTTGTCCTCAAACGGCACCGTCCCAACAACAACAACAAAAAAGAAACTCATCCGCCCGTGACCCAAGCCGCTCTCGTGACCCAGCGCAGCAGAGGACACGGCCATTACTGTGAATCAACCTAAACGACTTGGCTTTCAACTGGGCTGAGAAGCGGAGGAGCCTTTGAACAGCCTCAGAGCCGGCCCCTGGGGGACCCTGAGCCTTGGCCTCACTCTCTCATGTTTTCCTACACACAACCATAGACACAAATGAAAAGAAAAATACATTTCAGAGAAGGGATTGTTTAGGAGGAAAAGGACGTGGCAGTAAAAAGGGGCAGAAGATTTCAATGTCCCAAAGGACCCAAAGAAGACATCCGACGTAATTTATCCACAGATATAAAAGTTATTAAAACAAAGTGAATAAATGGGTTTTCCTAGCCAGCTCTTTTTTAAAAAGGCCTCCCTCCTCCCGAGCAGCATTTCTTTCCTTTTGGGAGCGAACTCCCCCCTTTTTTCAGAAGTGCTCGTTTTGATGATGCTGACTCTTCTCGGTCTCCACGGAGCAATTACAGCTGCCCTGTCAAATACCACAACGCTCCAAAAGGACCAGTTCACCGCCTGAGGGGCCCCTCTCACACCCCTTGAAACCCCCACCAATTCAATCCCCTGTGAAGCTCGGTGCACACCAACCCTTGAACTCTAACGAAGAAAGCCAGAGACGAGTCCAGGACAATAATGAAAATAGCATCCTCGTCAACAGTGGGCTCCATCTCCATATCTCAACCTATCAACCCCCACAGGCACAGCTTTCAAAGACAACCTCCATCCAGGGTTGTTTTTTTGAACTCCCTGGTGAACAGACCCTTATTAGTGGAGGGAATCCAATTCTGTGTCCAAGGGCGGACCTGGAGGTCCCCCCAGTAGACCACCCACATCTGAAGAAGCGGTTCCCGGTCGGTAGGTGATGACTCTATTCCATCAGCTCGGTGGCCGGGAGGTGAGAGAGCATGACAGGCTAGACGGCATCAAAACGCTTCTCATCATCACCTCTGCGTGTTTTTTTTGTAAGTGCTATCATGTGGCCGGCCCTCAGCCCTAATTAATCACCTCCTGAGGCCAGTGTGGCACAACAGCAAAGGGTCCACCTGACGCCACGGCTCCCCCGATGGAGGTGAGAGGTGACGAGTGCAAAGCGGCGCGCTCCCCCATGCTAATAGCGGCAGGTTAGCAGGTGGCAGGCTCCCAGAAAACCTGAACCCCCGGCCAATTAGATGCACCCCTGCAGAACGCATAGCAATATTAAAGGAATACGCCACCGTTTGTTGAAATAGTTCTTATCCCGGTCTACCCTGGCTGTAGATAGGTGGGCCAACGCATTTTTTTGTCTCAGTGCAAGTAATTAGGTTGTTTTTTTGTTGGCTCACTTTTACTCACAACATGCTAACCGGCAACATAGGATTCCATTCACTACGCTAAGCTAACTAGGACTAAAGGCTGAGTTGCACCGGACTAAAACAATGCATGCACAAAAAATGCGTTGGCCCACCTATCTACAGCTAGGGGAGACCGCGATGAGCCCTACTTCAACAAACGGTGGCGTATCCCTTAATACTCGTGGCATGAATAGCACATCTCCTGTCTGCTGCGTGTCGTTAGGTGTGATTGGCGTGCGTGTGTGTCAACCAGCTACGAGATGAATTGAGACCATTAAACATTTTGATTCAGAGCAAAAAAACATACATTTTGAAACTGGCAAAAAAAAAAAAAAAAAAAAAAATGGCAAAGGCACACAAGACCGTGTACAGAAACGATAGACTCGCTCTAGCCGTTTGCAGGTGAGGTAAACATTTCCATGGTAACAGAGAGCTCCAGCATTTACGCTTAGGACTGTGTCCTTGTGTAGTACCTCTCCATGACAAATAAAACAGGTTTTTCTTAAAACGAGGTTGATTTCATACGGACGTGTGGGCTTCTACAGGAGCAGAAACCTTCGTTTTTCACAATCTCGGAGCTCGTGATCAGTCCACATTGGACGGTTTAGGACATAATGGTTAAAGGAATACGCCACCATTTGTTGAAATAGTTCTTATCCCGGTCTACCCTGGCTGTAGATAGGTGGGCCAACGCATTTTTTTGTCTCGGTGCAAGTAATTAGGTTGCTTTTTTGTCTTGTTGGCTCACTTTTACTCACAACATGCTAACCGGCAACATAGGATTCCATTCACTACGCTAAGCTAACTAGCGGCGGCGCTGCCGGTGTTGCACCGGAATAAAACGATGCATGCACAAAAGATGCGTGGGCCCACCTATCTACAGCTAGGGGAGACACCGGGATAAGCCCTGTTTCAACAAACGGTGGCGTAGCCCTTTAACAATCAAAATCCTTACGGAGAAAATGGGATTGGGAACAGGACTTTTTTTTTTTTTTACTTCTGGAACCACACTGTTGAGCTCAATATAGCATCCTTCCAGAGGTGATATCGTCATACTTCTCTGTTTCGCAGCACTGCGGTGTAGTGATGGAGGTAATTATCAGGGCTGAAGAAAGAGCAGGCTGGATAATGTAAATGTCAGGAGTAGGAGAGGAGCGCCTCTGAGCTCTCATCAGAATTGCTTTGAATCTTGCGTCAGTGATCAAAGGCACGCCGAGGGAGCAGCACAGAGCCAGGCCCAGTTAACGGAAGGTTAGATTACTTCATACGGGGGGAGACAGAGCTTAAACATTTATACCACCGTCGTCTACAATAAGGACTTTTTATCCAGTTTCAGCAAGCTTTTAAGGACTCCGCCCCTAATTTGGGGTCCCTTACACTCACGTGTCAAGGCTCACACAGGAAAGAATAAAGAAACAGAGATGTACACACAAGATAAATGAGCATGTCATGTACTATGAGCACAATAGAAGAAGAAATGCGCGTGCTGTTATTATATACCGCCGTTACTCTTTCTTTATGAATTAATAAACAATCCTGTAGGGCTGCTCCCTCTTAGTCGATTAGTCGACTAATCGGTTGTTTTGGTCTTAGTCAACTTAGATCTCTTTAGTCCATTAGTCATGTTTGATGCTTTTTTTTCATGCTGAATGACTTATTTCCAAGAAACGTACGAGCACATCTCTGGTCAACACAAGAATTAAAGTGGTGCTTTTGAGTGACTCAGATTTACAGATCTGTCGATTAAATCAACTAATCGATTGGCCGATACAACTGAATGAGTGTTAGTCGACTAAGAATTTCTTCAATCGAGCACAGCCCCCCCCCTACTCTGCAATCCTGATCAATGTTTTATAGCGAGCCAAACCCATTCCTAATGGCGACCTAATGCTTGTTTAATCACACGCCTTGCTATTCGGCCACCACGTCACCGTACTTTAATGTTTCTGGCCTCGGCAGAGCAGCTCCACGCAGCGATCACGGGGCTCGTTGACACTATGTGGTAGACCCTCCTCCTCCCACCGTGATGGAGAACCCATGTGTCTGTTTTCCGTTTTCTGTTTTCGGGGATTATCTCGGAGGAGAACGTACGACAGGCCCGAGAGTAGATTTATAAAGTGTGCATGTGTGGGGTGAGTAAATCTAGCCCCCGTGTGCCGTGCGTTTCAATCAGATTGAGGCGGGTTGCAAGCGCAGCACATTATTCTCCCCCTGCTCTGCATAGCGCTGCGCTAGGCTATGTCCTCCTGCTGTATTAGTGTGATGTATGACCCAAACGCTGGGCTGCGCCACACCACACCGCGCACACACTCCTGCCCACACTGCTCCAAAAAGAAAAAAAAAAGCCTCTGCGGCTTTTTCATTCCACCTGTCAAACAGTTATTCATCTCTCCCTCTCTCTCTCTCGCTCGCAGTCCCTCCCTCTCTCACACTTGCTTTATCTTTTCACCCACCCCTACATCTCTCTGCCTTATTGTATCCATCACTTCACTTTGTCTCCAGGAGCACTGCTACAGCTTTGTTTTGCTCACAAGAGAAACGCAATATCCCACACGAGAATGTGAATTAGAAGCTAGAGAATATTCACATTTAACAGGCTGCAATCGGACTGTTTTTTTTTTTTCTCATACAGAATGACTAAAACCGATTCATTATTATCAGAATGGACAGCCATTCATTTAATTTAGTTGACAACTAATCGGTGCAGCTCTACTGTGAATGTCGTAGGGCTGTGCTCGATTAAAGAAATTCTTAGTCGACTAACACTCATTCAATTGCACTGATTAATCGATTAGTTGACTTAATCGACAGATCTGTAAATCTGAGTTTCTCCGCAAAGAGTCGTGCAAAAAGCACCACTTTAATTCATGTGTTGACCAGAGATGTGCTCGTACGTTTCTTGGAAATAAGTAGGGCTGCTCCCTCTTTGTGGATTAGTCGACTAATCGGTCATTTTGGTCTTAGTCAACTTAGATCTCTTTAGTCCATTAGTCATGTTTGATGCTTTTTTCATGCTGAAAGACTTATTTCCAAGAAACGTACGAGCACATCTCCGGTAAACACAAGAATTAAAGTGGTGCTTTTAGCACGATTCTTTGAGGAGAAACTCAGATTTACAGATCTGTCGATTAAATCAACTAATTGATTTTAAAAACGATTAGTCGGTACGACTGAATGAGTGTTAGTCGACTAAGAATTTCTTCAATCGAGCACAGCCCTAGAAATAAGTCCTTCAGCATAAAAAAAGCATCAAACATGACTAATGGACTAAAGAAATCTAAGTTGACTAAGACCAAAAACGACCGATTAGTCGACTACGTGACGATCTGGCTGCACCGATGCCAGCCAAGCCCTTAGATGCACCGTATGAATTACTGTTTTGACGTGCGTGTGCAGACTTGCGATTCAAGAAGGATCAAAGCACCAAAAAAGGTGCGTTGTCACATCTGTCCAGTCTGCTCCGACAGCGAATGATGGCTCTTTCCATCAGCGGCGGCGGAGTGTATGACAGCCAGTTTAAAAACACAAAAAGGAAAAGGAGAGAAAAGCGCCCCATTATATACCACAAAGTAACAGCGTACAGTACAGGCCAAAAGTTTGGACACACCTTCTCATTCAATGAGTTTCCTTTTTATTTTCATGACATTAGGTTAGATTCTCACTGAAGGCATCAAAACTATGAATGAACACATATGGAATTATGTACTTAACAAGAAAGTGTGAAATAACTGAAAACATGTCTTATATTATAGATTCTTCAAAGTGGCCACCCTTTGCTTTTTTTGATAACTCTGCAAACCCTTGGTGTTCTCTCAATGAGCTTCATGAGGTAGTCACCTGAAATGGTTTTACCTTCACAGGTGTGCCTTGTCAGGGTTAATTAGTGGAATTATTTCCCTTATTAATAAAAAAGCAAAGGGTGGCTACTTTGAAGAATCTAAAATATAAGACATGTTTTCAGTTATTTCACACTTTTTTGTTAAGTACATAATTCCATATGTGTTCATTCATAGTAGCCACCCTTTGCTTTTTTATTAA
Source organism: Perca flavescens (assembly GCF_004354835.1). NCBI lineage: Eukaryota > Metazoa > Chordata > Actinopteri > Perciformes > Percidae > Perca > Perca flavescens. The sequence continues at coordinate 37,394,602 of NC_041335.1, forward strand.
TAAGGGAAATAATTCCACTAATTAATCCTGACAAAGCACACCTGTGAAGGTAAAACCATTTCAGGTGACTACCTCATGAAGCTCATTGAGAGAACACCAAGGGTTTGCAGAGTTATCAAAAAAAGCAAAGGGTGGCTACTTTGAAGAATCTAAAATATAAGACATGTTTTCAGTTATTTCACACTTTTTTGTTAAGTACATAATTCCATATGTGTTCATTCATAGTTTTGATGCCTTCAGTGAGAATCTACAATGTAAATAGTCATGAAAATAAAAAGGAAAAGCATTGAATGAGAAGGTGTGTCCAAACTTTTGGCCTGTACTGTATATGAATAACACGAGCTGTCGGTTCCAACTGTGCTTTAAGAGGAGAGCGGCTCGCTCAGAAGGAGGGAGGGGAATGAGGTGCAAAGGTTAGAAATGTAATCCGAGAAAGACAATTACCGTCACTTATGGTGTCTTTTTGTGAAGCGGGTCTGTTTTTATCAGTGACGCTAATTTATCTCAATGGTATTTACAGAGGAGCAGGAGGACTGGGGAAGAACCGGAGAAAAGGCTGTCAAACCAATTCTCAGAGACCCTCGCTTCCTTTGTTATCTATGGCTGTTGCCTACAGAAATACTTAATTAGGTGGCTGGTTGTGTGCTATCGCTTTGTGTGCCTTCTTTGTTCTTTATTATTACAACACGGAAAGATGAGAGGGGATGGCTGCTTTAATATTGAAGACGTGTGAATGGAAAAAAAGAGGTTACCGACTGTGATTTCTTTTGATTTGTGTGAAAAAGACACGCAGCCGATGTGAAAGATGTTACGTTTTCACGTTATAAATTCCCTCATAAGACAATATGGGTTTAATTAATTACCTCATTACTTGAATGGCGGTGTCCCTGGTTCAAATAGACTTTTCCCCATATTTAAAAAACGCAGAAAATGTTTCCCTGCAGACTCTGCAGTCACGTCTCTGCAAAGGTCTCGAGACCTTTCCCCCGTCAACCATGAAATAAACACTTTTGTTGTCCCTAGCTCAATGGTTTGGTCACTTTTTTTCAACATTTTTATCGCTTTTTCTGACCTTTTTGTCACTTTTTCAATGTTTTTGCTGCTTTTTATGATGTTTTGGGTGCTTTGATCAAAATCGTTATCGCTTTTTTCGGCGTTTTTGTCACTTTTTCTGACCTTTTTGTCACTTTTTCAATGTTTTGGCTTATTTTTGTAGGCATTTTGGGTGCTCTGATCAACACACTTTTGCTGACGTTTTTGTCACTTTTTCTGACCTTTTTGTCACTTTTCAATGTTTTGGCTTCTTTTTGTCGACATTTTGGGTGCTTTGATCAACATTTTTATCGCTTTTTCTGAGGTTTTTGTCACTTTTTCTGACCTTTTTGTCACTTTTTCAATGTTTTTGCTGCTTTTTATGACGTTTTGGGTGCTATTATCAACATTTTTATCGCTTTTTCTGACGTTTTTGTCCCCTCAACGGCACTAAACGTCCACAGCTCGGCCAAAGCTATCAGCGGCGCGGCAGTCTTTATCACACGGTGGAACTGATTCAATTCATTGGGCCTGGGAGCAGATATGGAGCCATTACGTCCTCATTAACAGAGTGCGGAGGTGGAGCCACACCTGAACGCTCTGGAAAACGGGCAGAGCGCTCAGCTGATTCCACCGCAGTAGGGAGGGAGGGAGGGAGGGAGCTAGGGCTGCTATTTAAAAGGAGCGGGGGCTAAATTTGATTAATTCACAAACTGATTTACTACATCTGATAATGTGCTGCTAACACATCCACACAGGGACTGCTATGATTATATCAGTTATGGTTCATGGCTATCTGAGATAAGGTTAAGCCCGGGGCTCAGGAGAGAACGAAGGGCGTAATTGAGTTAGAATTAGTGCGATACCATGCTAGGATATCTACACAAGGTATATGAAGTGGGCGCCCGGATAGCTCAGCTGGTAGAGCACGGCGCCCATATGTAGAGGTTTGTTCCTCGACGCAGCGGGCCAGGCTTGGACTCCGACCTGTGGCTCTTTGCTGCATGTCAATCCCCCCCCCTCTCTCTCTTCCCTTTATCTTCAACTTGTCCTATAAAAATAAAGGCCTAAATGCTAATAAAATGCCCCAAAAAATAACACAAAATCAAAAGTGAGATACAAACTGCCAGCGTTACTTCAGACTTCAGATACAGTATTAGGGGACCACTAAGGTCTATATAAAAGAGACTTCAGATACAGTATTAGGGGACCACTAAGGTCTATATAAAAGAGACTTCAGATACAGTATTAGGGGACCACTAAGGTCTATATAAAAGAGACTTCAGATACAGTATTAGGGGACCACTAAGGTCTATATAAAAGAGACTTCAGATACAGTATTAGGGGACCACTAAGGTCTATATAAAAGAGACTTCAGATACAGTATTAGGGGACCACTAAGGACTATATAAAAGAGACTTCAGATACAGTATTAGGGGACCACTAAGGACTATATAAAAGAGACTTCAGATACAGTATTAGGGGACCACTAAGGTCTATATAAAAGCATCCAAAGAGCACCATGTCATGGGACCTTTAATAAAATGCCCCGAAAAATAACACAAAATCAAAAGTGCAATCTGAGATACAAACTGCCAGCGTTACAATACTACACTTACAATAAAACACAAACTGAAGCAGTACTACTCCCTCCGCGGAAAGGACCACATGAATCATATACTGTACATTGAGTGGCAGCTATGAATAAAACAATAGAAACCGAGCGAGCAGATGGATGGAGCACAAAGTGCCAGCTGATAGCTCCATAAGGGAACCGAACACATCGAGACCTCAAGACGAGGAGGAGGAGGAGGAGCAGGAAGCCACTCCTCGGCTCGGTGGCCAAAGAGACGAATCGCCAGGATAGTATTCCTGGAATGTTTAACCAAAGCCTCGGGAATCTCGAGGGACACTGAAATTATACACCCCCGCACACAGGCTGTGCACGTTCTGCGAGCTTTTACTCACAGCTCTGAAGAATGCAATTTATGCGCCTGTTTACAAAAACACGAGTACTTTGTTCTGAAGCCCCCCCGGGAAGGGTCCCGTTCCTCTGCGGAGTCACATCCAATCCCCCATCAAGGTAAACACTGTGTGAAAGTGTTCCCACTCACGGGCTCAGCACGATGGGAGCTGGTTTGAGTTTTAGGGACTGATCAAAGAGAGACTTTTGAGAGTGGAGTCTCTCTTCTGCGCTCACGTGATCCTGCATGTGGGCCTTGATGGTTCACAGCACGCCACAAGCTGACGTCAGAAAACACTCGAACATGGAGGCAGAGGGGACTCAAACATATATATATATATATATATATATATATATATATATATATACACACACATATATACAGTACAGGCCAAAAGTTTGGACACACCTTCTCATTCAATGTGTTTCCTTTTTATTTTCATGACTATTTACATTGTAGATTCTCACTGAAGGCATCAAAACTATGAATGAACACATATGGAATTATGTACTTAACAAAAAAGTGTGAAATAACTGAAAACATGTCTTATATTTTAGATTCTTCAAAGTAGCCACCCTTTGCTTTTTTTGATAACTCTGCAAACCCTTGGTGTTCTCTCAATGAGCTTCATGAGGTAGTCACCTGAAATGGTTTTACCTTCACAGGTGTGCCTTGTCAGGGTTAATTAGTGGAATGTTTTCCCTTATTAATAAGGGATGTATATATATATACACAGCAACAAAGCAAACACACGTTTACCTGACTGTGGCTGCAATATTACGAACCAGGGGGATTGTGTTGTGTGCTGCATTGTGCGGTGAGCATGTTAGGTGTACAGAAGTCCAGAAATATTCCTGTGAAGTTTTAACTATCAAACTATCAAGTCCCTCCAAGTCATAATCCCCGCATTTTCTTTGCAACAAAGTCCCATAATATATCTTAGCAGAAAGTTGAAAAATGTTGCGTTTACTTCACACAAGAGCAGCCATTTTCCCCTGTTGCCATGGGAACGTTATGAAGTGACGTAATTACGCGACGTGAACATCATCGAAAAGCAGGGTGCTGGGGGAGAGAGGGGGGGGAAAATCACTTTTTTTTTCTCTTTTTCATCAAACTGCAATTTTTGCAAGATCTTTCTGTCACTTTTTCAATGTTTTGGCTGCTTTTTGTCGATGTTTTGGGTGCTATGATCAACATTTTTATCACTTTTTCTGACGTTTTTGTCCCCTCAACGGCCCTAAACGTCCACAGCTCGGCCAAAGCTCGGTCAGCGGCGCGGCAGTCTTTATCGCACGGTGGAAGTGATTCCCAACAAGTTCCCGCAATTCCATCGCATAAAATTGCATAAATATCCCGCATATTCCATCGCATTTTCTAAGAAAACGTGCCGTGTAATCAAGGATTTTTGCCACGCAATAATCACAAAAAATCTCTGCATTGTTCTGGAAGGACTGAACTCTTTTCATAAGAGAAACCAAGGAGAGTGATTAGTCGTCCAAGATACGTCTAGTGCATAAGTCATTTCTGGATGCTTTTTTTCATGCTGAATGATTTATTTCCAAGAAACTTCTGAGAACATCTCCGGTAAACGCAACATATAAAGAAGTGGGCCTTTTTGGCATTGGGTGTTTGGTGTTTTTAAGCCCTCAATGTGGCCTTCCAGGCAGCGCCGCAAAACCAGGAGCATGTTAGATGTAAGTCCCGACAGTATTCCTTGTGAAATCTGTTTTTAAACTCCTCTCATAACCAAGGAGAGTGAACTTTTGGAGTAAGGTCAGCGCGAGCGAGCAACTAATAATTACAAGTTGTGAGATGAGACGGGAGAACAAAGCGGGCACAAATAACACGTTTGAGTGCCCCCCTCCAGACACACGTGTCATTAGCCATCCTTTCTCTCAGGCTTGATTGATGGGCCCTCTCCCGACACAGCCATGCGTCACTAATCACTTGATATGAGACTACTCGCATTCTTGACCAACCATTAATAAACCATTCATTGCCAAAGGACGCCACTGACTGCTGCTTTCATTTCAAGTTCAGCCTCACCGACGGCCACATTAACACGTACTCTGTTTATTTAGCAGAGGTATTCACTGTAGAAGTACAGTACAGGCCAAAAGTTTGGACACACCTTCTCATTCAATGCGTTTCCTTTTTATTTTCATGACTATTTACATTGTAGATTCTCACTGAAGGCATCAAAACTATGAATGAACACATATGGAATTATGTACTTAACAAAAAAGTGTGAAATAACTGAAAACATGTCTTATATTTTAGATTCTTCAAAGTAGCCACCCTTTGCTTTTTTATTAATAAGGGAAATAATTCCACTAATTAACCCTGACAAAGCACACCTGTGAAATGAAAACCATTTCAGGTGACTACCTCATGAAGCTCATTGAGAGAACACCAAGGGTTTGCAGAGTTATCAAAAAAAGCAAAGGGTGGCTACTTTGAGGAATCTAAAATATAAGACATGTTTTCAGTTATTTCACACTTTTTTGTTAAGTACATAATTCCATATGTGTTCATTCATAGTTTTGATGCCTTCAGTGAGAATCTACAATGTAAATAGTCATGAAAATAAAGAAACACATTGAATGAGAAGGTGTGTCCAAACTTTTGGCCTGTACTGTAGCTCAATCTATTTCACTATACACTCGGGTTGTCTCCCCGTCAACCATGAAATAAACACGTTTTTTGTCCCTATATCCCAATGTTTTGGTCACTTTTTTCAACATTTTTATCGCTTTTTCTGAACTTTGTCACTTTTTCAATGTTTTGGCTGCTTTTTTTTTGACGTTTTGGGTGCTTTGATCAATATTTTTATCGCTTTTTCTGACCTTTTTGTCACTTTTTTGACGTTTTGGGTGTTTTTTCATCTTTTTTGTTGCTTTTCCCAACGTTTTGTAGTTTTTTTATTTATTTTTTTACATTTCCTGCGATAATTTCGACGTCCTATGCTTTCTGATTTGATTTTATTTTTTTTTTTTTTTTAAACAGGGTTAAATTTGACCCGAAGCCAACATGAGGGTTAAGGCTGCAAAGATGAATCAATTAGTTGTCAACTATTAACTCAATCACCAACTGTTTTGATAATCGATTAATCAGTTTGAGATTTTTATGAAAAAAGTCAAACTTCTCTGATTGCAGCTTCTTAAATGTTTCCTTACATTTTCTATATTTTAATATTTAGGTTTGTAGAAAACTTAGGTGCACATATTTGGCAGGGGCTGTAGGGGTCCTCCTTAAAAAATTAAAATAAAAGCAATTTCACTTCATTTTCGACCGTTATTACAATATCTGTGTCAGCTGTCAATAAATACACAAATAAAACGCTCAAAAAACTTTAAGACAAAGCTTGCCATCGACATCTAGAGCTGCAAAGATCGACTAGTAAATTAATCTCCAACTATTTTGGGAACTGATTGTGAGTTGGCAGTTTAAAGTGTGATAAGACAAAGCCAATTAGGTGTTGCATCAAAATAGAGCTGCAAAGATGAATCAACTAGCTGTCAAGTAATGAATTAATCGCCAACTATTTTGATGTTTGAATCATTTTCTATGGAAAGATATCTGATGTCAGCTTGTTAAATGTGAATATTGTTCTAGTTTCTTCTCTCCTCTGGGACAGTAAACTGAATATCTTTGAGTTGGGGACAAAACGAGATGTTTTGGCTTTTTAGGGAAACACTGATCCACAATGTTTCACCATTTTCTGACATATTAGAGACCAAACAACTAATCCTTTAATCAAAAAAAAAAAAAAAAAAGAAAAATCAACAGACAGTGAAAATAACCGTTATTTCAGCGTTTTTTTTGTCTGCTGCCTTTTCGCTGTTGCGGAGGCTTTTTTTTATGCGCTTATAATTAATCTGCTGCTGATGAATGCATTTTCCTCGTCGTTGAGTCGTCCGTACCGTTGAGCGTTTGGTCAGCCAGGAATAACGTGGCCTGGCGCTAAGACGGCGCCCCGGCGTTCCAGCAGAGCCGCTGAACGTGTGCGAGAACGATAAGCTCAGACTAGGGGAATCCTGGGAAGGCTACGAGGCATTTTGCGAGTAATCTGACCCCGAGGGCAGGCTTAGGCCGAGCCGTGTAGCAAAGGACAATGAGCCAGAGTAGTGGAGGAACTCATACACAGCTGCTTCACACACCACCCCCCTCTCTTCCCAAATGACGTTAGACACGCTTCCATCCGCAGAAACAGATTATTGCTGTTTATCCCCTTTTCATTTTGGAATTTTGCGTGAATTGGAGTCCTTGGCCTGATAATGCCGGTTCTCCACACCTCCCTCTCCTCGGGTATCGGGCGGCCCATGCGCCCCGATGTGTACTTTAAAAAAAATCAATTGCTACAGCTGTGAGATGAGAGTGTAATACTGAATACATTTTGTGTTTCCCTCCTCTAATCTTCTCCCTCAACATGTCAGACAAATTGTAGTGCCTCTGCCAAATCTAATATAGCTGCCCCCTCCCTTTTTCCACAGACAGACAGACAGACAGACACACACACACACACACACAGACACACACACACACACACAGACACAGGAGAGACAGACTGGCAGAGGTGAGAAATGGAGATTGACAACGTGGAGAGAGGTAATCACAGCCAGGAGAGCTTTAAATATGTATGAAAATGCCGCGTTATAGGAACAAAAGCATCTTCTTCTCACCCTGTAGGATAGACCCGTGCATGTAATCTGTACGCTGCCCCCCCCACCCCCGGCTCCTGTGTTCCTGCTCTTGAAGCTCATTCATCCAGACCTGACCGATTTGTGTTTCTGTATTGAAAGATAATAACTGCCCACAATAAATTCAGGATTCAACCATTCAAAGCTTCTCCCCCCCCCGTGTCACAGTTAAGTCCGCTCCACCACTTCCCATCACATTTCCCATCCAGTTGCTTTTTTGCCTCTCCCTCTCGAAAAAAAAAAAAAAAAGCCTTGCACTCTGTTATTTTTTTTTAAAATTATTTCCAGCAAAACTGCAATCCCACCACTCTGGGTAATTCATGCAGCGATTTATCACGCCACATCTCCTGACCACCTGTCATGTGGCGATAGCTTTCTCGGTACTATTAAGCCAACGCAATTACCAGACAGGGGCTCTCTTGGTTCAGTCAGCATCTCAACACACAGCACACTTCCACCTTTTTGACTGTGGAAGCTGCCGTGATAAGCAGGTCGGCAGGAGCCCAGACACCAGGGGTCAGAGCTCTGCGTCTGAGATGAACTGGTCTCGCTTTTTGCCAGACCGTCCACACCAGGGGTCACCAACCCTTTTGAAACGGAGAGCTACTTCATGGGTACTGAGTCTTACGAAGAGCTACCAGTTTGATGCACTCTTCTGAAATAACAAATGTGCTCGGTTTGCCTTTAGTTATATATGATTATTAATGATTAATGATACTCATCTATGTGAATTCACTGATCATGTTAATGATTTCTCACAATAATTATCAACAATGACTTAACAAGGTGGGAAACAGATAATATCAATATCCAATTTTCATTGTTAGAACAGGCCTGAGGGCTACTCATGTAGGTCCTTTGGAGGGCTACCTGGTGCCTGAGGGCACCGTGTTGGTGACCCCTGGTCCACACGCTGCGGAGCGGAGGAAGGTCTGGCTAGTCCACATAGCATTCCGGGACAGGAGAAAAACGCGTTCTGGTTTATTGGCATTTTTTTTAAACCAATCACAATCGTCTCGGAGCGGCGCTGAGCTCCGCACGGAGCCGCTGTAAAATAGTCGTGCGAGAGAAAACTCAAGATTGGACAGATAGTCTAGCTAGCTGTCTGGATTTACCCTGCAGAGATCTGAGGAGCAGTTAACCACAGTACTCACAAATCCACCGGAGGTTAGAACGCCAAAGACAGGCGAAGAAAACGGACGTCGGCGAAAATACATGCATCCGGTGGAATTTCCTGTGGCACCGGAGCAATCCCGGAAGTGGAACGTAAAGGATATAGACTTGCGATATAGGGACGTAGATGTGGAGCTAGACTTGGGCAAAAGAGGTGTGAATCTTCACTGATCTCCCGATTCGATTACGATTATCATGTCAGCGATTCAATTCGATATCTCGATGCATCACGATGCATCAAATCCATGTTTCTATTAAAGCCATGTAGGAGATTTAATTCAGAGCTTTTCAAGCTTCAAAAACCAAACATTCTGCAGTGCTCTAATATTAAATAACTTGGATACATAAAACTATACAGCACTGAGCACATGGCACTTCCTGAATGTGCAAAACACACCAGAATATGTAAACAGAAATGTTGTTAGGCCTACATTAAATTGTAAACAGAAATAATTGATTATGAGCCTGCCGCTTATCGATATAGCATCGTCCATGTCCACGATTCGATGCATTGATTATTTTATTAATTTCAACACCTCTATTGGGCAATCTCCAATATTTTCAATTCATCCAATCGGAGTTACTCAAGATCGCCAAGAGCACTCAGATCGATCTTCTTTTAGCGACTTTCTTGCTAATCCCCCCAGTTGTGTACATGCTATTAGCTCTGTTAGCTACTATAGTTTAGCGGTTAGCGATTGCTTCTCTCTCTCACTCTCCGGCTATCTGTTGATCTGCGCATCAAACTTAGCTATTCCTCTGCCTCCTAATGTGATACATTGTACACATAATAGCTGTAGTTTATTTATCGTGTTTGGGGCTAAGCTCCACACCAGGGGAACTCGATCGTTAGCATTAGTTGCTGTATCTTAGCCCCCTAATCGGTGCGGGCTGACCTAATGTAGCTCCCGTCCCCTGTGGAGGCTGGGTGACTGTCCGAAAGAACCACACGGAAAGATTCAAGGGAAAGAGACAGAAAACTGCTTTGTTTTTACCATCCTTCACTCGTGCTGAATAACGGGGCTCAGCGGGCGGACTTACCGCCCGACTGGAAACATAAATCAACAGTCTGGGGCAGATTCTAGATCTTATAGCTCTGATCGAAAGTGATAGGTTTGGTATTTGTGCATGCAGGTGTTTGAATGTATCTCATCTATTCTAAGGAGCTTCTATGGACGAGTCAGTTTTAAGGTGACATGGTCTCACAGAAAAACCTCGCTTAGAATGTGTAAAACTATTATGAGTTTGGGTACAACTTTCACACAGAGGAATTGGAGCCTTGAAGGTGAGAATCTATTAGGAGCATGGGCCACAAAAGGTGCAGTTTAAGAGTAAACTGGCGCGCTGAAATAGATATCTTGGGCTGTGTGAGCACAAAAAGAGTTTAAAAAGGATCCAATTTTCAGTGCATGCTGGTCACCCTTGGGCAGACACGTCCAACGGTTATCTCGTTGTCACGAACGTTTGTTCACTGTTTGAATAAAGTTAGATTTGATTTGAATTCATCGGACTGGTCATCATCTTTGAAGTCTCCCAACATCATTTCTGAGTCATCACCCGATAACAGAAAGTATCAAATCGCTTAAAATGTACGCGTAGGAAAAACCAATCGCCGATCATTCCTTTAATCGCCGATATATACAATCTGATCGCCATTCGTCACAGGCCTACGTTGAGTGGAGCTCGAGTGTCTCAGACAGAATTGGGGAGAAAAAGGGAACATCGTGGAGGAAAATGAGCCGTCATCAAAGCATGTGTGAAGGCTGCCTGGCCTGGAACGGCAGAGTGACGCCATCTTTCTAATGACACGCAATTTAATTGAAAATCCACTTCTTTGTCTGAGAGCAAACAATCCAGAGCAAGAGGCGCTGGGGCACTATTCTCTGGCTCAGTAGTTAACTGTGAAATACCAGAGAGAGGGAGGGAGGGAGAGAGGGAGGGAGAGAGCGAGGGGAGGGGAGGAAAGAGAAATGGGAGCAGGAAGAATAAAATGTAAGCAAAGAGAAGGAGAGCAATAAAAGAGGGCACAGATATGGATAGAGCGAGAGCGGGATTACAGATTGGACTGAGATAAAGAGGCAAAATGATGTGAGACAGAAAGGGGAGGGAGAAACAGAGGGAACGAGTGAAGAAAAAAAGGGGGGAGGGGAAGAGGCACAGAGTAAAATCCAAGCTCAGCAGTCTTCCTCAGGCTCAATTTCCAGGACATGATTAGTTTGGAGTGATGACACGTAATGGGTGCAATAAAAAAAAAAAAAAAAGCCTGCTTCTCCTATACTCTCCCTCCCGAACTCTCTTGTTCTCTCAAAGAATCATTCTTCCCAAAATAGAAAGCCTGCACTAAAGCCTACAAACTCTGGGGACTATAGTAGCCTTCATCTCTCCTTTTTGTTCCACAAGTGCCATGCTTGTAAACCGCCACTAAAACAACCCACTAAGTATCTGTCAGTATCTCTGTGTCTCTCACTGCAAAGCACCCTCGGAGAAGTTCCAGCCAAGTTGCTATCGCTTCTTAATTCTTAACTCGAGAGCTGCTGCTGCTAAATAAAGAGTTCTCGCTGTCTGCTTTTGGCACAAAATGTTAGATACTGCACAGTCATGTGGCACCAACCCCGCGACAACCTCATGCTTCCCATTTGCTCTTTTCATCCAGAGAAAAGCTGGTTCAGATTGATTTTTTGGTGGATCCTGATGGGCAATAATGACAGCAGTCTGACCTCTTTGAGACTCATTTGTTAGCATTTAGGCTATGTTCGCACAAAAAAGTCCTGAGAGGTGGCCGGGTTAGCTCAGTTGGTAGAGCGGGCGCACATATGTGAAGAAAAGAGGTTTACTCCTTGACGCAGCAGCCACGGGTTCGACTCCAACCTGCGGCCCTTTGCTGCACGTCATTCCCCCCTCTCTCTCCCTTTTCATGTCTTCATCTGTCCTGTGGATAATAAAGGCCTAAAATGCCCCCCCAAAAAATCTTTAAAAAAGAAGTCTTGAGCGCTATTTTTAATTGCCATCGCTTCTTTTTGAAGTTGAAAACAGTTCAACTTTTCTGGAGAAAAGAAAACGCCCTATGTCAAGTGCAGACCAATGACAAGCGGAGTAGCCAGACCTGTTGTTTCCATAACAACAAGAAAAAATGGAGTCTGAGCACAGCGAGTTATGACAGGTTGCTCCGTGTACAAGGATCTCGCTTTGTTTTATCTAACGTTAGCACACCTCTCTCTCTCTCTCTCTTTGTGTTCTTTCTCGAGCTCGCTCCACCACTTTGTTTTATCTAACGTTAGCACCGCTCCACATAGCGCTCTAGCTAGGATACTGTAGCGGTAGCTGTTGTTATAGCAAGAAAAGATGCTCTCGGCTGCTTTTTGGAATAAAAACGCTTTTTTTTTTCCACTACAAAAAAGTGTGAACATAGCCTCAGACCACAATGGTTGTCAGCCTTTTTGGTCTTCTAACCCCGACACCCCTGTCAGTTTAACTCACGTACCCCTTCATCCATTCACAATGTTATGTTCCAAATGTATAACACTATTCATTATATAAAAATGGATATTTATATAATTATTTCATACAACTGAACTGTCAATATTAAGGTATAACAAGTCCTACTTGTTTGGTCAGCAAGTAGGACTACAGATGCATTTAGCCAATTAGCCTCTGGGCTACAATCTGGCATTTTTACGTGTACTGCTGTACATGTTCATCAAATATGCATTGTCCTGAAATAATAAATAAATAAATAAATAAAAGTAGTAGTAGCTTCTAGGATACTACTACTTGGAGTGAAGCTAAATGTTTCAACCATTTATCCATTATCGTTACTTTAAGCTAACCCTAACCCTAACTATTTCAACTGTTAACTAATGGTTAGTTAAATATTTCAACCGTTAGCTAGCTATTTCAACCGTTATCTAGCTATTTCAACCCTTAGCTAACTATGTCAACCGTTTATTGTTATTGTTATTCTTATAATGTATTTTCTATACTGTATTTTTATGTTGTGTTTTGTAAGCTAAAATCTGCTGCTGGAAATTCAATTTCCTTGCAGGAGTCATCCCAAAAGACTCAATAAAGAGAAGTCTACCCCATTAATTTAGCTAATCATTTGAACTGTTTAGCTATTTATTCCATTTATTCCTTAATTTAAGCTACTGTGCTCGCTTGCTAACTAGTTTTCACTTACATAACTGCAACATGTAGTGTTCAGGTGTTAGACCTACAGTTGATTTATGTGGATATATTCTTCCAATCAAATCATGATTTAAATTTTTTAAGAGCTTTAGAATCGTTCCACGTACCCCCTGGCAAGAGCAGAAGCACCCCCCAGGGGGACCTGAATCTCTGATTTAGACAACAATAGAATCATGTTCCTGTAAAGAGCAGGATTTAGAGAAGCATACGCACATTTCCTTCAACAGGGATTTACAAATAGGACAAACATTAATAGCAGAACTTTTAAAAGGAAGAAAATTAAAAAAAAATGTGTTGTCACAACTTTTGGCTGCATTGTGCATCCGTTAACGGTTCAAAACGTTCCCTTTGAAAGAATGCTGTATACATTTTCAAAGAATGAATTCAGAGTGAAATAGATATCTGAGAAACACCAAGAGAAAAGGAAAAACTTGGCCATTTCTGCAGGGAATGTGATGGTTGGTTGACACAAACACGAGCCTCGCCTAGCAAAACACTGCAACAGTGTTTGCGGAGAGCTTGGGACTGCGATAACCAAGCGAGAGAGCGGAGAACAAAGGGAAATGAAAAAGCATGAATACATCAGGAAGAAAGCTAATTGACTCCAAAACACTTGCGAGGGGTTTTTCAGTTCGTGAGCTCCCCGCACATGCCCTCCCTCCTCTCACTGTGCTTGTAACCTCCTACTCTTCCTCTCCTTTTGTTCCTGTCCGCTTTCTTCTCACTTTCAGAGTAGCACTGCAGTTCAACGTACAATTTGTGCTGCCTGTTTTGAGCCTTACACAAACACAGTTGGGCTGAAAGTAAGGATTATTTTCGCTGTCGATTAATCGGTTGATTTTTTTAGATAGTTTGGTCTATAAAATGTCAGAGAATGGTGAAAAATGTGGATCAGTGTTCCCCAAAAAGCCCAAGATGTCTCGTTTTGTCCCCAACTCAAAGATATTCAGTTTACTGTCCCAGAGGAGAGAAGAAACTAGAACAATATTCACATTTAACAAGCTGACATCATCTATCTTTCCATAGAAAATTATTCAAACATCAAAATAGTTGGCAATTAATTCATTACTTGACAGCTAGTTGATTAATCTTCGCAGCTCTATTTGAATGCAACACCTAATGGGCTTTGTCTTATCACACTTTAAACTGCGCGCTCAAAATCAGTTACCAAAATAGTTGGTGATTAATTTACTAGTCTATCTTTGCAGCTCTAGATGTTGTTAGCAAACTTTGTCTTAAAGTTTTTTGGAGTGTTTTATTTGTGTATTTATTGACAGGTCAAAAATGATGTGAAATTGCTTTTATTTTAATTTTTTAAGGAGGACGAATGGTGAAAAATGTGCATCAGTGTTTCCCAAAAAGCCCAAGATGACGTCCTCAAATGTAACTCAAAGATATTCAGTTTACTGTCACAGAGGAGAGAAGACACTAGAACAATATTCACATTTAACAAGCTGACATGAGAGAAATTCTCCTTTTTATCTTTAAAACAAATGAGACAACGCACAAGCATACCTTGGCGATTAATTTAAAAGTTGACAACCAATTGAATAATCTCTGCAGCTCTAAAACACAGCTACTCAAATCAAAGTTTGCGCTGAACCGACCTGCGCTATACTGACCTCCCCCCCCCCCCCCCCTTGACATTAGCTAACACATGCAGACAGACTGGACCCCCCGCAGCTAAAAGTCCCAGACAGGGTGTCCCGGCCTGGCTCTACCCCAGAGAGCAACAACCTGCTCTCAGCCTTGCACACCAGATTGACTCCGTCTGCGTTAGCACCCTGGTGGCTAATGCAAATACAGTCCATCTGCTAATTCTAATCCATCCACCCTCAATCCATGTACAGGGACAGGCAGAGTCAGACACACATGCATTACTGTGTGTGTGTGTGTGTGTGTGTGTGTGTGTGTGTGTGTGTGTGTGTGTGTGTGTGTGTGTGTGTGTGTGTGTGTGTGTGGCATACACACCGCTCTGAAGGATGAGATCATGCCTATCTGATGGAGCACAATACTGTAAATGTGATTAATTGATACCATCGCTATTGTTTGTAAAGCCTTTGTTGGCCCTATCACCTGATGATCAACGGCGATAAAATAAATGGCAAGCTGCGGTTACAGCGTCTCTGAACACAGTCCCGTCCCTCAGGGGAGACACAAACACAGCCACATCCTCTGAAATAACAGCATTAAAACTGCATCATGGAGCAGACCCACGCACACATGCACATGCACAGGTGGACAGTGCACAGTAGCCTGTACGATTTTACGCCAAACGCGCAAAAAGCATCCACATGTGCATGCACACAGAGCCTGAGGGAAACACATGAAAAGAGACAGAGTTTAAGTGTATACATGGAGAGGGAGGATCATGAGAACTGAGCAGTTTGGGGATGCTAGGAGATTAGCTGCGCTTAAACAGAGCAGATACATGTACTAAATATGCTGCTGAGTTGTTAGGCTAATCACACACAAACTGGGGATTAGCCCATATACTCGTGTTAGGGGAACCCTGGCAAGCCAACGCAGTAAACACATCCGTGTGAAGAAGAAAACAGAGTCCCAGACAGAGGATGCACTGTCACCCCAAACGCAGACAGGAAATCATCAGCTGTGCTTAGAAGGATGCAGCAAAAGAGAAGGAGGATGTGGTGTGGCCTATGAATATAGCCTAATGCAGTGTTTTCCCCATAACTGCACAGGCCTTAATAACCAGCCAATCTGGCCAAAAATAACGCCAAATATCCGTTGTGTTTCCACTATTTCCATTCTGCAGTGATGCACCACTGTGAGTCCATGGGGGTCAGCCCTATGTTTCCAAAGCCCAATGGTCCCTCAGCCCTATGTTCCCACATTTCTAAGAGTTTTCTTAAAATTAGGCCCTATGTTAGGGTTGGGGTTAGGGTTACATTCCATCTGTTGC
The DNA here is from genome assembly GCF_004354835.1 of Perca flavescens. NCBI lineage: Eukaryota > Metazoa > Chordata > Actinopteri > Perciformes > Percidae > Perca > Perca flavescens. The sequence continues at coordinate 37,410,579 of NC_041335.1, forward strand.
TACTGGATAATATGTTGGGTGTAATTGGCTACCAAATTGGGAGAAAGGGGGATAAAATCTGATACAAATTTATGAAAAAATAAATGTGGGAACACAGGGCCTAATTTTGGAGAAATAAATCTTAGAAATGTGGGAACCATAAGGTCTAATTTTGAAAACAATCTTAGAAATGTGGGAAGTGTGGGAACATAGGGCCTATTTGGAAAAGAAATCTTAGAAATGTGGGAACCATAAGGTCTAATTTTGAAAACAATCTTAGAAATGTGGGAAGTGTGGGAACATAGGGCCTATTTGGAAAAGAAATCTTAGAAATGTGGGAACATAGGGCCTAATTTTGAAAAAATCTTAGAAATGTGTGAACATTGGGCCTAATTTTGAAATATTCTGAGAAATGTGGGAACATAGGGGAGTGGGACCATAGGCACACTCTATTACTGCTGAAATCATATCAAAGTCAGCTGAACAGGTGAAGCACAGATCACGTCGTCGGTAGCCGGACTGTTAAAAACAGGCTCGGTAGCGAACGACACGCCAACATGCTGAAGGTTTCGGTGTTTTTTGCGTTTGTAGCTGAGCTAGCCTGGAGAATATTCGGTTAAAAGAGATCGATGATGCTGAAGTTTGTAGGAAGACATGTGATGACCCCAATTCAAATCATAGGCTTTTAAATGCTAAGTTGCTTGTAGAGAAATAATGGCAGTAACAGCTTTAAAATGGACACATTTTCTTTATAAATAAGTGCAGTGCGGTGGATCCAATTCATGCTAATGTGAAGAGAGGTTCGAGTGGATTTGAAACTTTAAAATGTTAAAATAGAGAACGGAATTTGGTGTGGCGCTGGCGGTGCACATGAGTATTTGCATGTTTGAGTGTGCATTGTACGTTCACATCTTTTGTGTTGGGGCTGGAGTGTATGCAAAATAGCTTACACTGCATGAGTTAAACAGTGTGTGTGTGTGTGTGTGTGTGTGTGTGTGTGTGTGTCTGTGCGAGAGAGAGTGTAGTCGGTGTGCCGAGCCCCTGACTTTGCACATCTCGCGCATGCTGGATGAGTTCCTTCCCCCATAATCTCATTTAAACCCCCTTCACACACCATAATTCAATTCTCTCTTCTAGACAATGACCATGTCATCTTAATCTGGCAGGTAGATTATACAGCATCCCACACAGGACTGCTAATGCTGAGGAAACGGCTCGGGTTATTGTAAGCTCCTTCAAGGTTGGATGGGCTGCTATAGATTGCTTTAGAGGATTGCTTCTGCCACTCATGTTTTCCACCACTGCTTCCTCGCTTTTAATCTCAACAAGTTCTTTTTCCCTTCTTTTCACCATTTTGGGAATCCGGCTCATGTTTTTTTTTTCTGTGGGCTTGATTGGTTAAACTTCAACAACCCCAATGACATGCTGCTCTGAATGCTTTCCTCTGCTCATCTGGTTCTTTACATGCCGTGTAGCTCCTGAATATTCATGAGCTCCCTTCAACAAGAGCCACCGACGGGTGGCTGCCCTACGTTTGGGCTCCGTTTTTTATTTCAACGATTCTGTTAAACAAACGAGACAAGAATCTGAAAGGTGTTGTGAAATTATGGATTAAAAACTGGATGAAAACTGGACGTAGGCATCACTAGTGCAAATAAATAGGTCTAGTGGTGAATATACTGGTGTTAATGGAACAAAGTGCCAAAAACGTGGGGAAAAAGCGACATAAATGTAAAAACAAGTGTCTAAAAGAGTGTTCATTTTGACCTAGGAAGACAAAACAAGGGTTAAAGGATTCCAAGCTGGAACCGGTTCTCGATGCCCAGTCCTGTGTGTGGGGCGTCTCGTTCTAACCCGAAAACCTTACACCGCCCCACTGACCAAAAGGCAGACCTGCTGTTAAATGGTTGCAGGTGTTAAGGCGTGCTGAGCTGCTGGAGATATCGAGCTGGCAGAGCTCGTATCTATCTAAGTGGGTAATTGAGCCAAAACAAAACCAGCTAATAATCTGTATTTCTACAAATCCTGCTTGATAGTCGAATCAGATTTAATTAGATTTTTTAATTACTGTCAGTAATCAGCTACAACATTGAGATGCAATAGAGTGGCAGGTGTGAGCTCGATGGTTGTCTGGCTGTGAGGACCCGATGCCACCTGCATCCAGTCTCCCAGCGTGCCCAATCGGATTAGAGCTAAACCATCCAGCCATTACAGGGCCTGTGAGGCCTCCCTCGTACCTTAACCACTTATCCGGCCTTGATCCACCCAGCAAGGTTCCCTAAACACTGGGCACAACATCCCTGTTTGCCTTGAGGGGGTGTGTGTGTGTGTGTGTGTGTGTGTGTGTGTGTGTGTGTGTGTGTGCGCGCGCGCGCGCACAGTTTAAAGTGTGATCACAGACAAAGCCAATTAGGTGTTGCATCCAAATAGAGCTGCAACGATTAATCGACTAGCTGTCAAGTGATGAATTAATCGCCAACTATTTTGATGTTTGAATCATTTTCTGTGGAAAGATAGATGATTCCAGATTAGATAAATGTGAATATTGTTCTAGTGTCTTCTCTCCTCTGTGACAGGAAACTGAATATCTTTGAGTTGGGGACAAAACGAGACATTTGAGGACATCATCTTGGGCTTTTTGGAGAAACACTGATCGGCTTTTTTCTCCAGTTTCTGACATTTTAGAGACCAAACTACTAATTGGTTAATCCAAAAAATAACCCACAGATTAATCAACGACGAAAATAATAATTTCGTCAGTTAGTCGCAGCCCTAAAGCAGACATAAAATGAAGAGAAATTAAGATTTCATGTATCAGTCATGAGTCGTGGATACATTAGCATATTAACAAGCAGCACCTGAGCCATCCAGTCCTGTGTGCTTAGAGCCTTAGGATCACACAAACACTGAAGAACTGTGATGTAAGCCAATATTACGAGAGAGAGGCAGAGAGAGAGAGAGAGAGGCAGGAGAGAGAGAGAGAGAGAGAGAGAGAGAGAGAGAGAGAGAGAGAGAGAGAGAGAGAGAGAGAGACATGGCAGGATTAGCCTACGTGCTTTAACCCCTCCCAGGGCTCCTTAAATCATGGGTCAGATTTTCCTGCAGCAGTCCAGCTAATGAAAAGCAGAGACACAACAACATTCCTACGACGAACAGATACCAGCGCAAACAATGAACCACACCATGAAAATAGCATTACAGTCCCACCACAAAACTCTGGAATACTGTAAAGAATAGACATTGGAGTGCAGGCAGACATGAACTGTGCTTATTGTGTGTGAGACCACAACAAGTCACACTTTGTATCAGTAGTTTGGCCCCCACAGAGTTCTGAAGCTTGTTTTCCTTCGACACATGAAAGCCACATCTGCTCTATATGGCAGCCGGAGAGTTTGGCTGCTTTCACGGAGTACTGAGAGACACTCCATTGAAAAACCTTAAGAGTTATCTGCTATACAACTAGCATTCAGCTAATCAACAATCCTCCTAACCAGACAGGGATATGGGGCGTTTGGAATACGACCCAAAGGAGAGTTTCACACATTAGCCTAACATACATACATACACACCTTCTCATTCAGTGTGTTTCCTTTTTATTTTCATGACTATTTACATTGTAGATTCTCACTGAAGGCATCAAAACTATGAATGAACACATATGGAATTATGTACTTAAAAAAAGTGTGAAATAACTGAAAACATGTCTTATATTTTAGATTCTTCAAAGTAGCCAGCCTTTGCTTTTTTATTAATAAGGGAAATAATTCCACTAATTAACCCTGACAAGGCACACCTGTGAAGGTAAAACCATTTCAGGTGACTACCTCATGAAGCTCATTGAGAGAACACCAAGGGTTTGCAGAGTTATCAAAAAAAGCAAAGGGTGGCTACTTTGAAGAATCTAAAATATAAGACATGTTTTCAGTTATTTCACACTTGTTTGTTAAGTACATAATTCCATATGTGTTCATTCATAGTTTTGATGCCTTCAGTGAGAATCTACAATGTAAATAGTCATGAAAATAAAGGCAACACATTGAATGAGAAGGTGTGTCCAAACTTTTGGCCTGTACCCTATGTGTCATAAAAAAAACTGCAGTTTGGGGTTTTGAGGCAGTTTGGGGGGGTGGATGGGTCAAACTTGAAAATAAAAGTAAACCAAGTTTTTTTTTTTACATTACGGAACACGGAACAAATGGATATATATATATATAATCAGTGTCATATATATCATATTTTCATAGTCCAGCTAGCTTTTAGCACTGACTTAGTGTAGGGCGATATGGAATCTGTCTCAAAGCTTTTACAAGTCCATCCATCATTCTGTTATCACAGAAACTCTACATCGTCATCAGGCTGCGACTGGCCCCAGCCGGGCCCTCGTCGGAAACGAAGACCCCTTACGTGGGCGTTTTTCGGGACAGGACAGGACAGGACAGGACAGTCCACAAGCTAATACGAGCCCCAGACGACCACCAGCAGAGCAGAATTACAGTAGAGCATGTGCCAATCTACGTACTGTCCTGTCCTGTACTGTACTGTACTGTACTGTACTGTCCTGTCCTGTACTATACTGTCCTGTACTGTACTGTCCTGTCCTGTACTATACTGTCCTGTACTGTACTGTCCTGTCCTGTACTATACTGTCCTGTACTGTACGTTGCGTGGCATCACGGAGTCTGCTTTCATCCTTTGAGCGTTTGTCTCCTCAGAAGCAGATCTGAGTGTGGAGCACAAGGTTCCTCGTGCCTGCAGGCTGTTCCTGTGAAGGTCTTCTCCTCCTCTGATCCATCCCCTTGTTGTCCCTTTGTGGGTCGTCCAACAGGCCAGCCAGGCAGTCAGGCTTAGTCAGAAATGCTTTTCGCTTACTCTGGTCTCTGTCGACCAGAGGGAACGCTTCCCAGCTGGACTAACTTTGCCTCCCTTCATTTTTTTATCTCCGCGGTTGCAGACTGCAGTTGTTTTGGGCGACACACTATTGGATTGCCTTCGCCGTGAGGATGTGAATATGGATGTGCACGCTGGGGAAAGCGCCAGGATGTTCGCTGCATCGCAAACCTCAAAGGAATGCGTGGTGTCTCTCTGCAGAACACATCTCCGTGTGCAGCGGGTCTACATCGGGAGCGTCTCCGAACAATGCAGCCAGTGTGAGCCGGAGCCGTTAAGGGGTCTGCGGTGCGACCAGGTGTCTCCTGAGAGGATCCCCAGGGGTCTCGTGTCTAGATATGCTTCTGACATCCCAACACCTCTCACTGCTGCCAAGGAAGGAGGGAACGGTAAGCAGCGTGGCAGACTGGGCCCAAAAAGAGAGGCCCCTGAACATCACGTCCAACCACAGAAGCACGCTAAAACACAAAGGAAGTCAGATCTACTTTTATTTTACATTTCAATTTCAATTTCCACCTTAGGCACTTTGGTCAGCTTAAAATGTGTTGAAATGTGTTCTAGAAATAAACTTTCCTTACTTACACAGATCCATTTTTTCAGACACGGTGAGTTCAAAGTTCTGCCAAACAACTAATCCATTCATCCAGAAAGTAATCCACAGATTACTCACTGAAAAGAATAGTTAGTTGCGGCCCTATTGCCTCTTGTCATCTGTTCAAAAGATTTGTATCTAAACAAGATTGCTCTGCCATTTTAGATTAAAGCTTGGTGAATATAATGTTATATAATGTTGTACATTTAATGTTCTGTTACCGATGCTAGAAAGCCAAACAGTGTTAACACACTGCTGTAATCTTGCTCTACCAAGCAAGCAGTCTAAAGAATCTATTCCATATTCATTTATTTATAGACCAAAATGTCAGCATCCACTAGAAAAAATTATCAGCAACCCTAAAAAATAAATAAATATGGCTGCTTCGCTCGTCTCTTCCACTCCGAGTGTGGACAGAGATGTCAGGTAAATGGATTGTGCCTTGTGGTGCGCGAGCGGCTCTTTGATTTTAGGATATTAATCTGAGCCTGTCTTTGTACTTTGCGCATCGCTGGCTTTTCCAGATGGAAACTGAAATAAACTGTCTTTTTTTTCTCTCTCTCTCTCTTTGGAGGAACTTTTACTGAATGTCGGAAACATTAACACGAATAGTCCGTTTCACAGTTAAAATCAAAATTCTCAAAGTTCTCAAATTGGCAGCGTTTGCAGTCTCCATCACAATTTGTCTGCAGACATCTAATTTAGGTCTCTATGCTAAACCCAAGTTTTATCCTCGTCTAGTGTCCCATATATTCCAAAAGGACAAAGCAGAGGTTCTCCCACAGCTGCACAGAGAGGAAACAGGGCTCTGTGTGGAAGGACATGGCTAAATATAACCTCCCCTCCCTCAACTCCCCTTTTCTGTGTCTGCCACTGCTTTTACTCACACAGGTCCCAGTTGCACCCTAGACATAACCAAATAGACAGCTGGCAGTCAGTTATGTTCCCACACTTCACGCAGCGAGCAGGGTCCCTGAGCACCTAGCAATGTCAAACGCACCATTCAGACACCTCCTAAATATTTAATCAGGACAAGTAGAAGGCAATCTTCTACATCCACTAGCATTAAACATTTAATACCTGCCTGACATCATATCTAGTCAGCCGAGACTTAGGCCTGACGGAGAGCCACAGACATTTGAGTTACAAATCACACAAAGGCAAAACCCAAACGGTTAAAGGTTCAATATGTAATATTTGTACTGTAATAAATCCAAAAATGACACCAATGCCTCATCAAATATTAAGGAAACATGTTAAACTGAAATACTATCTTTTCTGACAACAATGCTAATGTCAGTATTTTTTCTTTTTGAAATTTACATTCCGTGACGGAATTTATGTTTATGTTTTGATCTGTGTGTTGTTATCAACGGCCCAGTTTGACAGCCAGGCCGGGTTGCCAGATATATACCTCTAAACACGTAAACCCAGCGCGCTACAGCTGTAACGGTAGTACAGCCATGAAAGCAGCAAACAAACAAACAGGATCAACGGAGATAGATTCTACATTACATAAAAAAAAGAAAACAGCATGTTTGTAACAGTTGCGTGACCAGAGACGTAACAACCCCCTGGTAAATATTGGAGATGTATTTGAAAGATGGAGACAGCTTAGAGCCCAAAAGAACGCAGAGTTGGCTTATTTTCTCCTGAACAGGTAAGCATTAGCTCCACGCTAATTTATCACAGCTACTAGGGATGGGCATTTTTTGTCATTTCAACATTTGTGTACTCACATTGAATTATATAGCTAGAGTACCCGAGTTGGTTACTCGCAAAAACAATTGAGACAGCCAGTAAAGTGATCCCGACTGGTCCTGGCTAACGCCGCCATGCTAACCCTGCTAACTGTTAATGTTACCGGGAGGACCAGGCAAGCAACCCATGGCTGTTTACAGTGTGTAGCCTCTTCAGCAGCTGGAGCCAACAACGGTGAGTTATTTTAAACCACGAGAGGGGGGCTGTAAATCGGAAAGAGAGGACTGTGAGTTTGCAGTGTGTTTAGCAATTGTTGCCGTAATTCTAATCCAATGAAGTGTGCCTGACTGGCGTGTGGAGAGGACAGCAAGGTTGTTGTGTTTTTAGCGGTTCATACTGTAATTTTAAGCCGAAAATGTGTGTCTGTCAGTTGGTTACAGAGCTCCGCGTGAGCACGGGCTTTTATGACTGTCAATATAGCCGGCATCTAACGTTAGCTACTCCGCTGTGCTGTGGAGTAATGTCTGGCTATGTGAGACTAGCATCTACCGTTAGCTACTCGGCTGTGCTGTGGAGTAATGTCTGCCTATGTGAGACTAGCATCTAACGTTAGCTACTCCGCTGTGCTGTGGAGTAATGTCTGGCTATGTGAGACTAGCATCAACCGTTAGCTACTCCGCTGTGCTGTGGAGTAATGTCTGCCTATGTGAGACTAGCATCTACCGTTAGCTACTCTGCTGTGGAGTAATGTCTGCCTATGTGAGACTAGCATCTACCGTTAGCTACTCTGCTGTGGAGTAATGTCTGGCTATGTGAGACTAGCATCTACCGTTAGCTACTCTGCTGTGGAGTAATGTCTGCCTATGTGAGACTAGCATCTACCGTTAGCTACTCTGCTGTGGAGTAATGTCTGGCTATGTGAGACTAGCATCTACCGTTAGCTACTCTGCTGTGCTGTGAGAAAAGCGTCTAGCAACATTGTTGTGAATGCTGCGGTCTCAGCCTGGCAACCCCCGTGAACTTCGAGTCTGGGCAGGAGGGGGCGGGGGAAACGACTCTCCAGTATTTTGAATTGGTAGTGCAGTAACTATTTTAACTGCTAGCTGCCAGTATTACATACAATATTACATATTGCACCTTTAAGAAAAACAGAACACAAGCGGAGGTCAAAGTCAACGATGTGACACAAATGAACAGTACAGGCCAAAAGTTTGGACACACCTTCTCATTCAATGTGTTTCTTTATTTTCATGACTATTTACATTGTAGATTCTCACTGAAGGCATCAAAACTATGAATGAACACATATGGAATTATGTACTTAACAAAAAAGTGTGAAATAACTGAAAACATGTCTTATATTTTAGATTCTTCAAAGTAGCCACCCTTTGCTTTTTTTGATAACTCTGCAAACCCTTGGTGTTCTCTCAATGAGCTTCATGAGGTAGTCACCTGAAATGGTTTTACCTTCACAGGTGTGCTTTGTCAGGGTTAATTAGTGGAATTTTTTCCCTTATTAATAAAAAAGCAAAGGGTGGCTACTTTGAAGAATTTCAGTTTGAAGAAGTTGTCATGACCAAGACAACTTCTGGTAATGTCATTTTGATTAATGTCAAGTTGTCATAATCAAGACAACCCAAACAATGTCAACTTGTCGTGACAAAAACCGAATGACACTTAATGACAGAAGTCATAAACGTTTATGGCTTGTTTATAACGTTTATGACACGTTCATGACAGTGTCATGTCATAGTAATGCTGATACCTTCAAGTAAAGTGTTACCAACAGTTTTCAAAACATCCTGCGTCCAAAAAGCTGGCCCGATGCCCATCTTTATGCAAAACATTGCGAATGTGAAAATCTCTTAAACAGATTTTTAAATTCGATCTGAAATGAAGACAAAAAAACACACATACAACACACACACAACACCAGTCAGACACACACACACACACACTACACACACACACCAGACAGACAGACAGACAGACAGACAGACACACACACACACACATCACCGGTCAGACACACACACACACACCAGACAGACAGAAAGACAGACAGACAGACAGACAGACAGACACACACACACACACACACATCACCGGTCAGACACACACACAACACTGGTCAGACACACACACACACACACCGGTCAGACAGACAGAAAGACCACACACACACACACACACACACACACAGACACACAAAAGTCAATGGAAGTAATCATACATTTTACCCGCAAAGAATGTAGTATGGCTTCCCTACCATACAATGTGCATCCATGCTATTTTTGAGCAGAAAGAAGAAGAAGAAATTATATAAATTTTTTTTTTTTAAATGGGTCAAATATGACCCAAGGGACAACACAAGGGATAACATCACATTTTCTGCATTTCCTGCGGTCTGCTTTTCTGAAAACGTAGACGATGTAGTCGCGATACCGTACACCACCGGTAAAAAATAAAAATAAAATGAAAAATATATTGATTCTGGGGAAAAAGAAAAACACCACGCAAGCGTAGGTCAAAGTCAAAGATGTGAGACACACCCACACACACACAAACACACACACACACACACACACACACACACACACACACACACACACACACACACGCAAAGGTCCATTTCTACCCAGACATATATCATCTGTGAGAGGTGAAGCAGGGAGGAGGCTTGCGAATGCCATCAGTCATGGCTTTACACGGAGGTTAAAAGCGGGACGGGGCAGCCACTGTCAGCGCGCCCAAACCAGCCAAGGACAGAGAGGGGGGGGGGGGGGGGGGGGGGGGGGGGGGTGGTGGGGGAACACTATGACTCCACAGAGTCTGTTATGACACCGCTACAGTACCTTGATACAACAGACCACAAGGCGTTAGTCTTCCCAGTTAAAGAACAATTCCACTGAGTTTACACGTCAGAGTCTGAGTCAGAGTTCACAGGTCTTGGAGACACACCGCTGCATGTGTGAAACGAGTTGGACAGAGCCAATCACAACGTTTGTTTTACAGGCCGACCGATAGTGGATTTTACAGATACCGATAGCTAGTTTGGGCCGTATTTGCCGATAACCGATTAATCGACCGATAGCATTTAGAATTCATACTGGATAAAAACAAACATGACACACAGCGCTGAACTTTATTATAAAAAAAAAAAAAAAAAATGTATTGAACCATGAAAACATGCTAAATGAAATAAATATAAATAAATATTGATGTCAATAAAAGACATTCATTCAAACTGAAACAAAAAAAAGCATGTGTTCTCCGTGCAGGGCGCAGTAACACGTGTCGAAAATAAACAACACGAGGCATCAGTGATAGTTTTTATTTTGCCTCTAGAGGAGCTGTTGTAATGCATGATGCCAGCAGAGCCTTCTCAGATCTGTGTTCTGGGTAATGAATGACAGCGCACGCTTCTCAGCCTCTCCAGCAACGGCCGCAACTAGGAAAAACTATCGGTATGGATTTTTGCCGATAACGATAGTTCCACCAATCAACTATCGGTGCCGATTAATCGGCAAAAACGATTAATCGGTCTACCTCTAGTTTGTTTACAATAACATCCCAGTAGAAGCCTCCTGCGTCCCGTACATACAGTTTAACAGCACTGAGCAAACGGTGACGAGGAACAGCTGGATATCCTCTCATCTCCTCCATCTAATATGCACGTTTGATGCTTTCATATGTCAACACTTTGACTAGCGTTAGCTTGGAGAGCTAATGTACCTGTTGGGCCACAGGCTAAAGACAATGACCCCACCCAAACTAGCAATAAACACTAAAATAAACACAGCAGAGACCACAGATAGCTCGGACCTCCGTGGTTAACTAGATATCAGAAATAAAACAAGTTGCATTTGAATCTGCAATTCAAATCAACAGCTATGTGTATCTACCAGGAAGTGATTGTTGCGTTAGTGGGACGTCGCGGTGGCTTTGTGTCTCCAGGACCCAACGGGCCCGTGGCCTCAGGTGAGCCTCGGTTGGAGCTTCAGACTACAAGTTCAAAAATGAAACTAATCTGAAGGTAGCCCGCTCCTCACCTCTGCTTGAGGCTAGTGTCTCGGGGGGCTCCACGAACCACTACTGGCATAAGACATCAGGAACTCCGACCCATCTGTCGGCGGTTGAGTTGCTTTGTGGGTAACGTAGGCGCTAGGTTTTAAACGAAGGAGAACGCGTGGAATACAAAAGACAATATCTCTGGCTCTGCTGCATTTAATTTCTTTTTTAAACGATTATTTTCTGGATGAATGGATGAGTAGTTTGCGCCCTAAAATGTCAGAAAACAGTGAAAAATGTGGATCATTGTTTTCCCAAAAAGCCCAAGACGACATCCTCAAATGTCTCGTTTTGTCCCTAACTCAAAGATATTCAAGTTTACTGTCACAGAGGAGAGAAAAAAAAACTAGAACATATTCACCTTTAACAAGCTGGAATCAGAGAAGTTTAATTGTTTTTTCATAAAAAATGACTCAAACTGATTAATGGATTATCAAAAAGTAGTTGGAGATTAATCGATTCCTCTCTGCAGCTCTAAAACTGTCCATCATGAGTCCCGCAATAGAACAGGAGTGCTTTACTAAATAGGGGGAGTGCTCTTTAAATGAATACTAAATGGTTCCCCTGTATGTCTTCAAATATTTTAAACTACATGATTAGAGACATAAATCATACAGCGGAGATCGATAGAGAGGTTGAGTCTACTTGCTTGCAGTCAGTCTCGGTGATGAATCGACGGAGGAGAAGGTACACGGGACTCGGAGGAAATCTGAGCTGCAAATGTGCGAGGAACTTTTTCTGAATATATTCCGCGCATCCAGTCGAGGCCTCTAATTTAGCACATGAGAGCGACACGAGTTGGGCTGCAGCTCGACATCTGTCGTCAGCGTCTGGAGGAAGAGTGCGTGTGTGGTCCAAGTCGATTCTATCAAGTGGTTTTGTGCAAATGCACGTTTACTGTATATACTCTACACACACACACACACACACACACACACACACACACACACAGATACAGATGCAGATACTGGAGGTGACCCGGCACACTGACAGGGTGGGACGTGACTCGATTAAGAATGGCGAGGTAAGAGTGATAAAGCACCGTCTGAATCCACCCACATCCTGTGACCCTGCAATAAGTCAAACGCCAACGACAGCCACGTATAACGCCATAAATAACGCTGGCGGATGTCAGCCCTCCCTCTGCTCAGCTTTACGCTCACCGGTTGACTAAAACGGAATACACTAAAAGTGGAAAACTTTGCTTTTCGGGGGGCGAAAACAAACAGACAGCAGACAGCAGACATAACAACTCAAGACGCTAACGGCGGCTTAATCTAAACTTTCCGTTCTCTCCATTTGCAGGCTCTCCTGGGCCAAACGCACAAACAAGTAGGGCTGCCACCTCTTTGTCGATTAGTCGACCAATCGGTCGTTTTGGTCTTAGTCGACTAAGATTCTTTTTGTCGTTTAGTCATTTTTTATGCTTATTTATGCTTAATTACTCATTTCCAAGAAACTTCTGAGCACATTTATGGTAAACACAAGATTTAAAGTGGTGCTTTTGCAGGATTAATTGTGGAGAAACTCAGTTTTACAGATGGTTAATTAACTACATTTATATTGTGCTTTTCTAGTCTTAACCACCTCTCAAAGAGCACAGCTCTGTCAATTAAATCAACTAATCGATTAGTCGACAAAATCCTATAAGTGTTAGTCGACTAAGAATTTCTTTAGTTGAGCACAGCCCTACAAACAAACACACACACACACACACACACACACACACCGAATTCTGACCTCGTACTTGTGATAATTCATGCAATCACAACCAAACACATGAACACATCATGTGGGGTTAATAGAGCAGGTGGCCACTGCAGAGCTCTCTCTATCTCTCTATCTCTCTCTCTGCACTCTTGGCTCCCGAGCCAATATTCTGGGCTCATTTGAATAAAACAAAAAAAGAAAAAAAAAATCTGCAAACATTTGCTGGACCGTCGGGGCTAATGTCCAATCTGCTGCTCTTTGACACAGTGCCACCGCGCATCTCATTTCCAATCCTGAAGCCGGCATCTCAACTCGAGAGGGGGAGAGAAAAAAGGAAAGGAAAGGAGGGAAGGGAAGGGAATGACGTGTCTTTATTTGTGTGCGAGAAGAAAACGCTTACGGGGCGACTTGTGCGACTTGTGCGCACAGAAAATGCGTCAGCAGAACGTCATCAAGGTCAAGGTGGGGAAAATAGATTTCTGGTTGCTCTTTTTTTTAAAAACAAACCGGCACAGGTGTGTGAGCGAGAGAACGCACAGACAAAAACTGAAATAACGGGTGTGGAAAATGTGTGAAATTGTACGGGAGAGTCTTGCGTTTTTTTGGGGTAAACACTCACTACAGGTACTGGCATTCTCAAAATGCTCCAGGTTAAAAAAAAAATACATCTCTATAAATATAATATATATATATATATATATATATATATATATATATATATATATATATATATATATATACACACACAGTACAGGCCAAAAGTTTGGACACACCTCATTCAATGCATTTTCTTTATTTTCATGACTATTTACATTGTAGATTCTCACTGAAGGCATCAAAACTATGAATGAACACATATGGAATTATGTACTTAACAAAAAAGTGTGAAATAACTGAAAACATGTCTTATATTTTAGATTCCTCAAAGTAGCCACCCTTTGTTTTTTTTGATAACTCTGCAAACCCTTGGTGTTCTCTCAATGAGCTTCATGAGGTAGTCACCTGAAATGGTTTTACCTTCACAGGTGTGCTTTGTCAGGATTAATTAGTGGAATTATTTCCCTTATTAATAAAAAAAAGCAAAGGGTGGCTACTTTGAAGAATCTAAAATATGTTTTCAGTTATATATATATATATATATATATATATATATATATATATATATATATATATATATATATATATATATCTCTTAGCTGATGTGTAAAAGGTCTTACAAATCTCCCAAAGTCCCCCGCACATTGAAAGTGTAACAGAGACCGAAAAAATAAATGAGGAAAAGAGCACGGAGGCAGCAAAAAACACGCTCCCATGATGATATGGCGCTTGCTTTTATGCCGAGCTCCAGTTTCCACTCAATTTCCAGCTCTTATTACAGCACCGTCCTGAAGATAGAATCTCTCTCTCCGTCTCTTCCGTCTCTTTCTCTGCTCCAAAAAAAAGGCGTGAGGAGGGCTGCATAAAATTAGCTGCTTTGACAAGGGGAACGTGTCCAGGGGCAACGCGGAGGACCTCGTTTCCAAAAGAGTCTTGATGCACTCTGCTCTACACCCCCCCCCAAAATATATCCCTGAGTAACAACACGAGATCAGATAGAGAAGGGAGAGGGGCGCGTTTAAAATAGCAGCCCCACAGACACTCTTCTGAAGATTTTAACTACCAGCGACAAAAATAAAAGATAAAAAAATACAGAGCGTAAAATTAGGAATCTCGGCGTTGACATTTTCTACACGTTTGGCTTCAACCACCCAAAATGAATATTGGAGGAAAGTGTATGTGTTGTGAATGCAGAGTTTTCTTTTAGGTTTGTGGAAGGACGTAGGTGTGGGGATGGGGCGTTTTTCAATTAAAAACATGCAATTTCACATCATTTTTGGACCGTAATTATCACAATAAATCTGTGTCTGACACGTTGGAAAAGCTAGAGCAAACGATACATGAGTACCAGTCAAAAACCTTAAAGACAAAACCTGCTCAAGAAGTCTAGAGCTGCCAAAAAATGATTAATCGCCAACTATTTTGATAATCGATTAACTGGTTTGAGTCATTTTTATAAAAGAAACCTTCTGATTCCAGCTTGTTAAATGTGAATATTGCTGTGTTGTTGAGTGCAGTCGAAAAGAAACAGAAGCGCTTGTTAAAAATGTTTAAAAAAAAAAAACATAACAGAACACAACAGAACAGGGGTTAAAGTGTCATCTCATGCCCTTCGTGCGATGAAAATGGACAGGTTCGGAGCTTTCAATGCCTCATCTACTCTCTGGTATCCCAGTCCAATTACAGCCCGTCCCGCCAAGCGCTTTCCCCTCCACGCTCTCGCGGGCTGTCACGTCCTGATATGGAAGGTCGGCGAAATATTGAAGGTCGGTCAGTCGGCGCACTTAACCTCATTTCCCCAACACTCTGCTCTGCCTCACCCAGAAGAGCCTTTTACTTGGTGTCCATTTGAAAAGCGGGCTTTTGGGTTTGACGGGAGGGGGGAGGGGGTTAAATGGGGGGTGCTACAAAGGGCTGAGAGAGGAGCTTTTTGACTGCAGTCAGTTATAATGGTTTTCAATTAACCGGGGGAGAAGACTGGGAGCTAATCTGGGGGCTAGCACAGGACAAACCAGTCGTGCAATATTCATGTACAGTACAGGCCAAAGGTTTGGACACACCTTCTCATTCAATGTATTTCTTTATTTTCATGACTATTTAAATTGTAGATTCTCACTGAAGGCATCAAAACTATGAATGAACACATATGGAATTATGTACTTAACAAAAAAGTGTGACATAACTGAAAACATGTCTTATATTTTAGATTCCTCAAAGTAGCCACCCTTTGCTTTTTTATTAAGGTAAACAATTCCACTAATTAACCCTGACAAAGCACACCTGTGAAGGTAAAACCATTTCAGGTGACTACCTCATGAAGCTCATTGAGAGAACACCAAGGGTTTGCAGAGTTATCAAAAAAAGCAAAGGGTGGCTACTTTGAAGAATCTAAAATATAAGACATGTTTTCAGTTATTTCACACTTTTTTGTTAAGTACATAATTCCATATGTGTTCATTCATAGTTTTGATGCCTTCAGTGAGAATCTACAATGTAAATAGTCATGAAAATAAAAAGGAAACGCATTGAATGAGAAGGTGTGTCCAAACTTTTGGCCTGTACTGTACACAAACTAATGAAAGCCCAGATTAACAAAATGGAAAGGGACAATGGTAGGGCTGGGCGATATGGAGGAAATCAAATATCACGATATTTATGATCAAATACCTCGATATTGATACCGCAACGATATTGTAGTGTTGACTATCGGTGCTTTCCCAAAATATTACACAATGAGATCTTTGATAAATAATCATCAGTAATGTGGATCTAATGACTAAGTGGGTAAAGGTGAATAATAGAACAGTTACAACAGTCTGATAAGGTCAGAAAATGACATCACTTTAATGTAATGCAGCCTTTAAAACCAGGAAAAGACACTTGTGCCATATTACGATATTACGATATCCAAAATCTAAGACGATATCTAGTCTCATATCACGATATCGATATAATATCGATATATTGCCCAGCTCTAGACAATGCACAAATAAACATTCAACTTGTAATACGAGAGGATATGTCTTGAGCCAGGTTCTATGCAACAATTGCTAATTTCCACCTGTAGTCCCTGGGCAGGTAGGGCAAAAAAAAGACGGAGAAAGGGAAAATGGCACACTGGGACATGGCAGGGGTGGAATGTAACTAAGTACATCTACTCCAGTACTGTACTCCAGTACCAAATGTTGAGGTACTTGTACTCTACTTGAGTCTTTCCTTTTCATGTCACTTTTTACTTCTACTCCGCTACATCTCAGAGAGAAATATTGTACTTTTTACTCCTCTACATTCATCTGTTACAGCTTTAGTTACTAGTTACTTTAGATACTCCTCTACATTCATGTTACAGCTTTAGTTACTACTTATTTTAGTTACTCCTCTACATTCATCTGTTCCAGCTTTAGTTACTAGTTACTTTAGTTCCTCCGCTACATTCATCTGTTCCAGCTTTAGTTACTAGTTACTTTAGTTACTAGTTACTTTAGTTACTCCACTACATTCATCTGTTCCAGCTTTAGTTACTAGTTACTTTAGTTACTCCCCTACATTCATCTGTTCCAGCTTTGGTTACTAGTTACTTTTGTTACTCCACTACATTCATCTGTTCAGGCTTTAGTTACTAGTTACTTTAGTTACTCCCCTACATTCATCTGTTCCAGCTTTAGTTACTAGTTACTTTAGTTACTCCACTACATTCATCTGGTACAGCTTTAGTTACTAGTTACTTTAGTTACTCCACTACATTCATCTGGTACAGCTTTAGTAATGGATGTGATGATGAGACCACTAAACACACAACTTTTACTTGTGTATTCTTACAGTGTGGTTTTAGAACTTTTTACTGCAGTAAAAAAGGATCTGAATACTTCTTCCAGTGCTGGGAAACGGCATCAGGCAGAGGAGAGATAATGAAAGAGTAGAAAGGCGATGATGACAGAACGGAATCAAGGAGAAAGAAATGAAGAAATGAAGGGGGGGTCAACAGGACACCGGGAAGACCTTGAACAAAAAAGGAAATGGGATCATGAGATAAAGAGGGAGAAGAAAGAGCGAGAGGAGGTGCCACTCCTCCAAAGAGATTAAGCACCATCTGCATTTTGCCTTTTCATCAGCCTTTGCCGTAATCATTCCTCCAGTGCCCCCCCCCACCACCCAAAAAATCTCAAAATGACACCAATCCGAATGAGTGATCTTGACAAATTGGGCTCCTTGAGAAAAAGAGGGTGCTCTTTTCTCCGGCAGAGGAGAGGGGGGAGGCTGCAGACTGTGGGGAGTCTGCAGCAGGACAAAGATATGACTGTAATTGGCTGCTACACTCTCCTTCCCCTAATCTCCAACCACAGAAAGTGGCGACTGGGAGGAAGGAATGGAGGGAGGGAGGGGAGAGAAGAATAAAATGGGACAGCGAGCACGAACAGAACGGCACAGAGGAAAAAAAAAAAAAATAATTCTCCGCAACCACAAAATTCCAATACATTTTATGTACATGCATCGGAACAATACGAGAAATTCATCCCTAATCCTCGGTAGGTCACAAAGGATTTAAAAAGACTTCAAAGCTAGATTAATGAGCGGCCGGACATACCAATTCCACACTGGGTAACTTCTTACCGAGCATTAACATTGTATGTCAAACAAGGAGCTAATCGTGGTATTAGTTTGAAAATATCCGTTGACCTTTTGTAGAGGTCTCAGAATTAATTTTATGCTCCACAGATATCTAATTTTATGCTTTTACGGACTTACACATTCGCAGAATAATGGAAACGTCCGGATATTTTTTTCTTCACTTAGGAGAGCACTGAGCCTGGCGTGCTGAAAAATGTTCTGTGTTAACAGCCCGCGTGGGTTTGTTTTCATGGTCAGTACATAAGATGCTCGTGCACAACACTAAAAGTTCTGTTTCTGCCACTGACAGACTCAGATTATTATTCTAAGTGACTGACAACATTAGGAAAGGATCCCTACAGAGATAGACCTTTTATTAAAGAGTAAGATCCCTTTTTAAACATAAATAAAATAGGTAAAATTTCTATCGCTAAAGCCACCAGACTCCATGTACATAATCAGTGATTTCATCATCGTAAAACAAACTTCATTCAAAGTGGACAGAAACTAAATAAAACTGTCAAAAGCCGTCTTGGTTCATCTTTCCACTGTTCCAACAATCACCACTCTGGTTTGGTTGAAATAAACCCTTAATTCACCCATTTACATGTGGAGATATGCTGGCTCTATACACGCTAAAAGTCCTGATTATTTACATGGAGTCTGGTGGAGATATGCTGGCTCTATACACGCTAAAAGTCCTGATTATTTACATGGAGTCTGGTGGAGATATGTTGGCTCTATACACGCTAAAAGTCCTGATTATTTACATGGAGTCTGGTGGAGATATGCTGGCTCTATACACGCTAAAAGTCCTGATTATTTACATGGAGTCTGGTGGAGATATGCTGGCTCTATACACGCTAAAAGTCCTGATTATTTACATGGAGTCTGGTGGAGATATGCTGTCTCTATACACGCTAAAAGTCCTGATTATTTACATGGAGTCTGGTGGAGTTTGGTGATGGTGATTTCGGGGATGTTTCATGTTCAACTAAAAGGATCTTACTCTTTAACTAAAAGGTCTATCTCTGTAGGGATCCATCCCATAATGTTGTCACACACTTAGAATAATAATCTGAGTCTGTCAGCGGAAAAAACTGAACTTTTAGTGGATGCTGACTGACGCTGAACATCTGTCCTGTAGGGTTACACAGCAGCTCGGTTCACGGCTGCTGTTACAGTGATGGCGTTCTCGTACTGGACGTATTTTCAACGATTTTTCACATCAGTCACTTACACACAACAACATGAGAAAATAAAGAGTCCAGATTGAAAAAAAAAAAACCTGAAGTTACCCTTTAAGGAAAATTTCTTGTTTCAAGGAGGCAGGGAGACTAATGAATTCACAGTTCACCCCCCCCAAATATACCTGCTTCAACTTTCAGAAATGAAATGTGAGAAATGGGCCAATTTACAGCTAAAGGCTGTTTCTCCCTAAGAGGCACCGGCATAAAACTGGAGTACAGAGGATATGCAGAGGAAGATGTGGAGAGATGAGGGGCTTGAGATTAGAAGGAGAGATAAAAAGAGAAGAAAAAGATGTGAGACAGGGAAGCAAGACATTGGCACTAATACGAGTGTCATCTCTAAGGGGAAGACAGAAGTGCTGAATTGCATTTCTGGCCTTTAACTCCTCTTACATGCACAAAGAGACTTCTGGAGCTGGAAGAGCGAGCGGGCTCTTGATCTTCCCAATCAGCCGCCATGACAAGAGCTGCTCAGATATGCAACAAGCTGAAAACAAAAGAGGAACGTCAGCATGAAGAAGTTCGCTGCACTCGGAGAAGTTTGAAAGGTAGAAGGATGAGAAGTTGGAAGAAGCGGGCGGAACAAAAAGGCAGTGGAAGTTAGGGGCGACAGAAACGAATATGAGAGGTCCTCTGCCATCTGTTCCACACTGCAGCTCAAACCATTTCCTAAATGGTAGCACCAGAGCTCGGTTACGATATCTCATCACAACGCTCTCATCGTTCGGCTTTAGAACAAAAGCGTGATGTAATTTAAGTTCAACTAGTGTTTTGAGTGTGAATTAGAGTTGTCAAAAGTGTCCCGAAAATGATGCACAATTGAAGGAAAATATGCTGTAACGTCGTTAAATATCGCGAGAACAATACTTCTTGCAATAAATAAACAGATTTATTTAAGTCTTCTCAGTCCTGCTGCTTTCAGTATTCAGCTAACGTACAACTAAGTGCTTGTTGAATTTCGAACAAATGAAAGGAAATCATTTCCAACTTTCTTTTATTGAACAAACTTTTGGTCATTATGTCCATAAGAGGGCAAACCAAAACAGAAGACATATCTACTTGAGTAGGTACATTTATTCCAACACAAAAATGTCTTTTTAAAAAGGTCCCATGGCATGAAAATGTCACTTTTTGAGGTTTTTTAACATTAATATGAGTTCCCCCCCCCAGCCTGCCTATGGTCCCCCAGTGGCTAGAAATGGTGATAGGTGTATTAGGGGACCACTAAGGTCTATATAAAAGAGACTTCAGATACAGTATTAGGGGACCACTAAGGACTATATAAAAGAGACTTCAGATACAGTATTAGGGGACCACTAAGGTCTATATAAAAGATACTTCAGATACAGTATTAGGGGACCACTAAGGTCTATATAAAAGAGACTTCAGATACAGTATTAGGGGACCACTAAGGACTATATAAAAGAGACTTCAGATACAGTATTAGGGGACCACTAAGGTCTATATAAAAGAGACTTCAGATACAGTATTAGGGGACCACTAAGGTCTATATAAAAGAGACTTCAGATACAGTATTAGGGGACCACTAAGGTCTATATAAAAGAGACTTCAGATACAGTATTAGGGGACCACTAAGGACTATATAAAAGAGACTTCAGATACAGTATTAGGGGACCACTAAGGTCTATATAAAAGAGACTTCAGATACAGTATTAGGGGACCACTAAGGTCTATATAAAAGAGACTTCAGATACAGTATTAGGGGACCACTAAGGTCTATATAAAAGCATCCAAAGAGCACCGTGTCATGGGACCTTTAAAAGATCTACATACCTACACGTTACAAAATAACCTATTGTTGCCTACAGAACGTGGAGGTTTTAACTGTCTGAAGACACGTGTAGGAACAAGGTCATGCTTTTCTGTTAACACCTACTGTAGTCTCGATCAACGGAAGCACATTTGCAGGATAAACCCTGAAATCCGGCGAGAGAAATCCCTTCGCTATGGGAAACGACGACAACCTTCGAGCTACGCGCTGAAAACCCAGAATGCATCTGTGGCATAGAAAGACCTTTACTCCATAGCGCTGCGGAGATAGAGCTGGCGACACGAGGCGAGACACCTACAGGACCTTCGACGGACACAGTGACAGTTTGACTAAATACGGAGACAAAAGCTTCCTGATTGCTCTGACATCACATCTGTTAACTCTTTTCAGCCCAGCGTTGAGGAGGAGGAGACCAGGAGGTGAAGGAGGAAGAGGATGGGGTACCCCCACAAACCTCCCACCACCACCACCACCACTCCTTTCCTCATGGGACCAGTTCTCTTTTCATTTGATAGGAACTGGAAAACCACCATCTGTAATTAGATTACACACAGATAGACGAAATGAGAACAAAAAAACGCTTAGGCAATTAGCCCAAACCATATTCTAATCAGGTTTCAGAACTCCCCTCCCCCCGCCCCCCTTATTCCTCTCTCAACAACCTCCGATCTGAATCCTCTCACAGAAATCCCCCTGGGGACGCACCATCACAAGAGCCAAGAGGAGACGGGCACTCAAACGAGATCATTTGACGCTAATTTCCCCAACAGGAAAGCACTTAAAGACTCTGATTGAGACAACTAAACACGTGCATCTCTAGCTGATTCAAAAAAAAAAAAATCCGGAAATAACCAAATGTGCACTGGATGAAAAGTAGAAAAACATCTTTCGGTCTCGTGTTGTTGTGTGTACGTTTCCCCCCGTGCCGGGGCGACAGTTTCCGTCAGCGCAGGAAACGAGGACAGGGGGGATTAAATGAGTCGAAGGGGGGACAAGTGGCTGTGATAACAGTCAAAGAGGTGTCTTGAAGGAGTGTCGCCAGCCACGATCGCGTCTCCATTATCTGTCAGCCTGCCAGTCCGCCTGTCTGTTTGCCACGCAGCGCTCGGAAGATTGACAAACTGCATTCCCAAAAAGAGGGGAACGCATGTCACACAAAGTACACACTGAACGGCAATTCTGCTTTTGTTCATTTGTAAAAAAAAAAAAAGTTTTTTCCATCTGTTTCTAATTAAGACTCCTGTAGTAGAAAAATAAAGAATTCCAAAAAAAAAAATATTTTATCGAAGCTGTCTCTCGCAGACACTCATCAGACTGACAGCTCAATCACGCAGCCGTTACGTTCGTCTTCTCATTCGGATTGGAAATCCATTTCAAAGTGTCACGTCAAGTTTGATTTTCCAGAACAAAAGCGCATGAACAAAAAAAGATTCCACTGAAAGAAGAAGAGCAAGAGATTACATGTCTAACTGTTATCGCCACATTTTTACTCCAACGTGAAGATATTCTAAGTGCTTTCCTCCGGAATCTACTATTACTCCATACGTACTGTATAACTGCTACGGGGTGTCACTCATCTCCAAATCTACGATTCAATTTTGGATTTACATTTTTGGATTTTTAACAGTGATGGCAATGTCCCAATAGCAGAAGGGTACTACAACAACAGTTTGAGATTCGCAGAAACGCCGTTTGTTTAATCCTCATGTTGTCCTGTTTTTGTTTAGAAAATATGGGATGTCCGTCCTTCCAGAAAAATGCTGGAGTTTTTTTGAATTGAATTGAAAAAACTTTATTAATCCCGATAGGGAAACTGGTTTGCCACCAACCATACAGCAATCGAACACAATACACAACTAACAGACAAATAAACAAACAAATAATTCTGGACTAGTAGACCAATAGACCCTAATAAGGAGACACAATTTCACACAAGAATAATATCCAACGGTTAACAGTGTTGGTTAAAATATCTAACCGCAGCGGGAACAAAAGACCTTCTCATGCGCTCACTAGAGCACCGAGGCATTACCAATCGCTCACTGAAAGAGCTTCGGAGTCCTTTGAACAGTGGGTGTAATGGATGGCCTTCAAAAAGCAGGACAATTTTTTGTTTTGAACTAATCCTCTTCTCTACAGTAACCTCCAGTACATCCTGGTTAAGACCAATAACTGAACCAGCTCTCTTGATTAACTTGTTTATCCTATTTTTGTCCTCAACAGATATACTGCCTCCCCAGCACAGTACAGCATAAAAAAGAACACTAGCCAAAATCCCTTGATAAAAAACATTTAAGAGCTTTGTGCTGATGTTGAATGATCTAAGTTTTCTCAAAAAGAACAATCTCGACTGTGATTGTTGCGGGGAAAAAAATCCTTGATTATGCGGCACGTTTTCTTAAAAAATGTGATTGAATATGTGGGATATTTATGCAATTTTATGCGATGAAATTGCGGGAACTTGCAAATACTGCGGTTTGATGAAAAAGAGAAAAAAAAAAAGTAATTTTTTTTGTTGAAAATATGGGATGTCGAAATAAGCGCGAAAAAAAAAAAAAAAAAAAAATACGACAAAACATTGGGAAAAGCAACAAAGACAATGTAACAAAAACCTTGCCAAAAACACCAGGAGAAAATGACAAAAACTGAGAAAATGTCAGAAAAAAGCGATATTAATTTTGAAATAAGTGACCAAAACGTTGAAAGAAAAACAACACAAAAAGACTTTAAAAAAGCAGATAGGGACAACGAAAGGGTTTCTTTTCATGTTTGACGGGAAGACAACATAAGGGTTAACAAGGTGCACATGAACGCACCATGGAGTCCCTTAGGAGCGCACATGCTTTCCCTCCGTTGTTTGTTCCCGTAACTCACTTTTGGGGGGGGAAGGCAAAATGTTGCCTTCAGGGACGCAGGAGGATTTTATAGTCTTGCTGTTTCTCCGTTATCTCCGACTCCGTCAGTGGCCGTGGTGTCTGGAAAATGTGAGCTGTGTGATAATTTGCTGCTGCAACACCGTTATTTTTTTTTTTTTTTTTATTTCATCAACTGCAGAATCACAGCAACAGGCATAAGCAGACTTATTGAATTAGATTTTTAACACAGTGCCAAATAGACACACTTCAAAACACCAACTGGCAGAGAAAACACGCGGCATTGTCAACAGATTTGGATCGAACAGGATTTTACCAGATCCAAATTGTTCCTTTGGGAAGACGGGCACATTGGCAGATGAGGGAGGGCTGCTTTCATTCCTAAACACCTGCTCATTCTCTACTTCAGACCACTAAACACAGCCAGCACGGAGCTTTTCCTCCTCTCCAACAAACAATCCTGGTCTGCCATTTCACTGGGAGTGCTAGCACAGCCAAGCCGTCTCCCCTGAGTGTACGCAAGCATGTGTGTGTGTGTGTGTGTGTGTGCGAGACAGAAGAGCCACCATCGCAGCAGGCTGCACCTGCTCCGCCTCAGGCCCTACTCCGTTGGCTCCGAACACTGCAGAGATGGAGGAGCGAGGAGAACGGAGTGATAGAAAGCTCGGGGAAACAGGATCTACTGACGTAAATGTCAACAGCTCAGCTCAAACCAACCAAAGTGCATTTGGAGGGGCCTGATATCAATTCATACGAGTTTCAAACTGAGAGCCGTTGAGCTCGTGTGCACTGCAGCACTATAAATAATACAACGTCCCAGTTGTCTGGAAGAAAATTAAAAATAAAGTCCTTCCAGGTGAGTAAGTTTGTGTGCAAGTTCAGCTGTGCAGCGTCACACCGACCTGCTGAAGGCAGTAGGGCTGCATGATATGAGGAAAATATGTTGATTGCGATTACTTTGACCGATATTGCGATTGCGATTTGATTCACAATAGTGGAGGGAATGATCATTTTTCTATCATTATTCTCATTTTCATTGAAAAAGATCAAGATTTAAAACATAAAATGATTATAGTGTGATTTTTGCGAGGATCTGTACCAAACAAAGATGTTTTTCTGTAGTCTGTACAAGAGGATTTGTAGGCCGGCACATCTCTGCAGCACCACAATACTTAACTCAGAATGGTTTGACACATATTTTGCCTTTAACACATACTGCGATTTGGATATTACGATAGTCCATATTGCGATTTCGATAAAATTGCAAGCTTAGCTTAGCTCTCTGGGGGGTGTCTGCAGGCGGTCAGAGCCTGATGGACACATGCAGCGGTGTCCACTGACAGACCCAGGCGTGGAGAATTCCACATGTCCAAATGCCAGCCGGTCCGGCTACGCTACAACAATGTCCCCAGAGCAGCGTTGGAAAGCTGTGGACTGCCCAGCAGCAACAAACGAGAAGCCTCCAGTGTCTGTAAAGTATAATATATATCCGTTCGTTATAACACAAGGCCGAGCAGTTTGAGTCAGCACCCGAGCTGTACCTGCAGCTTCCTACTGACCTAATTGGGCAGCTGAACTACACTGTCCTGTCACAGATGCTTTTGCAGCAAAGTGCCGGCAAATACTACTGCAGCGGTCGCAGCCTTCTCTGCAACTGAAAAAGTCAACATTGTTTATTGGAAGTACTCAAAGAAAGGCAAATATCTTTTGTTCTTTTTACTAGGGCTGCTCCCTGCTAGTCGATTAGTCGACTAATCGGTCATTTTGGTCTTAGTCAACTTAGATCTCTTTAGTCCATTAGTCATGTTTGATGCTTTTTTTTCACGCTGAATGGTTTATTTCCAAGAAACGTACGAGCACATCTCCGGTAAACACAAGAATTAAAGTGGTGCTTTTAGCACGACTCTTTGCGGAGAAACTCAGATTTACAGATCTGTCGATTAAGTCAACTAATCGATTAGTCAGTACGATTGAATGAGTGTTAGTCGACTAAGAATTTCTTCAATCGAACACAGCCCTACTTTTTCTATTGCTTTATTATTGCCTTTATTGTCTGCTATGCATTGCTTTTATTTAATGCTTTTAGTTAACAGTCCCCATACATTATACATCCTCCGACATCTTTAACCTAACTCTGATACCTGTTATTCTTTTCTCTGTTTTTTTCCGATTTCATGGGTTTCGATTAGTTTAAACTTGTTTCTATTCAAATCTTGTTATATGTCCACCACATCTATGTATATACAGTACAGGCCAAAAGTGTGGACACACCTTCTCATTCAATGCATTTCCTTTTTATTTTCATGACTATTTACATTGTAGATTCTCACTGAAGGCATCAAAACTATGAATGAACACATATGGAATTATGTAGTTAACAAAAAAGTGTGAAATAACTGAAAACATGTCTTATATTTTAGATTCCTCAAAGTAGCCACCCTTTGCTTTTTTATTAATAAGGGAAATAATTCCACTAATTAACCCTGATAAAGCACACCTGTGAAGGTAAAACCATTTCAGGTGACTACCTCATGAAGCTCATTGAGAGAACACCAAGGGTTTGCTGAGTTATCAAAAAAAGCAAAGGGTGGCTACTTTGAAGAATCTAAAATATAAGACATGTTTTCAGTTATTTCACACTTTTTTGTTAAGTACATAATTCCATATGTGTTCATTCATAGTTTTGATGCCTTCAGTGAGAATCTACAATGTAAATAGTCATGAAAATAAAAGAAAACGCATTTGAATGAGAAGGTGTGTCCAAACTTTTGGCCTGTACTCTGTGTATCTATGTGTGTGTTTAATGCTTTTATCCATATGTTTTCATATTTGTGAAACACTTTGGTGCAAAACGTGTTTGCTTTTAACCCTTGTGTTGTCCTCGGGTCAAATTAGACCTGTTTTCAAAGTTTTTAATATCAGAAATATGGGTTTCTTACAACCAAAGTGCCCAAAAATAACATGGATGCATGCATGTACGTTGTATGGAACCCATATAACAATCATCGCAGGTACAATTAATGATTACTTTCATTGAATTTTGGGTGTTTTATTCAATTTTATAGCATTTTAATTTTTTTTTTTTTAATTTAAATGGTTTCTATTAGTCAAACAAATGCATACTTTCTGCTTTTTTTAACAAAAGAATTAGGTATAATGTCATTTAAATTAGGTTTAATGACCATGAATTTAAAAAAAAAAAAAAAGCATGAGAAAAGTGACTCAAACGTGTGTGAAGTGTCAAAAAAAGCTGCGTGTCAATCACTGATCACACGCATTCATTCTCCCTTGTGGGGGGAGGGGCTTAAGAGACCATTTTGGGCTTTAGCGGAAAGGGGGTGGAGGGACTGAGAAGTTGTCGATGTTCACATTCTTTGGCTAAGTCCTGGATCTTCCCAATCCTACCTACGGCACCTTTAAAGTGCTATGAAAATGACATAAACTTGAACATTTTGAGCTATTGTTTGGCGACTGTTTGTTGGAGCCGACTGCATCACACCGCTGGGATTAACAAAGTGTCTGAATCTGAATCACAACACCAACTCCCAAATGTAAACTGGGAGCGTAATTTCACACCTGAAGCGTTACACCAACTGTTGTGTGCCAAGTTACAGTCTTTTGTTCCAACGAGTGATTACGTATCATTTATATTTTTTTTTACAGCCCTCATTGAAGCAGCTGGACCGAGTGCATTAACCAGCTTTTATAGCAGAAGACAGAGAAGCATTCATAGCACTAAACATGTTCAGTTCAGTGCGATGTCATCATGCAGAACACCCAGACAGGTGGCGAAGGTGGGAAACACATTTGACATGGCAATAAAGGCAGCCATTAGTTAAAATAATGGAACGTCACACCACCGCAGACATTGTGTAGTGTCTGGCCGGCCCTCGTACGGTATATTTAAACAGCTCAGAAGCCTCTGAGGCTTGAGATTTCACAGTGGTAACCGGAGCGCTCTCCAGACTGCTGAGCAATACGTGCTCTAATGTGACCTCTGACCCCAGTCCCAGGAATATAGATCAGAAAGAGAGGGCCGGAGGAGGGGAATAACACTCTGCGAGAGAGAGAGAGAGAAGCAGAAGCTACAGTTTTCCAGCAGTCTCTGATGGATGGTAACGTTACACAGTTTCCATCAATCACGTCCGATCGGACACCGGGATATCGCTCACTTGTCAAGACGAGCCATTTTCCAAGACACTTCCAGACAAACACACACACAAAAAAGGGCATTCTAAAATGCACACGGTATGTGAAGATACACAAGTTGGCACATATATTCAGGGACACACAAACAGTTCTTTCTTTCTGCACGGCTCGTTTAAAGGGAAGGTGGCAAAGCAATTTGGCGGTGCTGAGAGGGTGGTGGGTGGGGGGGGACGCATTGAGGTTCAAGTCACATCCACGCGTGTGGGCTGCAGGGAGCGGAACAAACAACCAAAAGCCTTTTTAGGTTTTAAGACGCAGACAACCGCGAGAACACGCGCAACAATAGGTTACAGTGACTGCAGCATCCCTCTTTCATTCCTTCAACCAGGTTCTAGAAAAGGTCGGCTCATATCCACTAACCTGTTTGAGTTTAGTTTATTTATAAAAGGGTACAGCGCAAATTAATAAAACACATGATTTCCCAGGGGTTAAAAAAGCCAGAATTAACCAAAAGGCTATTTTTCATCTGTAGTCCCCTGCCTTCGATATTAAAAAAGGCTTTTTAAAATACAAAGAAACCTCTAAATATCCAATTCTTTCATGTTTAAAAGCAGTTAGCAGAAGTTTCTCCTTCTTTTCTTTCGGTCGTGCATCTCTACCGCAGCGCTGCAAACTGTCGGCTGGTTGGTTTGTGTACAGTAACCATAGCAACGCACAGTAGCTGACCATAAGCCGTAAAACAGGCGAGAGGCTGTAAACTGTCACAAACTGCAGTAAAAACCCGGATTGGGACGCAGATTATTGGATACATGTCCAAAGAATGCTTCTAAAAACCTGAATAATACCAGAATATACCACACGTATTAAAGGTCCAATGTGTGGGCATTTCTCCCGTCTAGCGTTGAGATCATATATCACAATCAACTCTCTCTCTCGCCACGCATTGGTATTACAGCTACGGTAGCCTTCACGCTTCAAAAAGCCGCTCTCTTGCTCTTTTTAATCTCCTTTTACTTTACGAAGAAGAAGAAGACTCCTGTTCCTAAAATTTGGATTTTGAATACGTGTGGTCCTCCATGTTTCCTTCTTCAAACTTGCCACCGGGGGCCGGGAAGCTACGATACCCGTTAGCAGCATTAGCAGCAGCTGTGAGTTTATCATGTGACAGAGAAAACGTGAAATCTGGAGCAGTATGTCCTGTATGTCCCTCACCAGCTAACGGATTTCTAGATGGAGCATGAATATGGAGCATCTACCCCAGTTCATGAAACTTAAAATGTAAAATTTCAAGCCAATAGGAATACTTGGAATTGATGGTGGAGGTAAATATTCATGAAAAAGGACAAGTTGGTGAATGGGCAACACAGATTTTTATAATGAACTCAACAACTAAACACGTTACACACTGGACCTTAAAAAATAAAATGCTATATTCAGAAAAAGGCCTTATTCTGAATATCCAAACGGAATAAGCTGTTTACATGACCCGTATCAAATTCAGGATAATAGCTGAATATTAGTGTGCATGTAAACGTACTTAATGTTGGGGTCAACACAGAGGGGGCAGAAAGACACAGCATTATACTGTAAGGAGCTACAGCTCTATTAGACTGCAAAACCCCTAGTTAAATATATATAAAATCTATGAGGCATGAGATCATTTGAGATAGGGAAGCATGGTGGTGGGGGTGGGGGGGGTTGTTCTGTAGTCCTCATTACTGAATCTCTCTCAGCGTGCCTGTCACTCACCACCTGTCTGTCTGCCTCGTTAAGGGCGCTGGAACCATGAATCTCCCTCAGGAGACGAGCCCACGAGTGGATGGGAGCACTCGTGGCCCACATATCTTAGCAACTATAAACATATGCCTGACATAAGTATCCCAGCATAAGCCTCGTATAAATAAATCCAAACTTACGAGAGGGAAACGGCAGCCGAACCCGAGCCCCTGAGAGACGGAGGAAGAAAAGGCTCAGTGGGTCGTGCTCGGCACCATTTTGCCTTCCTTCCTGCAGGCTTTTTTTTTTTTTTTTTTTTTTTTACACCCGGCAGTAAAATCCTTTCTCAGCTACCCTCACTGCATTCAGCGTGGCAGGGAAAGTTAGTGGGGGGTAGGGCCAGAAGAGCCAGAGTGACGATGAGGGGAACCAAAACAATCTGCTCTGGGCTTGCTTGTTTCTGTGACCCCCTGGAGAAGCACTCAGCTGAGGCCATGTGTGTGTGTGTGTGTGTGTGTGTGTGTCTGCTACACTGTGTGACTACGAAAACACAGCACAGCGAGTCCTTTTTTTCTGAAGGGGAGAGAGAGGGGCTCTGACTAATCTCATTTGTTTCCCTCTTGCACTATGTGGCTTTTTATACAAGTGGGCAGTGGTCATGGAGATTCAGGGGTTAATTGACTCCGTTTTTTTCACGGTCAATAGCCATCAATAATCTACTCAAAGAACCAGACGCTGACCACTCGGGGTGGCCGGACCAGGCCGTCAATCACACAGGGACTGGAATGTCTGGTCCTGGCTACGCAAAGCCTACAGCTAAGCCACGCACACACACTCCTGGAAAATTGAGCCTTCAAAGACGGGCTTATGAGTCCCATCTCTGACAAAAGAAGAGATGGAATTAGTGGGATTTAAGGGCGTCAGCGTGAGGCACGGTGGCATTAGCGCTGCTCTTCACACGTCTCCATCCGGGCTGGAATCACAGGCCCTCTTTGGGAACACACTTGGCGGCAAACGTCTGTCACAACACACAGAGACAGCTGCAGGGGCCTGGAGACTGAGCTGGAACTGGTCCAGTGTGGAGTTTGCGAAGGAATGTAGGGACTGGGGTTTTTTTGGCAGCTGGACTCTGATACATGTTGTGAAACAGAGAAAAGAATGCATGTTTTTCAGGGCCATATGCTAAAAGGGGACAGCCCGTATTCAAAATATGTTTTAGCCAGCTTCACGTCTGAAACATGTCACCGCATTTACACGCACACTATTAATCGGAATAAGACGATATTCCGAGTTTGATACGGGTCATGTAAACAGCATATGCCGTTTGGATATTCTGAACAAGGCCTTTTGTTCGAATATAGCATTTTCTGAAGACGTGGGATATTCCAGTAATCTCGCCCGTTTACGGATTACGGTCAGCTACTGTACGTTGCCATGGTTACTGTACACAGACCAACCAGCCGACAGTTTGCAGCGCTGCGGTAGAGATGCACGGCCGAAAGAAAAGAAGGAGAAACACCGCTGCTTTTAAACATTATGAAAGAGTTAGACATCAACAGGTTTGTGGATATGAGGCGACCTTTTCTAGAAGCTGGTTGAAGGAATGAAAGAGGGACGCTGGAACATTAGTGGAATATTTACTTTCAAAAGCCATGTTAGCAGCTTAGTCAGAATATTGTCTTTTTCAGAATAAGGGCAAAAAAACGGAACATTAAGCCCATGTAAACGTAGCCATTGACAGCCCTTATACAAAACATGTTTTAGCCATCTTATGTCTGAAACACTGGCTCTCAGCATATACAAGACTGAGTACATAATACCGAAGCTTAACCAATGAAACGAATGAAAAGAATAGAGCTTAAGTCCTGCAGAGGACTGTTCCACCTCACAGAACAAGGAAATGTGTTCCTATTGATGTGGTCCATCAAGTCAGGTCCGCTTTATTCCCGGCGGAGGCACCCCAGAGGCAGGCACCTCCTTGAGCCCTGAGCGCAGCTGACCACACCCCTGGAACAATGACCTCAATAAACTCAAACATGGCTCCATTTGCTCCAACAGAAGCACTGGGGGTAAAGGAAAGCAGCAAACCAGAAATGAGTGCTCTGAGGCTTGGAGGGAAAACATTACAAATGGGCCGCTGTAGACATAAATCAATCTTTGCATTTTACCACTTGCTATCCAAAAATCCATCTCCGTACTCACAGGTCCCAGGAATGAGGATTAATGAGTGCGGGATGGCCCAGTCGCCATCGTCTCCATTGTTTTGACAGTGGACTCCCAAAGGGTGCCTAACAGGGAGTGTACCTGCAGCTTGTGCCTAGTGCAGACTAGAGATGTTCCCCGATACCGCCTAAAACGCTGTTATCGGTATCGGGAAGTACTGGAGTTTATGCACTGATCTGATACCACCTAATAAAGCCCTGAAGAAAATCTACGTTAAAGTAGTTTTATACTCTTTTCCCGTTATAACTGACTGTAAAAATAAATAAAGTTCTGTGGCATTCATTGTTTGTGTTTGTTCATGTTGCACAAAGAGTTTAACCTGAGCCAGACAGACAACAGAGATAGAAATATCCCATCCATACAGGGAGAGGAATATACAGCTGTTATACATCATATCACATTCATACAGGAATAGTAGTATACAGCTGTTATATATCAAATCACATTCATACAGGGATAGCAGTATACAGCTGTTATACATCACATCACATTCATACAGGGATAGTAGTATACAGCTGTTATACATCATATCACATCCATACA
Source organism: Perca flavescens (assembly GCF_004354835.1). Classification (NCBI taxonomy): domain Eukaryota; kingdom Metazoa; phylum Chordata; class Actinopteri; order Perciformes; family Percidae; genus Perca; species Perca flavescens. Next base: position 37,443,270 of record NC_041335.1, read on the forward strand.
GGGATAGTAGTATACAGCTGTTATATATTATGTCACATCCATACAGAGATAGTAGTATACAGCTGTTATACATCATATCACATCCATACAGGGATAGTAGTATACAGCTGTTATATATCATGTCACATCTATACAGGGATAGTAGTATACAGCTGTTAAAACAAATATATGACACATTGGTATCGGATCGGTACTCGGTATCGGCCGATACGCAAGTTCAGGTATCAGAATCGGTATCGGGAAGCAATAAAAATGGTATCGGGCCATCTCTAGTGCAGACCACAGCGTCAGTGAGACTATGTAACAACGGCTTTGGGTTCCAGGAGGCTCTTCTTTCTGTCCTCCATCTCTGTCCGGCACTCCCAGCGGGAGGCGGTGGCCTGGGGATTAACAGAGCGAGTAAAGCACATACATTTCAGCTGTATTGCTGAGTCGCTGTTCCCCCTTACGCAACCCCCCCCAACCCCTCTCTCTTCACGCCCCATGAGGATGGGCCGCATCCCGTTCCACTCGGCACGCTGGGCCGTAAATACTGCGCAGCATCAGGAACAGCAGGTGCTATCACTCCCTATCATTAATTATCCCATGCTGCATCACTCTGGGGCCTCTCACTAAACTCCAAATCTCCTGCACCATCTCATTCCAGTTGGTCGGTGTTTGAGAAAATGGGAAGCCAGGCTAAAGTCCAACCAATTCCCATTTTCTCTCACTTTCTCTATTTTGACAATCAATGAATAGGTTTGAGTCATTTTTTATGAAAAAAAAGTATTAAACTTCTCTGATTCCAGCTTGTTAAATGTGAATATTGTTCTAGTTTCTTCTCTCCTCTGGGACAGGAAACTGATCTTTGAGTTGGGGACAAAAACGAGACATTTGAGGAAGTCATCTTGGGCTGAACACTGATCCACACTTTTCACCGTTTTCTGACATTTTTTAAACCAAGCAACTAATTGGTTAATCGAGAAAACAGCTGACAGATTAATCCACAATGTAATTAATCCTTAGTTGCAGCCCTACTTTCTCGAATTCCAACCATCCCAAAATTCTGTTAATGTCTACAGCTCTAAAGCGATTCTTCTCTTAAAGGGATACGCCACCGTTTGTTAAAATAGTTCTTATCACGGTCTCCCCTGGCTGTAGATACAGTAGGTGGGCCAACGCATTTTTTGTTAGGTTGGTTTTTTGTCTTTTGTTGGCTCACTTTTACTCACAACATGCTAACCGGCAACATAGGATTCCATTCACTACGCTAAGCTAACTAGCGGTGGCTCTGTCGGTGTTGCCCCGGACTAAAACGATCTACAGCTAGGGGAGACCCCACCTATCTACAGCTAGAGGAGACCCCACCTATCTACAGCTAGGGGAGACCCCACCTATCTACAGCTAGAGGAGACCCCACCTATCTACAGCTAGGGGAGACCCCACCTATCTACAGCTAGGGGAGACCCCACCTATCTACAGCTAAGGGAGACCCCACCTATCTACAGCTAGAGGAGACCCCACCTATCTACAGCTAGGGGAGACCCCACCTATCTACAGCTAGGGGAGACCCCACCTATCTACAGCTAGAGGAGACCCCACCTATCTACAGCTAAGGGGAGACCCCACCTATCTACAGCTAGAGGAGACCCCACCTATCTACAGCTAGGGGAGACCCCACCTATCTACAGCTAAGGGAGACCCCACCTATCTACAGCTAGAGGAGACCCCACCTATCTACAGCTAGAGGAGACCCCACCTATCTACAGCTAGGGGAGACCCCACCTATCTACAGCTAGAGGAGACCCCACCTATCTACAGCTAGAGGAGACCTCACCTATCTACAGCTAGAGGAGACCCCACCTATCTACAGCTAGGGGAGACCCCACCTATCTACAGCTAGAGGAGACCCCACCTATCTACAGCTAGAGGAGACCTCACCTATCTACAGCTAGGGGAGACCCCACCTATCTACAGCTAGAGGAGACCCCACCTATCTACAGCTAGGGGAGACCCCACCTATCTACAGCTAAGGGAGACCCCACCTATCTACAGCTAGGGGAGACCCCACCTATCTACAGCTAAGGGAGACCCCACCTATCTACAGCTAAGGGAGACCCCACCTATCTACAGCTAGGGGAGACCGTGATAAGCCCTATTTCAACAAACGGTGGCGTATCCCTTTAAATATCCATTTATCTCCTTATTTCCTACAATCCTACAGTCCAGTCCTGATTCATTTTGCTCCCTGATGTGTCTCAATCTTTGTCCAGCGCTCCCGAGAGACTCCTCCCCCCCCCCCCCGCTGACAGCCTCGCTGATTTTCTTCTCTACTCGGATGTGTCTTCTGGTGCTTGTCTTCCCATTCTGACGGGTTTTCCCCCCTGCTGTAAATGTATTCCAAAAACTGCTGTGCTGCTGCCAGCCAGGAGACGTCACAGGGACTGATGGAGCGCTGGAGGGAGAGATAGCCCTTTGCCCCCCCCCCCCCCCCCCCGCCGGAGAGCTCATAAATAATACCGAATCAAAGAGGAAGAGCAGCATGAGAAAGTCCCCGAGGTGAGTTTGAATGAACACGGTCAAAAGATGTGAGAGCGCGCGGCCTGCTGCTGATGGTTAAAGTCCGAGCTCCCAGAGAGCCTGGCCCACAGGCCCACGAGCAGGGCATCGGGTCGCTCTCAGGTGAGGAGGCCTCACTGTCAACCGTGTGGAAACCCACAGAAACATCTGGCGCGACCACAATAAAACAAACGGTGGCTTCCTCCCGACCTGGTCACGCAGCCGCAGGGCAAAACGTGAACTCGAAACGCAGAGTCGGACTGCGTAAAATGACACCGGCCCACATATTAACAGGTTGTGAGCAAGAAAATTGGTCTGACGATGATGATGACTTAAAAACACATCTGGCAGCAAAAGAAAAGAAGAAGCATGGGATGTCTTTCAGCGGCTGTACAAGACATTTATGGGGAAGGACAAACCAGATGTGTCTGATATAGACACAGAAACCTGCCAAGCCACTGGAGTCCATAACTCATTTCCAAACCACCTTGGACTAGAGATGTTCCGATATATTATAGAGTGTGGTCTAGACCTACTCTATCTGTAAAGTGTCTTGAGATAACTCTTGTTATTACTTGATACTATAAATTAAATTGAAATTGAATGTGCACTGCACACACTTAAACACAGATTTTCACACATACACAAACACACGTGTGTGTGTTTTAAACCATCTGTCCCACAGGTTCTTCATTCTCTGAATGCAACCGGGTGGCTTTCATTCCTCTCAGTGCACTTTAGGCACGCTGCCATCTCTTACCTGACTCAATGAGTTGGCTTTCCTTAGGACAGGTGCTGTCCACTTATTTTTAATGCTCACCTCCCTCTAATACAACCCGACCACAGACAACTGCAGTGGGCCACTGCCGCACGCCCTCCCCTAGCCCACTTATGCTTTCCGGCACAGCATGGGTCTGGTGTCAGCATTCCTGAGCCTCACAAACACACACGAGTGTGTCTTTCCTTTAAAAAGGAAAAGGGCTACATGTGCATTGCTGCACTTGGCTTGCAACAAAAGATAGCTCTTTAGAAAACACTGATTATCTTCGGACGGACTGATATCTAACCTTCATCAGAAAGCCAAGGCAAACATTAGTCACACGTCTCACCTTACACACTGTGTAATAGACTTTGTTTCTGAATCTCAGGCGTTCAGAGCTACGCCACCGAAATCACTAGGGCTGTCTTCAACTAAAGAAATTCTTAGTCGATTTTTTTTATTATCAGCTGACCAATTGCTGCAGCTCTGACTCGTAAGATTTTGTCGACTAATTGCATGATTTTTTGTGGAGAAACTCCGTTTCTACAGATCTGTTGAATCAAATAATGCAACGCTCCACTTTAAATCCTGTGGTTAACAGAAACGAGCTCATACGTTTCTTCGATATAAGTCATTCGGCACTAAAAAGGATTAAATTAAATGACTACTGGACTAAAGAAATCTTAGTCGACTTAGACCAAAACGACCGATTAGTCGGCCGATTGACTCAGAGGAGGAAGCTCTTAAACTCACAGTATGAAAAGACTTTACTCATTCTCTCTTTCCAGAACAGATGAGCTATCTTCGGGCAACATTAAGGGGATAGCTCTCTGTTCTCTTCAACATCGCAGATTGGGAGTTTTGACTCGTTAGGGTAATCCGTTAGGAAGAGGCGGACAGGACACTCAGCCTGAATCAATTTGATTCCCATCGAGCTACGAGCGGAGTGAAGAGACAGATTGAAAAGCGGATAAACAAGAAGCCAGAGCGGGGGAAATTCAAGGATCTTTTGTGACATCATTGTGCGTGCACTTTTCAAAAGAGAACATTGCATTCTACACAAAAAAAACTCTGTATTATGTGGAGCACAATAGCTGTTTTCATTCCAGTGATCTGCCGGCTATGTTCAATATCTCAGTCGGAGGACATCATGGGCAATAAACCAGAGGCCACATGACACACCAATATTTCACTATTATTATATATGACAATACTCCGTATTTCATACGGGTCATGTAAACAGCTTATTCTGTCTGGATATTCAGAATAAGGTCTTTTTCGGTATATAGCATTTTCAGATTAAGACGTGTGGTATATATTATTCTGGTTTTAGAAACATTCTTTGGACATGTGTACAGCGCATTCGGAGTATGTGTCTCAATCAGGGTTTTTACTGCAGTTTGTGACAGTTTACGACCTCTCGCCTGTTTACGGCTTACAGTCAGCTACTGTGCGTTGCTATGGTTGCTGTACACATATCAACCAGCCAACAGTTTGCAGGGCTGCAGACCCGATAAGAAGTAATCTATGTAAACGGGAACAGCTTAGTCGGAATATCGGGCAAAAAACTGAATATTATGTGCATGTAAACATAGTCAATGTCTCTCACACACTCTGGCTAGTCCACACAACATTCCTGGATGGGAAAGGAACGTGCTCTGGTTCACTATCGTCTTGGGCGGCGCTGAGCTCCGCACGGAGCCACGGTGCCTCTGCAAAATAGCCTCTGGAAGGAACTTGTTTTGGTGGAACATGTGTACGTTCAAAAGTAGTTTTAGTCGTGCCACAGAAAACTTGGACTAGTCTAGCTAGCTGTCTGGATTTACCCTGCAGAGATCTGAGGAGCAGTTAACCATAGTCCTCACAAATACACCGGAGGTTAGAACGCCAACACAGAGACAGAGGAAGGAGACGGACATTCGGCTGAAAAGAGGGACATCCGGTGGAATTTCCAGCGGCAACGGAGCAATCCCGCAAGTGGAACGTTGTGGATATAGACTAGATAGCAAGCAAAGTATCTATGTTCACGGCTTGATTTCGTACGCTTTGCATCCAACATGACCAACAGGTTAATGAATGGACATCCCAGAGGACAGAGGGACAGTTCCCTCTTTGATGAGTGTGGTGTGTGCTCCCCTTTGTGACAATCTGGGATGAAAAAGAGAATCGCCACATGAAGGACAGCGTTCCTTTTAGGATTTAGTTTTAAGCTCCATCACATCCTTGAAGGCTTTCAGTTGTCACGGGGGGGGTGGTGGTGGTGGTGGTGGTGGGGGGGGGAGTCTGCTGGATGATTCTGGCAGATACGGCGCACAGCTGTAGAAATCATTAGTGCGTGTTTGTGTCCTCGCAGTTTTTTTTTTTTATTTTCTCTTGTTGATAAATCCGTCCCCTCAGGATGAGATGATCCACGTTAATGACACTTAAGTTGGGACAAACAAACAGAAATTAATTTCGGGGGAGATGGCGAGTGACTTGGATCGTAAACGCTGGAGAGAGTTTCAGAAGGAGTTCTGGAAACTGGTAGCCGGTGCTCTTCGTACTGGGGATTAGAGCTGCAGATATGAATCCATAACTATTAAATCAATCGGCCACTATTTTGATAATCGATCAATCCCAATCCCATGCAATTTCACATCATTTTGGACCATTCTTATCACTATATCTGAAAAGAGTGTAGAGCTACAAAGATGAATCGATGGCTTGTCAGCTATTAATCGCCAACTATTTAGAGTCTGATTAATCCAGTTATTTTTTATGAAAAAGTCAAAAAACTCTGATTCCAGCTTGTTAAATGTGAATATTGTTCTAGTGTCTTCTCTCCTCTGGGACAGGAAACTGAATATCTTTGAGTTGGGGACAAAACGAGACATTTGAGGACGTCATCTTGGGCTTTTTGGGACATTTTAGAGACCAAACATCTAATCGATGTTGCCCTAACGTTGATGATGATCATCATCATGTCTTAGCTGGGAAGGCTGAAATATCTGAAGGAAATCAAACCTGCCAATGTTTATGCTGCTATGCTAAGTCTTTTGGGGAAAAAAGAAAAAAGAATTTCAATATTTAGCAGCTCATCCTTTCATTTCTCCACACCAGCGGAAAGCCCACTTCTGCAAAAGGAAGGCTGCTTCTTGTCAGACAAGCGCCCCCTGCTGGTAAAAATCCAGAACATAGGCATTTCAGCTCTTTTTTTTTTTTTTTTTTTTTTTTTTTTTTATATAGACCCCAGATGATTTTCAGATATTTTCCATGTTGTAATACTCCAAGGCTACGAAAAAATGGGGCAATAAGAGAATGCATGCAGAACAAACGTGTCTCAGAAAGAGAGAGAGAGTGTGTGTGTGTGTGTGTGTCTGTGCTACTGGTGGAAACAAGAAACCAACTCCCACATTATCGTCCTTTCACAGAATCCTCTAAAAGATGGAGGTGCACTTCCAGTGCGACTTTCAGGCGCAAATGGTGTTTCAGTCCTACATTTCATTTTGACAAAAAAAAAAAAAGGTCGTTGTCCACTCAGAATGGTTACCAAGGCTGCTTTAGTGCCCACAGCTCCAGGTTCTCTCTCTCCACTGAGAAAACACCAATCAGCCTTGTCTACATGAGTCCAGATCAAGCATGGTGGGCCTGTCTGATGTTGTCAAGAGTATAGTCAAGAGTAGATTAACATAGCGACACATGTTGTACCCCCTGGGTGAGCACTATACTGGCACGCAGGACTACGTGCAGGTCCTGTACACAGCGCTATGCACAACAGCTGATCCCTCTCACGGTCATTTAAACGGAGAGGAGAGAGAAAAATGTAGAAAAGAGCGAGACAGGTCGGGTTGGAAAAGGGAGGGGGGGGATAGAAACTTGCTCCTCGTCCTAAAGTACTCTTTGGTAAGAGTTCAGCACGGTGCTGGTCTAGTTAGTACCGTCTACACATGCAGCTCCTTTCATTTGTAGTAAAGGAATAGAAGGAGCAGCGATGTGTGACCGAGCGCCCCACCGTCTTTTCCAACTTGTGCTCTCTCTCTCGCTCTCCTCCACACAGAAAACGTTCATTTATCGCCATAATTGGAAGAAGAAGAAAAATCAGCCAGACTCACCTTCTTCCGGGGCTGCCATTTCATCATATTTGTAAACCAAGAATGGACAGCATTAAGATATTACGCGAGAATGGAATGTCGATTCAAAGAAATCCCGAGCGCAAGTCATGCTGCCTCCCGACTTCCCTCAGTGTTGCAGCGGCGGGTTTTCTCCCAGAAGCGATGCATGATGGTGATGGTGATGTGCGAGGCTCAGCTTTGCGGCAATTTTTTTTTGGGGGGGGGGGGGTGGGGGGGTAGTAGTGGTGGTGGTGGTGGGAGAGACAGCACAGTCAACACAAATCCTACATTAGATCCACAGTTGAGCTCGGAGAATAAAACCACAGAGTGTCGAGTGACAGTGTGTAGGGGCTGGGGGTGAGGGGGGGGGGGTGGTGGGGGAGAGATTCCTGTGCGTAAATCCAAAGTCCGTTATGAACCCACTCAGCTGCTCTCGGCACGCAGGGATCTCCGCCTCCAGGTCCAATCCGGACTGTGATGTTTCAAAATAATTCTTAAACTTTTTTTTTTTTTCTCCTCCAAACGAAGCCGTCCGTGTTAAGTAGGCACCGTTAGTCCAGCGTGACGCGGGCAGACTGGCTCCTCTTCGATCCGGAGGAAACGACGGGGAGACGGAATGTGCGTGCCCAAAACGCAGAAATATTCATGTCAGTGGTCAAATCCGGTCGAAAAGCACTTTTTTTCTTGGAAGTATTGGTGGAGAAACAGTCCAACAGAGCCCGGCGGAGACAGCGCGACAAGCAGGGAGATTACTTTCAGGGAGAGGAGGAGGAGGAGGAGGAGGAGGAGGGAACAACCACCAAAAAAAATAGAAAAAATAAAAATCCCAGGAATTTCTGCGAGGAGCTGGAAGGATATCCTGATTCCAGCAACAGCAACAAACTGGACTCCGGCTCTCGGATGACTTCCTTCCCTGCGCTCCTGCAGCCTCGCAGACTCGGAGCAGGCAGAAGGGAAGGCAGCAGGGTCATAGCGCCGGGACGCACGCACAGCGCGCTTTTTACACTTTTACGCACAGAGCTGACGCAGCCGCGCAGACGGGAGGCAGGCGGTGGCTCCGTGCAAGGGCGTAGGTTTGGTTTCAACATGGGGTCTGAGGATCCTACCCCGGATAATGAGAGTGTTAAACACTTAATTTTCTGCATTCTAGTGCATTTTATGCAACAATTTGTGGTGCAAATGTCTTTATTTATGTAAAGGAAATTATTATTATCCTGTATTACACATGAAAGGACCTATAGACAAGGGCATAGGTGGGGGGTGACACAGTATAAGTGGGGAGTCTAGGGGTCCTACCCTAGAACATTTTGAGTGCCAAATATTTCATTTATGCAACAAGTTGTGCCTTTTCTACATCCAATTTTGGTGCAAATGTCTTTATTTAAGGAAAAGGAAATTATTATTCTCCTGTATTGTTCAAAGCTTTCTGCAAATTACAAACATCAGGAGGTTTTATTTTTTAGAGGTGTTGAGATTATTCAGATAATCGATGCATCGAATCGTGGACATGGACGATGCTGCATCGATAATTGGCCGGTTCATAATCGATTATTTCTGTTTACAATTTAATTTAACATAGGCCTAACAACATTTCTGTTTACATATTCTGGTATGTTTTGCACATTCAGGAAGTGCCATGTGCTCAGTGCTGTATAGTTTTATGTATCCAAGTCATTTAGTATTAGAGCACTGCAGAATGTTTGGTTTTTGAAGCTTGAAAAGCTATGAATTAAATATCCTACCTAATCGAATCGGGAGATCAGTGAAGATCCACACCTCCTAGTTTTTTGTTTTTTTTTAGGAATCATGGCCAACAACAAATGTTGAAGAATGAGACCTTGTTAAAGCCAGAATCTCCGAAGTTTAAATCGACATAAAAGACATTTAAAATCACTTCTATGTTTTTCACGGTTGAATGAATGTATAATCAATGTGAGCATCAAACTAACAGACTAATGGTCTAATGGTAGTTGGTCCCCGGTGGACTTCTTTAGCAGGTTTTGTCTTTAAAGGTGCCCAATCACAGAAGCTGGTCAGTCTGACATCATACTGCCTCATTACTATTCATGAGCTCGCCCAGTTGGGCTCGGTTAAGGATGCTGATAGCCAGGCTCTCATTGGCTAGCTGTTAGCCAATCAGATTCAAACAGCTTAGCTTGTTGAATATTAATGAGATCTGGCAGAAATCGAGCTGAGTCTTCCTGCAGGCTTTCTATATGATGCTAGAATGGCTTGAAACAAGGTAACCAAGGCATTTCTTCCACAACAACAGAGTCCATGGTAGAACTTCAGACATCACCACAAAGTCATGAAATACGTGTGGCAGGGCACCTTTAAGCATTTTGAGTGTTATTTATTTATTATCTGCTCTAGCTTTTCCAGCGTTTTAGACACAGGTATGGAAATAATAATGGTCCAAAATTATGTGAAATTGCATTATTTTTTTTTAATTTTCTTAATGGAGGCCCCCCTAAACCTCCCGCCAAATGCGTGCACCTACTGTAAGTTTTCTACAAACCTAGGGGAAAACACTGTACGTATTCAACGCATTCTCATGAACGGGTTCGTATGATATCGTACGGAAATGTATGCGCATCCATTCACATGATATCCTAGGAAATTAGGCGACCGACTGCTGATTGTGATGCTACAGAGCTCCGTGAGGCTGCCGGTCGTAGCAGCGGCTTTTGCTAGTCGATTTTTAGCCGACAAAATGTTACAGGTAGCCTGATACAGGGCTCCGCGAGAGCGGTGGTTGATAGTTGAGTTGTGAGCGTCATGCAGCGGCGACAGTTAAAGTGCCAATATTATGAAAAAAATCACTTTTTCTGGGATTTGGGGTGTTCTTTTGTGTCTCTGGTGCTTCCACACGCAGACAAACTTTGAAAAAAATCCATCCATGCTGTTCTGAGTGAGATACGGTTTCTGAATGTATCCTGCCTTCAGTCTCCGGATGAGCTGGTCAAAATCTGCACGGCTTAGGCTTGGTGCCTAATCTTAACTTCCGTCGCGGCAAAACGCTTACATTTTGTGGACTAAATATAGCCGTAATGTCTGCCAAAACGACCGGAGGCTCGCGGTGTTATGTACCCGGCTCAAAGTCCCCTATTCTCTGGTAACTGAACCACCAACTACCGCTGATACGACGGAGGTCCGTAGCCGGCGCAGCGAAGTTCTGTATAGCGGCTTCAACAACTAGCAACTGCCGCACGCTATCATGGAGCTCGTAGCCAGCCGGCGGTCTTCTAATTTCGTAGGATCTCATACGTTTTGGTGTGCACACATTTTCGTAGGCTATCATACTGACCTGTTCATGAGAATGCGTTGAACCAGAATATTCATCAGTGGATATGTAGTCTGGATCAACAGAAGTACTGCTCTCTGTGTGTTGCCGTTGTCAAAATCCTTTCACAACAAACAACGTTGGAGCTAGCGAGCTACACGCTGAAAATGTCAAATTTTGAAGAAGATGTGGACGGTGCTACAAGTCAGGCATGCTGTGTTTTTTCCAGGAATGATTGTAAAGATTTATAAAGAATATGTTTAGGGCATTTCCTCTCTAACTGGGAGGTTTTTGGGACCGATTGGTGGAGATTGCTGTGGACGAAGTACACACGGAGATACACTGGTAAGAGCCAATGAGGTTTAACCATGTATCAGCTCATTTAAATAGCTCACGGTACTGGATTGTGTCAACAGTTAACTTCATGTAATGTTGGATGTGGCGTTTTCTTTTGCGGGGTCCAAATGTTCTACCAGAACAAGTTCCTTCCCGAGACTATTTAGCAGAGCCACCGTCGCTGCATCTGGAGCTTAGCGCCGCCCAAGACGCTTGTGATTGGTTTAAAGAAATGCAAACAACCCAATCCCAGAATGCATCTGTAGTGTAGCAAGACCTTTACTCCACAGCGCTGTGGAGCTAGCGCTGGCAATACGAGACTGGATATGCGAAAACATTAATACATCATTGTTTATTCACGAGGAATTATCTCAAAGTAAAAGAAAACGGAGACAAAGAAACGGTCGATATTGAAGCAATGTGAAGTCAGCTTTAGAAACAAGCGTGTGATTTAAATTGGTTTAGGTAATGGACTCTATGGAGCTGTGAGGGGGGGGGTCAATAAGGTGCTGTCTCTGCGGGGTCAACTGGGTCTGCAGGGCACAAAAGGGTCACTCTGATAACAAAAGACAAGTAGGAGGAGGGGGACACACTGGCATATGGCCTCATGGACAAACGCCTGCTGTGCACAGGGAGTCCATGAGACACTTGGAATCTCCACATGGGTGAACATGAACAAAATGCTCGACACTTCCTCCGCAACCACAGCTGGCACACGAGCAGAATGACACTGTGGTCAGGCATTGTGCAAACTATCGCTGCTGACATCTGTAGTCAAAGTGGAGGGTTTGTGTGTGCTTATGTGTTACAGTATCTAGATGTTGATAATGGATTACAATGCATCAATTTAATTCCTAGATGCGAGCTAATGAATAATAATAATTTATACTTTATTTATCCCGCAAGGGAATTTACAATGTTTTCACTCTGTTGTTAGAATCCACACTACACACATGCATGATCTACTACCCTTTTTTATTCAACCTGGACCCTATTTTCTGTGACTGATGGGAACATTAATCTTTGACATTGGTGCAGTAAGTTAAGCGCGAAACCGTCTACAATGTAAGTCAATAGAGCAATTGTTTACCTTCAAGAAAGTGCTTGTTTTGCCGCTGACAGGCTCAGATTATTATTCTAAGTTTCTAACAACATTATGGAAAGGATTTCTAAGGAGGTCGACCTTTCTGTTAGAGAGTAAGATCCTTTTTTAAAACATAAAAACAGCCGCAAAATTGCGTTCGGTAAACCCACCAGACTCCATGTAAATAATCAGTGATTTTAGTCTTGTAAAACACACTTCATTCAAAGTTGACATAAACAAAATAAAACTATGAAAAGCCATTTTGGATCGTCTTCCCACTTTTTCCAACCATTGCAATTCTAGTTTTGGTTGAAATAAACACACAGTTTACTGATTTACTGATGTGAACATATGTTGGCGTTTTTTTTAAATGGAGTCTGGTGGGTTTAGATCTAACGACTTCAGAGCTGTTTCTGGTTAAACAGAAAGGTCTCGAACAGGTTTTAAAGGTCTATCTCTGTAGGGATCCTTTCCATAATGTTGTAAGACACTTAGAATAATAATCTGAGTCTGTCAACAGCAAAACAAGGACTTTTGTGAAGGTAAATACACGCTGGACAATTGTCCTATTAACTTACATTGTAGCTTGTTTTGCCGCTGCCGACTACAGCAATCTCTCTTAATACTGGACCAATGTCAAAGATTGTTGTTCCCATCAGTCACTTAGACACATGGTAACATAGGGTCCAGGTTGAAAAAAACAGTAGCTACTCTTTAACTTCTTCCGGGACATGAACTCCGCTCCCCAGCTTGAAAGCCCTGTGTTTTAGGAGCCAAACATCCCCCATTTTCGTAGCTATGTGTACGAAGGATTTATGAGAACAGCCTGTCCAGCTAGAGACCGACGTCTGTCTCCTAAGCTACTGTTCACCCCGCTCACACACAGACATTGAAGTCCCACCATCTAAAACAGGTTTTACTCAAGCGATTGTTTCATAAAAGCCATGTTTGATGATCAATCAAAGGCCACTTCAGTCTGTTCTGCAGTGAAGCCTGTCATCTGGCATCTCCATACAGCAGCAGGCTCCCTGTGCGTGCCTCTGCTTTCCCAATCAGAGCCGCACAGGAAATCAGACTCCAGCCTTCACAGGGAAACTCTTTCATTTTCCATAACTTGGAGCTGTTTAAAAGTTTGCACTTCCTACTCTTGTTTTTCCCCAATCATGTCTCCCCTGTATGTTGCGATCAGGGGCTGGCTTCATAAAGACAGGTTAGCGTGGTCTTTTACTCTGAATCAGACGGCTGTACAAAAATAAAGACGGAGTCATGTTGAATGTAAAAAGCTCGTCACCCTACCGCAGGCTGTTTCCAGTGTCACAGTGAGCTGTCTTATAACTGACAAAAAAAGAAAAGCATGGCTCATTTTGTGGTTTGCTAACAATACTCTTGACTGAGCAATGTGAAGGGAAATGGTTTTTTTTGTTTTTTTTTTAAGAGGTGTAGCAACCCTTCAGGAATGCTACTGCCAGGGCCGGCCTTAGACTTTTGGGCAGGATTTTTTGGGCTTTCCGTCCTCAGAGCCAGAACTAAACATGGAGAAGCAGCGTTCAGTTTTTATGCTCCGCATATCGCGACCATCTCTCAGAAAACCGCAGGTTTGCTGCAACTCTCAGTTCTTTTAAATCAAGACTGAAGACCTTTTTGACGCTTAGGAAATGTTTAGAAGTTCAGTTTTATTTTGTTATTGTCTTGTGTTCATTAAAACATCTTTTCTAGGCCCCCCAGTGACCAGCAACTGCTTATATCACTTAGTGGGTAGGTAGGGCCGTCTCTGGCTCCTGCCATATTAACTTAATTACAAAATGTTTCCAGTAAAATGTCCTTGTAACCGTTACATTTTTCCACAAGCCACATATTTTCTGCTGGAAGGAACACATAGGGCCCTATCTTGCACCCTGCGCAGCACAAAGGCCGACCCAAGTATCTTTGCTACTTTAAGACCGACCAAGTTGTCAATTTCTCGTCCAGCGCCCGCCGGTTTGATAACGGAGATGCTAATGACGGACGGCGAGCTTGAGCGCAGTCTGTTTCTGTCAGAGAAACACTGCGAGCTGCTACAGTTTGCTAGCCTGACGTGGTCCTACTCAGATTCTAGTCAGAATGTGAGTCTGAAACCGCTCCATTGGGCTGTGATTATGGGGCGTGTTCCAACCGAACCAGAAAAAAAATGCCTCTGCATTCATTGGATAGACCTCCAACCAATCAGAGCAACGGAACTCAACACTGTGTATCGTCTCCATAGCAACCACCCTTTGCACAATGCATTCGCGTGCATTCGTTCTAACTTCCGACTTTTAGACTTTTTTGAAGCTGGATATATCATTTGTTTCTTGTAAATATAAATGTGGATAACGTTAGTGATAGCGACATGCTCGCTACCATCGCATTTCTAGAGATGGATCGGCAAAAACACGTTTTATATCTCTGATTCACGGCTTTGTTCTAGCGCCGGCGATCCCTCTCTTCAGTCTCTCTCCACCATATAACACTCTCTTTCTTCAGTCTCTCTCTTGCTTTCGGGCAGTTGTTGAGGCTCCTCCGCTGAGGATTTTAAAATGAATGCGCTGTCGATATCTTCTGTAATAGACGCGATGGTGGAATCTACACATCTCAACAAATTCAACCCAAGCGTTCTTTGGTGACGTGATTGATTCGGTTACTGTTGAGCATCTGTCCGACAATCTGATTGGTCCGAACAGATCCTGTTCGGGCAATAACTGCTTCTCAACGGAGCGACTCCAGACCGAACTTCCCGACCTCGAATTTTGTGGGCGCGGCTAAGTTTGGCTGGCATCCAGGCTAACAGTTTGCATCTTCTGCCGCGTCGCAGGTTGCAAAGCACAGCTCAGACTCAGGAGTACACATAGTTGGGGCGGTTCCAGGCCGGGTCCCGTTCTCACCACAAACCAGTGGTGTAGTCTATGTGATACGCAGGTATACGCAGTATACCCACTAAGAAAGCTCCAGGATTTCCATATACCCACTTAAAAATGCCCAATGACACGCAACAACATACTTTCCATCATATTTTTGATACATTTAGAATTGTCATCTGTGTTTTTTTCACAGGTATTTCCACTGTAAATTGGTGCATTAAATTGTATCCAAATACAGGAAATGAAGTCATTGATGCTTAAAACTTCCCTGGGGGAAGACACCCAGACCCCTAACTATGATATGACCACCCCTCCCCCAAAGGCAGATTCTGGCCAATATACAGTACAGTACACCCACTACAATAACTTAGACTACACCACTGCCACAAACGAACCGCTCAAGAGTTCGTATGAAAGCGTACAGAGATCACCTCTTTAAGGAGGTCTCGTTTCACTTTTGGTGCGCATCAGAGTGCAATGCTGCATTCACGCCTGCCCACACGGACCACACCAAGGGGGGAAACCAACTATGGTGCCATTCAACAGACCTAAATGAGGCAGCTGTTGATTTTGTCGACTAATTGGTGAGTTGATTTAATTGACAGATCTGTAAAAATGAATTGCCTGAATGAAAAAAATAAATTACTGTTTGTGTAGTGTTCAATGTTGTTATCTGTCTTGTTAGTCTTTATTCCCCATTGACGTTCCACAAAAATCTTGTATTTTTGCATTTTCGATGCGTTTTGAGGTGAATTTTCAGGGTGAGACACGGGGGAGAGGGACGGAGGGAGGGGAAGCACTTCAAGTGAATCATGCGCTTATGCTGGTTGAGATTAGCCTGGCTCCGCCTGCCTACGTACTTGAATGAAATGTACGAGAGTCTGGTACAGGACCAGGCTAGGTTGAGATTGCTGTTATAGCCTTGTTTCACTCAGGGGAAAAAAATGTCAAAAATACAACAAAGTTTGCTTAACTTGTTCAAATACGCTGGCCAGTCGGATCCCAAACAACGAGCAAGAATGTGGAGACATTACATTTCGTACCCATGCAATGCATGCACTCTCCGGGACCTCCCACTTTTCAAATGAAGCACAAGCCGATACCGCAGGCCGACTGATCAACTAAAAGCAGGCAGCCCTAGTATCCTCACGTCCTTGCGTATTGCTGTGTACACATGTCTGTGCATGTGTCATTGGGGTTCACATCTCTGTGCTCTCCCTGTGGGATTTATTGCCTCTAAACTCCAGCCTTGCTAATTAAAAGGTGGCTGTTTAATCGAACAGGGCAGGGGGACAGATAGCGCCGCGACACTCCCATGTTGTGACTTAGGAGCGAACGTCTGTGTGGAAATAAATCACCCTCAGACATTCAGGAGAGCTTTTGGAGCGTTGCTCCTCTGTGGGGGTTTAAAGACCTTTTCCAAACAGCCTCTGTTACTGTGTCCTGCACTTTGAGCACCATGTGGAATAAACAGGCAGGCAGACGGACACATCCTGGCAAATGACCTTCACCGGTTCCTCAGAGCTGTGTGATTTCTGACCGTCTTGTGTAAGTCTTAAACGGAGCTGATTTGCTATAGACCAATTTGGAGTGGACGTCCCAGTTAGGTCACTGCAATTGCGCACGCGTTGTGGTGGCAGAAGAACAGCCGAAACAATGGTTTATCACGGTACACCCAAGGTTTTTCATGGACGACTTTCTTATAATACATCCATGGGGATAGCTGGCTAGTTTCTGAGCTAGCTTGATTATTCCACCATGTTTTAATGCTACGTTGGGTACAGAAAATGAGCCAAACAGCCGACTGGTGAACACCAGCAGTGCTGGCTCCACAGACAGATAAGCTAGCTAGCTAACTAGCCAGCCCTAACGTTAGCTTACTATGGGCCCTATTTTAACGATCTAAGCGCGTGAAGCCCCTGGCGCAGGTGTGTTTAGGCCGTGTCCAAATCCACTTTTGCTAGTTTGACAGCGGAAAAAAGGGTTCAAAAGGGTTGTACTTAGTGTCTTCATTAATCAGAGGTGTGTTTTTGGCGTAACATGCAATAAACCAATCAGAGATCATCTCCCATTCCCTTTAAAAGCCAGGCGCGTTTGGACCTTGGAGCATTGCTGTTATGGAGGATTTGCACCGTAATATTTTTGTTTGTAATCTTCTGCATGTTCGTCCCTGTGTGTGTAACAAGCATAGTGTGTGTCCCTGTGTGTAACAAGCATAGTGTGTGTCCCTGTGTGTGTAACAAGCATAGTGTGCGCGCTGTGCACAAGCCTAGGAGCATTTTACTAATGCTCTGTTAAAATAACAATGAAATGCTGCGTTATTGACTTTAGACCAGGTTTTTGTTGGTCAGTGGTGAGATCACTTCCCACTGCCTCAAGATAGCAATACGCCCAGAATGCACCTGAACACACCTCCCTGCAAGACCAGCACGCCCAGAATGCACCTGAACACACCTCCCTGCAAGACCAGCACGCCCATGGGCCACAGATAGTCGCAGGTGCATTTGCAGTTTAAACAACGTGGGCGCTGGACGGAAAACTGACTACTGCGTCGGTCTTAAACTAGCAAAGACATTTTCCTCTGGTTTTGTGCTGGGTTGCGCCGGGTGCAAGATAGGACCCTTAGTCTACTAAGAATTTCTTTAGTCGAGGACAGCCCTTGAGAATATGAACACAGGTCTCAGTTCTCCATGCAAAAAAATTAAGCAATGAACAAAGAAAAATATTACAAAAACCATCACCGAAATGCACAATTCATTAAGGGTCTTTAAACACTAATTTATTACATTTACCACAACAGGGGAATCTAGAACTCACAGTGTTTGACCGATTGCTTCCACTGTAAGACATGGCAGCTGGATAAATCGGTTTTGAAATGCTTAACAACATTATAATAATAAAAGTGTTGAACAGCGATGACACCCACCCACTCTGTTGTGCCATACATCACTGAAAACAAATCACTCCTTCACCTCTTTACAGTGCTCTATTCTTAGATGATGTATCAGAATATAGCCTGCTTGGTGGATCATGTGAGGTGGCTGTGCACGATGGTGTGTGCGTGGGTGCGTGTGTGTGTGAGTACATGCATGCATGTGTCTTAGTTGGAGCTTGGTGTTGATTAAATGTCTGGAGCCTGAGGGGGGATAATGAGAGCCTCTAATTAATGAGCCTGTGCATATCTCAGAGTCACAGGGCCCCTATCTGCAGCGAACAACTGCGCACACACACACACACACACACACACACACACACACACACACACACACACACACACACACACACACACACACACACACACACACACTGCACCGTAGGGATCTTTCACTGCACAGCATTTTCTCCAGGGACGCCCAGCTGGGAGTGCGTCACTCTGGCTGCTGTCCCTGATAAGTGTCCTCTAATAGGGATGGATGGGGGGTTAGGGGGCCCCGCTATGAGAAGGTCACACGCACTGACCACCCAACGTGCCCCCAAGCAAAGGCTGATGTCACGGGCCCTGAAAACCATTTCAAATCGTATTTGTTGGCTGGGTCCGGTCCACAGGGAGCATCGGGAGGGGTCCATCTCCAGAGGAGACTCTCAGTCCCAGCAGGCCAGAGAGTCAGGTCAGCATCAAGACTCACTACGCACTTAAATTAACACTTCAAACTGTGTGAGGATTTGGTCAAGACTGTAAAAATAATGGACGTAGGATGGCCTGCTGTTTTTTTTAAAGATTTTTTTTGGGGGGAGCATTTGTCGGCCTCTATTTCTACAGGACAGCTGAAGACATGAAAGGGGAGAGAACGACATGCAGCAAAGAGCTTTCCCCTTTATTATAGTGACAGTGGATAGACATGAAAAGGGGGGAGAGAGATGGGGGATGACATGCAGCAAAGGGCCACAGGTCGGATTTGAACCCGGACCGCTGCAAAGGACTCAGCCAACATGGGGCGCACGGTCTTACTGGGCGAGCTAGAGGCCGCCCCAAGAGTTTGCTTTTTGGCCGTTGCCATCTTGTGTTTTTTGGAGCCAGAAGTGACCATATTTGGACAAAGAGGGTGGAGCTGTGGAGCAAGACACGGCCAAGCCAGCGTTGTTCATGGTTGCAATGGGGCTGCACTAAGCTAAACGCTAAAGAGGGACATTTTCAACCCCTCTGAACAGAGTCATCCAGCAGTTTTCAACAAAAAAAGATGACGACAGCCGAAATGCCAAACTCGAGGCTTCAAAACAGCAGTCCAGAAACCAATGGGTGACGTCAAAAACGGGGGGATACATCATGATTGACAGCTGGCATTGATGCGCGTCTGTGGGCTAAACAAGTATTAATGGTACACGATAAAGGAGGGGTAATACCCAGGGATTTCCCCCGAATCCAGGATTTGGCTTCTGATTCGGCTGAATGTTGGGCTTTTTGACGGAGTTCTGGTTTCTGCCGAACCTTAGAATTATTGTCCACCGAACCGAACCCTACGCATGCACTCGGGGCGCTATGCTCGGCGCAGTAATGACGGCGCCGTTGGTTACAGGAAGGTGTTTACGTAGGTGGAGCGTTCAATGCAGCAGGCTGTGAGGAAGTGGACATGGAACTGGTGAGCAGAAAAAGTTGTTGTTTGGCAGAACTTTCAGTCAAAAGAAGGCCATTCAAGTCCAGCTACATGTTCAATCTGTTCAATACTGATTGGTCTGGTGGTGGCGAGGACCCTAAACTATACACAACATGGCCGCTGTTACAACATTTGGTATGAGTATGTTATGGTATGTATGTACTGGTACGCTCTTTACTCATCATATCTGGTTACAGGTGGTAACTGTGTATACCATTGTCTGTACCACTACCCTTTCATGAATCATGGGCCCCCACCTATAAGCTTTCCTAGCTTCCTTGGGGGACCCATTCACTCTACCCAATTGATATTGTACCCCAACTGTATTATTGTAACGTTTGAAGTGGTATTGTGAATAAACTCAAACTTAAACATCCGAAAGAATACGAGTTGTGCATGAAGGAATCTCCAGACAGCAGCCAGAATGCAGCAACTTCAGGTACGGCAAAGGAAAAACAGTCCCTGTTTACTTCATTCATGTGTTTACTGGGTTCATGGACTGAGGATGGGAGGACGAGTCAGCACAATCTCAACCAGTGGATTTAGGATTCGGCCAAACCCCAAAAATCTGGATTTGGTGCATCCCTTGTAATAACTAAGAAAACAACAAGAGAAAACAATCTCTGGGGCTTGGCTCCTAACTGGGTGCTATAGTCACAACACCAAACAGCCAGGTCTCACGTGTGGATTGGAGTTAATTTGTGGGTTGAAGGTATAAAAGTTGCTTACATTTACATAAAAGAGCATCCATGGCAGCACACACAAACGTTCACAAACAGTTGGACCGAGCCACTGGAGCGTAGAGAAGTGGGTTTATCTGATCTTCAGCCTTCAGTAAACATGAACCCTTATCTGTGTTCTGTAAAGAGTGCGATGAAAGCTCTTTTTTTTCAGAGACATTGTAGTGTTTAATCAATGATACAGCCATATGATTATGATCTATGTATCCTCTTTAAGTCCCATCCCCTAATTTTCTATTATTTCTTCTTTCTTCTTTCCCCAATTACACTAATGAAGAAGGGCTTGTTTGTTTTGCTGGAGTCGCTCAACAGTAGATGTGTGTGAACACATTATGCAAAGAGAAGGCCCTTTTGCCTTAGAGATGTGTTTAATAATTCAGCAGTGTTGGACATGGATGAAACGGGCTCTGGCATATTGTTTGAATCAGGCCGGCAGTAAAACAGGCGCTGGGGTTTGACGTCTGCGGCGGGATCAATAATAACAGCGTTGCCACATACTCCGACGCAAGACACAGATCCTGTGTGGTCCCTCCTCGGAGTCCATTTACCCGGGATAAAGGCGCAGCAGGACAATGTTTGCCAATGTGTTTGTGTCTATCTGCTTCCACAAATACAAATACACACACATAAAAACACACGAAAGCATGCTGCGGTCAGACCCACCCATCTCTAGTCGCTAATTTAGAAAAACCCCCAAAACCAAACCCATACCTCTCTTTTTCAATTACCTTTCTTCCCACCATCGGCACCACACCAAATCTATCTACATTCTCCCACAGTAGGGTTTTTTTTTCCTGCCTTTTTTCTCTCTCATATCAAATGTATCCATGTGTTGCCATCACAAACACACACCCACACACACTGCGTCACACACATACATACTCTCCTTCACACACCCACACGCACACACAAAAACTCTCCACACACATACATAGGCCTACTCTCCTTCACACACACACGGCGTCACACACATACTCTCCTTCACACACACACAAACTCTCCACACACATACATACTCTCCTTCACACACACACTGCGTCTCACACACACATACTCTCCTTCACACACACACACAAACAAACATACTCTCCTTCTTTCACACACACACACACACACACACACACACAAAAACTCTC